>NW_027526397.1:1383998-1823305 GCF_048455015.1 Haemaphysalis longicornis | reverse complement strand
CCGCGCACATTACAGCCAGACAGCAGGGGATGTGGATCAGATATGATTCGCAGGTTTCCCTGTCGAAATGGGTTTTCAATCCTGATTGGAGCACTGTGGCCTTAAATTGGTCGAATGGGTGTTTCAAAGAGTTGATATGTTTTGAAAGGGGGAGATAAGGTTTTGTTTTTGCATCGGATTTGTGATTATTGATGCGAGTTCTAAAAGAATTTTCAGTCTGTTCAATATATTGCGCACCACAATCACCACATTCTAGGAGGTAAACTATATTTGTAGTGTCACAATTAAAGTTGCCCCTGATCGGCATGGAAAAGTCAGATTCCATGCTCGGAGCGCTTGCTGTTGGTGTCATCATTAGACACAATTTGCACCGGGGTTTTCCATATGGTGTGGAATTTGTGAAACTAGTTTCTCTTGATCGAGATGATGTTACAATGCCTCTGATGTTTCTTGCCCGGCGATACACCACGCGTGTTGGGTCTGGAATGACGTGCTTCATTATTTTACTCTGGAGCAAGATGTTGTGGTGTCTTCTTAAAATTTCATTGACGTTTGGGCCAGATGCCAAACATGTCAGAATCAGATTGGTTTGTGACCTCGAAGTGGAGGTTTTATTGCCACTAATAAGGCTAGAAGGCTCCTGTTCTGATGCCTTCCTGATTGAATCTTCAATGAGTGGTAGTGGGTATTTTTGTCGTGCGAGGTCAATGCGGAGTTGATCACAATTAAAAGCGAAGTCATTTTGGTTAGAGCAAATTCTCCGGAAGCGTAGGGCTTGGCTGTATGGAATGGCCGTTTTGCAGTGTCTCACATGGCTGCTGTGAAAGTTCAAGTATTGGTGTCGGTCTGTGGGTTTTCTGTACACAGATGTATCCAGTCCGTATCCGTTAGTTGTCCTACGTATATATGTATATATATATATATATATATATATATATATATATATATATATATATATATATATATATATATATATATATATATATATATATATATATATATATATATATATATATATATATATATATATATATATTGTGATGTTGCAATGACGGCACTGCGCGTAATAAAATGTATTGACAGGCAAATACAAGCTGGTAGCTAAAGGAGCACCAGTGTTCCAGGTACAGCGCGCGCGTCCGCAAGGCTCCTAGTGTCGTCGTCGTCTCTCTCTCAAGGCTGTGTACCAGCTTGGCAGTGGCGCATATTCCTGGAGGAGAGGTTGGCCATAACTCAACACCTGGATTGCCAATGTGCAAGAGCCCGTGACATAACCCCGGCGGCGAGAGCACCGACCCGGTGCAAACGACGGAACAAGGTTGGAGGCAGCTTGGATCGCGGGAATCGTACAGCTTCAGACGGGAGACGTGCACAAGTTGCTACGTTCAATGGGATGACGACGAAGGCGTGAGGGGTCCAATTTCGTAGGTCACGGGAGTTACCATACGTAGGATGCGGTAAGGGCCCGTGAAACAACAGAGCAGTTTTTCAGAGAAGCTGACGTGGCGCCATGGGGTCCACAGGAGGACTAAAGTGCCAGGGGCGAAGTACACATCGCGATGGTGCTGGTCATAGCGCCCTTTCTGGGCTGCTTGTGCTGTCGATATCCTGGCGCGGGCAAGCTGTCGGGCCAAGTCAAAGATGTCCCGGTAGGATGCCAGTAGCTCGTGCAGTTGGCGAGATTGTGAGGTGGAAAGGTCTGACGACAATATATATATATATATATATATATATATATATATATATATATATATATATATATATATATATATATATATATATAAAAGCCCGCGGGTTGGATCCAAACCCACGACCTCCAGAATACCGGTCTGGTGCGATAACCACTACGCTACCGGCGGGGCTGTTTCCCTAGCACTTTCTCGGGTATTTATATAAAGGTATTTTTGTTTCCTGCACTTGGGGGTGGTAGCCAGCGCCACTCGGACTACTCGGGGTGAAGGGGACCTTCGTTTTAACCCCCGGGTCGTGACTCGAGTGTCTACGACATGTCGAGAGTGGTCGACAGGCTTTGAACCCTCTTACGCTCCCTTTGGCACCAAGACTGCCAGAACAGAGGCCCTCGCTAAGCATGTAGCAAATCAGAAAATGGGAAATGAGGTTCTCCGTGAAATAAGACAGAAAATAAGGGTTGCAAACCCTTATTTTCTGTTTATTTTTAATGCTTTTGAAGTATGCTATGCACGTTCGGAGCGCTTGCAGAATATGTGAGAATGAGGTTGGTTTGGCTTTTTGAAGTTGATGGTTTGGCTTCGTTTAGCAGTTCAGTTCGGTCTTTCTTGTCAGCCTTTGCGATTGCGTCATCTATGACAGGCAGCGGATACTGTTGGCATAGGAGATCGTTTCGAAGCCTTTCGGAGTTTGAAGTGAAGTCTTTAGGTTCTGAGCACAGCCGTTTAAACCCAAGGGACTGGCTGTACGGTATGCCAGCCTTGCAGTGCTTGACATGGCTACTTTTGAAGTGCAGGTATGGGTGGTTATCGGTCGGTTTTTTATACAAGGAGGTCGAAAGTGTTTCTCCAGATATTTTTATTGTCACGTCCAGGAAGGTAAGTTCGGATGCCGAATGAAAGTAAGAAAATGAAATGTGGTGGCTAAAGTTATTGAAGGCCGTAATGAACTCTAAAACGCTGCTTTCTCCATGGCACCAGATGAGGAAGATGTCATCAATGAATCGTTTGTAGAAAAGCGGTTGCAGTGTCCTCGTGGCAAGGAATTCTCTTTCCAGCGTGCCCATAAAAAGATTTGTAGAGTTTGTGCCAATGTTTGTGCCAATTGAGGTTCCATTGGTCTGTATGAAGTTCTTGTCATTGAATTTGAAGTTATTCATTTTAAGGATCGTTTTTAGAAGTTCTTCCAGGGTTTCACTGGCGACAGGCTTGTTGAGAGATTCTGATTTTTCATACAACTTAATGGCTGCTTTGACTCCACCCTCGTGTGGAATGTTCTTAGAGAGGGAGGCAACGTCCATCGTACACAAGTAGGCTGTTGGCAGGTATGTGCAAGTATAATAATTGGCAGAGAAAATCGGTTGTGTCCTTAATGTACGAGGGGAGGGTGGCAGGAATGTCCTTTATTACCATGGAACCTATCCTACTGCCACAAGGAGCCACTTTCGCGTATGTCCCTAACAATGAGGGTTTTGATGTCTCCTGTATATGCCCCATTTCCGCATGTCTTATGTGGTCCCAACACACTGCTGAGGGCCTTCTCGAGCCGTCTGGACAGGATTCGGGATAGGATTTTGTAGTTTGTTGATAGCAGACTAATAGGCCTGAAATGTTCAACACTGGGTGCCATATCATGAGAAGTTTTTTTCTGTATAAGGACCAAATTACTGCTCCGCATTGAAGGTGGCAGCAACATTGTGTTTTTGATGTTTTCGAATACCGACGCCAAAACAGGGCTGATCTCCTCTCGGAATACCTGGTAGAACTCCGAAACAATCGTATCCGGCCCCGGTGACTCATTCTTTGGCAATTCCTTTCTAGCGCTTTTGACTTCTTCGACCGTGATGGGGTTGTTTATGACGGCCTTAACGTCCTCCGGGACCTTGGGCAGCTCATCGAGGACATCCGGCGGAGGAACTCCCTCGTGAAGCAATGGACATACAGCGCAAATATTGTAAATGCACTATAAACAACATTGGCCAAGAACCGATAATTCATCTTCTAAAAAATAAAACATGTGTTTTCAGGGATTCCGACTTACTAATTGCAAATCAAGAGTCGTCTAACTGTATGACACCACCCAGGTTCTTTTACAGCTGTTATTGAGATGACAAATGGGATGAGAGAGAGAGAGAAAGACGTGCTTAATTTGAGGCATGTGCGAGAGCACTCTTGCTGTCTGCATTAGTGCTGGCCTGTGAGCGTGTTTGAGTCGTCAGGAAGGGCGGGTGGGATCGTAGGAGTGTCTGCGGTAGGTACCCAATACGCCCCTTGGACCCTCGTCGGCATAGACAAATGCGGCAAGAGAGGTACATAACAAAGTGAGCGGGGTGATGTTTCGTGTTAACGGTAGCACCCAGTCGAAGTACGTCGTCGGGCATATGTCCCCGGGGAGTGTATGGAGCATGCGAGCGCGGAAGAGAGCGTAACACTGACAGTCCCACACCGAATGTTCGGCCGTTGCAGGCACGCAACACTGCAGACAGAGTCCTTCGCCGGGGTCATCGCCGTAGAATTTGTGGGGGAGCGCGGGTGAGAATGCAGTGTTGGTGGCAAGGCGGCGAATGAACGTCTGTGTGGCCCGAGGTAACCTCTCTGGCATGGGAGGAACAGGGCGCTTATGCTCTTCGGTGCGGTCTTCCCTAACCTCACGAAGACACCGGAGTATCTGTCGGCGTCGCTGTTGCGCGAGTGCTTTCCTGACAGTTAAATCGGGCGGGCTTGCATTACTGATGGGCAATACTATCAGGGAGGTTCGCTTTCCAGCAGCAGCTCGCGCCTCGCTGCGAGCCTACTCATTGCCCTTACTACCCGAATGGGCGGGTACCCAAGCAATGGAGGCGGCTATGTTGAGGTTAGAATGTAACTCCAGGAAAAGTGCGACCAAGTCGGCGAAGATTCCCCGATATGAAGACGAAGCTCTGCTCACTCGCGTGCAGATGTATGCGCGAGCCGAATAAGGGAAGAGCAAAAAGCTTGTGCGGTACGTCCCTGGGTTCCAAAGTATTCCTCGCCAACTCTGCAGCATGGAGGAAGGCAAGTAACGCAAGGTACGTTGTGTCGGCGCTGTCGGTACTGGTAAGGACACCCGCAAGGACACCCGGTAAGGGCGACGCAATGGGTGGTGTCAACCCAGGCCACCGAAGAAACGTGCACTAGGCGACTTTCGTCCTCCTTACCAGTATCATTTCGTGGAGGCACCGAAGTCACCGCCATTCCGGTATATACGATGGTGTGAGTGACGGGCGATTTATGCACGAGGCTAAAATTGTGCGCCTTGGCAAAGCGAAGCCGGCTTAATGAATGTCGAGGCAGAGATCCCAGGCCACGAGGAAGCCGCTTGCCATCCGTCAAGGGAATGCTGAACGCCCATGGAGAGGGAGAGGAGGGTAGCCCAATAGCCATAGTGGGTAATATCTCAAGCTCGTCTAAGGTGGAAAGTCCCGAGTTTGTGCTGCTAAGGCGGTCCCTCTGGGCTGAGAGTGCTTGCTCGGCTAATTCCGTCAGCAAATTCATCCCACCATGGGTATAAAGCTCACTTAGGGGTGTTTATTTCGGCAACACCCGAAATAAACACCCGGTACCAACCCGTACGACCTCACGGTTAATCTTCTCTAGTTGCTCTTGCTGCCGGCGGATAACGACATGGTAGTTGTAAGCGTAGAAAATGCGGGCATTGATTATAGCTCGTACGAGCTGCCGCGTCTCCTTCTCTCTCGTACCCCAATTTATACTTGTAACTCGGCGAACGAGATGCAGCAAGGACTTGCACTGCGTGGGGACTTTCTTTACCCATGTCGTCCTTTTACCTTTTTGGTCAATGTATGCTCCTAAAACCCTGATGGAGGGTTTCCTGAGTATGCGTTGGCCTGCCATGGAGAGGGAAAAATAGTTGCGGATAGCCTCGGTTTTCATGAATGGGCCATTGAGAACTACCACATATACTGTTTTTTCAGCAGATGCAGTCATTCCCATTGTCTGAAGGTACGTGTTAATGACATCTACGCCAAGCTGTTATGTTTGTTCCTGTTAGCCAGGTGCTCCAGTTGTAGCCCAAATGGTGATGTCATCAGCGTAGATGGCGAAATTTAATGACGGAATTTCTTCAAGCAATGGCGGGAGGCGTGCCGTTACGAGATTGAAGAGAGCAGGTGAGAAGACTGCACCCTGGGGTACTCCAACCCTGTTTGAGCAGGATGGTCCGATGTATTCTCCTACTTGCACTCTGTACGTTCGATTGTACAGGACATTTTTGATGAATGTAAGAATACGACCACGTACTCCATTAGCTTCTGCGCTTTCTATCACAGCTCTGTGTGGTACGAAGTCGTAGGTTTACGGACATTCACTGCCAGCATAGTCAGTGTCTGTACCGCTGACTGATCACTGCGGACATGATGATGCAGCATGAGCAGGATATCCTGCTTGCTTAGGCTTTGACAGAAGCCGATTTGATGCGAGTGAAACGTAGACGTTTTCTCAAGGTGCCAATTGAGGCGCTCTAGTACCATGCGTTCAACCAGTTTACAGAAGTTGCTCGTGAGGGATATGGGTCTGAGATTGGCAAGGTCGTTCGGTGGTTTTCATGGTTTTGGAATGGGTTTGACAAGGGAGTCACGCCAGGCATCAAGACACCTGCCGGTAATCCAAACCATGTTACTCCCGTCTAGCAGAAGGTGTAAGGAAGATTCTGGTAGGTTCCGGAGTTCTGCGACGGTGACGTTGTCCAGGCCTGGAGTGCTACCAGGACGCGCCGTTCCAAAAGCTGCGTGGAGTTCGGTTATAGAAAAAGGTTGATCTAGATCTGCCATACTTGTAGAAAGGCGATCGTCAATCTTCTGTGGTACTGAGTTCCGAGAATAAATTTTCGGATCAGGTAAAGTCGCTGGCTGGGGGAAAATACATTGCCTGCCTGGACGGCCAACTGCGCTTCCGATTTTTGCAGGCAAAGGGCGACTGCTTGGGCAGCGGTTAGTTTCTTCGATTTTGCTTGCCAGCTAGGGAAAAGGCGCCATATTTGGGGCCCACTCATATTTCCATTAAAACGCGAGCAGAAGTCACGCCACCTTTCCGAGGCAAGCTTAGTGGCATAATCACGTGCCTCAGCCGATATACAGTTGCGGCGATGGCACAGCCGAGATGGTTTTCCTTTCTTTCTGCATTCGCGCAGTGCATCGAGGCGTTAGCTCTATAAGTTGGCGAGGTGAACATCTGGCGCCGGGGAACCCTCCGTAGCGCAAAACTCGTGTGGCCAACCGTTTGACTTTGATAATCGTTTCTGGAAGTTTTTCCTGGCGGGTTTCCTCTAGCTCGTCGCATGTAGTATCGAGGATTGTAGCCTCTAACGTTTTGCGAAACCTATCCCAATAAACGACACTTGTAGCGTATTTTGCAGTTTGTCTGGCGTGGCCACGGATTCGAAGAAAGATTGAAGAATGGTCACTTCCTCACGTATCTGGACCTAATTCCCAAGCGATGGATTTGGGCTTATTCGTCCAAGTAAGGTCGGTCGGTTAAGTCCTACCAAGTAAGGTAGGACTTAACGACCTACCTGTGCCTTCAGAAGCCTTGGAAGCGTTTGAAGCTTCCCAAGGAGATTCTCCTGTGTTTATCTTCTTTCCTGAAATATGCGCAGCACTTAAAAGGACTGTATCTCGGACTGTAAAAGGACTGTGCTCTCGCCCAGGCCTCAAATAAAGCACCTCTTTCTCTATTTATCTTCTTTTTATATAAGGTCTGACCGCAAGAATTGGGACACCTTTTCAGCCTTCTTCACTTACCATACACCAACGCAACGCAAAGAACTTCTCGCTTTTCGCCCTTTATTGTTTACGGCCGCCCTGCATCTTCCGTTCTCGATGCTGTTTTTTTTCTGCACCTGCCTCTATACAAGCGCATGCCCCAAACGGTTGGAGCCCAATGGATAACACCACTGACACTAACTCTGTCTAGTTTACCCGACACAGGCACGAATCCTGCCAGTGCCTGTGTGATTTTGTGCGATTGTAAATGCTGCGCGCACGTAGGAAGACGGACATTGTGTGGTCCTAGGGTACTCCACAACTAAACCAAAGTCGGTCATCTTCCGTAGTAAGAAATTAGGCAAACCACGTGGACGACTTCGGTCCCCGTGCGTCGTCGTGATGTTCCGGAATAAATATTGAGGATCACCTAGTAGGCAAGCTGGCCAACACGTTGTAGCATGGGGTAGGGTCCGAAATACCGTAGCAGAAGCTTCTCACTGAGCCCACGTCGTCGGATGGGAGTAACCGGCCCCCTGGGTGGTACTCGGCATCTAAGCGATGGTGGTTGTAGCGTCCGGCATTCACCAGCTGCTCGTCCGTTGTATGGACTCGAGCGAGCTGGCGGGCCTTCTCCGTACTCTGAAGGTATCTTTGGACGTCGGCGTTGAGGTCGTCGTGATCTAAGTGCGGTAGCATGGCGTCAAGCAAAGCAGTGGGCCTTCTTCCGTATAGAAGCTCGAACAATGTCATCTGCGTAGTTTCCTCGGTAGCCGTGTTGTACACAAACGCGACATACGAAAGGACTTCATCCCAAGCCTTATAAACAACGTCGACGTATATAGCATATCCGCGATCGTCTTGTTCAGACGTTCCGTCAGGCCGCTCGTTTGGGGTTGGTATGCCGTCGTTCTTCGGCGATCGGTGCTGCTGCAGCTTAAGGTTCTTTGCATAAGCACCGCAGTTAAGCCCGTTCGAGGTCTGTGATTAGGACTTCAGGGGCTCCATGTCGCAGCACAACTTGGTTTATGAGAACATCTTGCACGACTTCTTGTGCAGACCCCCTCGGAAGGGCGGTGGTTTCTGCGTAGTGCATCATGTAGTCTGTGTCTACGACAAACCAGTTTTTCTCGGATCGTGACTTAAGTAACGTGCCCAGGAGGTCCATTCCAACCCGTTGGAAGGGGGTTTATGGGACGGCGATCGGCGGCAGAAGTCCGGCAGGTCTCGTGTGCAACGTTTTCTGTGGCTGGCAGTCACGGCAGCTCCGGATGTACTGGGTGACGTTGGGTGTATTGTGCGGCCGGTACTACTTCACACTGATTTTTGTAATTGTGCGAGCTGTGCTGAGACGTCCGAAAGATGAGTCGTCGTGCCATGCTTCCAAAATTTCGTCATGAAGGTGTGCAGCGATTACAAGATAAATCGTTCTCGTTGCGTGCCTGAAATGCTTCTTCACGAGGACGGAGGTTTTCAGGCTGAATGCTGCCCAGTTGCGTTTGGAGGCCCTTGCAACGACGACGTTGCGTCCTTCGAGGTAGTCGATCGTGACGCGTAAGTCGGGGTCAGCACGCTATTGGGCGGCTAGGTCCTACTGCCACATGACTCCGACGAACGCGCTGTCTTTATCGGAGTCCTGTGGCGGTGGTTTGACGAGGGCGCTGGAATGAAAGTCGGCGTCGGAGTGCTTCCTACCTGATTTATAGACGATTGTAACGGCGAAATCTTGAAGGCGCATGCTCCACCCCGCAAGACGTCCACAGGAGTGCCTAAAATTGGTCAGCCAACAGAGCATGGTGGTCTGTCACAACTTTGATTGGTCTACGATAAGCATATGGTCGAAGTTTTAAAATGCCGCTTCTAATGGCCTATGAGTAGGATTTCTCCTCCTTCAACAGACCACGGCTGGCGAAGGCGATTACTTTTTTGCGCCCGTTTTGTACTTGGACGAGGGCGGCACCGAAGCCTATATTAATGATATCCGTGTGCATTTTCGTTTCAGTTTTTTCGTCGAAATCCTCGAGCGCGGCAGGTTTCGCAGGTGTTGTTGCAACTCACAGAATGCTTTTTCTAGCGCGTTTTCCAAGTTTAAAAGAGTCCTATCTTCTATAAATCCTGTGAGTGGCTCTGAAATGCGTGCGAAGTTTCGCACGAAGCGCCTGTACTATGCTCAGAGCCCAGGATAACTTTACACGGCCTTCTTGTCTTTCGGTCTTGGGAAGTTCGTTATGTATGAAGTTTTCGACGGTTCAGGCAGTACCCCCGCGGTGTTGACGACATAGCGCAAAACCTTCAGTTACTCGCACAAAAAGGGGCACTTTTCAGCCTTCAGTGTTAACTCGGACGTGCGAAGAACCTCGAGTAGACTTCACCCTTCTGAGGTATTAGTCGAACGTTCAGGCGAATACCACAACGTCGTTGAGGTACATGAGACAGGTGTGCCACTTCGCACCTAGATAGAACGGAGTCCATGACTCTTGGAAACGTTGCTTGTGAGGTGCACCGCCCGAACGTCATCAAATTGAACTCGTAAAGGCCGTCTGGGGTTAAGAATGGAGTCTTCTTTAGGTCTCTGTCATCCGGGTCTATTTTCCAGTAGCCTTTTTTAGATGCACCGATGAGAAGTACCTCGCTTGACAAAGGTAGTCGAGGGCGCCGTCGATTCATGGGAGGGGGCACAAGTCCTTTCTCGTGATTTTTTCAGTCGCCGGTAGTCAACTCAAAACCTTAATGTGGCGACTTTTTTCTTTACGAGTGCGACCACTGCAGCTGGCGGCCTTTTCGATGGCTGTATGCTGTCCTCGCTGAGCATGACTTTAATTTGTGTCTGGATGGCTTCCCGCTCGTGCGAATACACGTGCTACTGTGACGGTCGGGTAGGGCGGGCTACGTCTTCGGTTAGTATTCGTTGCTTTCCTAGAGGTGCCTGACGTAATTTGGGTTCGGTGAAAAACACGTACGCACTGTAGCGACGCAGCCAGATCAACAATTTGTTCCGTTTTTCTTGCGGTAGCCACGGATTTACGTCGACGGGATGCGGAAGCTTCAACGTATCTTCGGATGTGCATTGAAAGTCGCGACCCCAATAACGTCACTTGACCTGGCGTTTCTTCGAGGAACGCAAGTGCAGCCCCTTTGTTTATAAACTGCTACCCCTCAGTGAAATTACTGACGAAAGTCGTTATATTGGGGTGGCTTTGACCGCGTAAGGCCTCTTGCGACAGAGACACCGTGGTCGAGAAGTACCTTTACTTTCTCTATTCGAAAGCGTCAAAGTCAGGACGTCGAAGTCAGGAGCAGCATCTTCACAGTAGACGGTTACCATCAAGCTTGCGCTGGGTGGCAGGGTGACATCATCATCGGCGATCCTTCCAGCAGGACGATGTTCGGGGTTCGTCCCGGCATCATGGAGGCATAGGGACAAGTGTTATCGACTTGGTCCGCACATCGATTATGGCCCCATTGTTCTTTAAAATGTTCATTCCAAGAACTACGTCACGGGTGCAGTAAATCAAAATGACGAATTCAGCAGTTTACGTCATCCCGTCTATGGTGAGGCGTGATGTTCACATTCTACTTGACATTACGAGATGGCCTCTTGCTGTACGTATGTGTGGACCGTCCCATTTGGTCGTAACTTCTTTTTCAGCATAGAACCCAGTGATCCGCTCATTAGTGAGTAGTCGTCTCTCGTGTCTATTCCGGCTACATTAAAGCCGTCGATGGACAACTGGACGACGGACGCCGCGTTCCTCGAGTTCCGGCTGTACCGGGGCGTCGTATCTCGGCTTGTGCGTCTTGACGATCGGGCACTATGCGTCGTCGTTATCGTCGTCTTCTCAGTTGCAGGCTTGGCCATTTCGGTTACGCGTCGTGCCGTGTCGTTGTCATCGTGTTCCAGAGTCACGTCCTGGTTAGTTCGGGTGGTCGGGCTGAGGGCATGTTGTGAATCATACTCTTCGGCGAATCGTTGCGTCGTTGGAAGGTGTTGTTTTCTCGGCCGTCGTGGAACTGTACCTCCAAACGTTACTACATTTTGTTTCCCCTACGTGAGCTTGAGTACCTCCCAAACGGGAAGACTGCGTTCGTTCGACTGCTTGGCGACCGTTATGCGTAGGGTAATGGCGAATGGTTGAAGCGCGCTGGACCTCGGATGGTGTTCAACAGGTACTCTTCGATCTCAGTAGGGCGCTGGCAGGCCAGCGGTGGTGTGCGTCGACGGAAACGCCACAGACCGAGCATTTGTGTGAGGGTAATTGATTCTGTTGCTTAACGCCCCGACGCAACGCAAGCAATGAGGCGCGCCGTAGTGGCAGGCTCCGTATTAATTTTGACCACCCGGGGATGTTGAACGTGCGCCGAAATATAGTGCACACGGGCGTTTCTGCTTTTCGCCTACATCAGAAAAGCAGCCGCCGTATTGGGAATGGAACCCGCGACCTCATGCTCAGCAGCGCAATGTCTTAGCCACTGAGCCACCGCGAAGGGTCGCTTTTATGTAGGGGCAGCGATGGTAGGTGTGGTCGGCATCTACGCAGTGGCAGCACAGCGGACGATTATCGGGCTTTCGCCACACCTCGGTCTTCCTTCGGGCGAGGGGTTCCAACGCAGGTTGTCGGGCTGGGGACAGGGGATGACAGTGTGAAGCCTCGTGACGATAGGGGAGTAGGTGGGCGAGGCCGAAGTACGGTCGCCGCGTGGGACAAGGCTTGCGCCCCGAGGGGTGCTTCTGGCGTCGGTGATCTGCCCTGCGCTTGCTGCACATTTTCCCTAATGACGTCGTGAAGTGAAGCGACTTGGGCTGCTGTGGCGTGGGGAGAAGTTTCCGCAGCTCTTCGATCACTATTGTGTTGATAGTCTCGCATAGGCTGTCTGTCGGAATCCGCATGCTGTCGATGTAATTCACATTGGCCGCGCCAACAGAGTTGTGGTCACAGTGGTTAGCACGCTTTTCGAGGTTCTTCTCAATTGTGGTGGCTTCCGTCACGTATTAGGCGACGGTTTTGTGCGGATTGCGGACAAGTCTAGTAAACAGTTCCTTTTTCAAACTGCGCATTAGGAACTGCACGGTTTTTTCTTCCGCCATGCAAGGGCCGGCACTCCTGAACCACCTCTTGGTCTTTTCGACAAACACAACGCTTTTGTTAAAGTGTTGTGTCAGCTTTGGCAGCAAGACTTCGGCTAGCTCATTTCGCGCAACCGGGATGAACGTCGTCACAAATTGTGTTCTGAATTTCTTCCAAGATTCTATGGAGCTGTCATGGTTTTCCAACCAGATCCGTACCTAATCTTCAAGATTGAATAACACTTATCTGGGTGTCTTCACGTCATCCCATCGGTTAAACAGCCTGACCCGTTCAACTTGCTTTGACCAGTCTTCGGGATCTTCCGAAGGTGACCAATGGACTTATGAGGGCTCCCTGTGATGAAAAACGAGGGCAGGATTGGAAGTAGTGATCATGGTGCCTGCGTTGATCATGGTCTTTTTTCTTCACGTTGTCTGGAAGAAGTCCAAACTCTGGCCGAAGACGTTGCTGCCGGCAACTGACACGAGTGGGGCTTCCTTGTCGTCTTCACAAGATCTGAGGGTGCATGTACCTAGCACCTCACCATATGTCACGGTGCCAAAGACGGCACAGTTGTCTTGAAGGTAAAACAAGTTTATTGGAGCGAAATTGTGCACCTTTAACAGAAAGAATACACAAGTGGCGAAGCAGCAATCAACAAAGTGGCGTGTGCAGGCGAGTGTCGGCGAATCGAATTCCGTGGCGTCTGCTCTGCGGGAATTTATATTTGGGCGCGGCTGTTCATCGAACAGTCTGAGTAAATCGAGAACACGGCAGAAATAACATAATTCTGGGCTAGGTTCGTTAGGGCGCCACAATCTCCCTATCAGATGAGATAATCTGTGCAACATAAAAAGAAGGAATGAACCATGCGCTGCACTCCTGACACAAATGACAGCCTGGCGGAGCCGTGTGCTAAAAGCAAAAAACAAACAAATCCAATGCATGGTTCACGGCAATATGAACAGCATTGACAAAAAGTGACCTTAATATTACCCATTCCAATTTCCTCCTTTTCTCTTCAAACGAAGTACTCAGAGGTGTGTTCTTGTTGGTGTTTGTATGTCCAACAATAATATTTCGAACTCTGAGGTAATTACATATCTGTTCTAATTAGCCTGAGTTTTAACTAGCGGTTATTCCTTTGATTGTCGCTGAAACTTTTGCTACCATTATTACAAACGCCTGCGTTAAAAAGTGGACGTGTTTCGCAGTGCACTTTTAATAATTAAGTGAGGTGGAAGTACGGAATCCGCAATGATCAGTTCCAGATGCGAACCCGAAGAAGCAGGCGCGCGAAGCGAGACCTTCTGTTTTATGCCAGCTGCTTCTGTTCGCGAAGAGCAAGCACACTTTTACGGTTTGGTTTTGGGGTGCTGCGGAGGCCAGCGACGCATGGCAATTCGGCCTTGGCCTCGCATTCCACGAAAACTAGCCCGTGCAGATGGACAATATTGTACGCATTAACCGTGGCTCTTCTTTCAGGTTCCAATTAGCGAGCAGTTTCCCCCATTCGATGACCCGTCCTTTTGCGGGGACCAATGGACCAGATCCAATCATCCGTATGGTGGAATTCTCCGACTTAGAAATAACGTGGTTAGACTGTAGCAGCATTGATACTGTTTTTTTTTGGGTTCATGTTTGTAGCTGTTTGTTATTTAGTTATTTTATGAGGTTTAGATTCAGTCGCGTAATGTTGGTCTTAACCTCGATCATATTGTTAATAATTAACCAGTAATTGTCAACATGTGTATGTTCCCCGCAAGGGGCACCTTGAGTAATCTTGGTGACAGTATTGGCGACACCGCCAGCCCCGAGCTCCCATACTCACGCTGTAACCGATCGTGGTAATGAGTTTTAAGATGAAGGGTAGAGACCTCAAACGTTGGCCGTTGGAGCCCAGGTCACGCTCCGGCGGATGAGCTCCCTGTCTGTTTGCCAGACAGGGAGCTCCCGTACGTCTCAAGCAAACAGTTTAAGGTTTGAGAAGAAAGTACACCTGTACCCTGCTTCTAATATATGCTGTATGGTATCTTCTACAACCCCCTCCAAATATGATCGGCCCCCCAAAAAGGGGCCGCACCGAAGCATCTTTTTAAACACTCTCAACAACCATCTTTTCCAAGCCCGATAACAATTCTCTTTTGTGATTGAGCCAGCTGACTCAGCATGACCTGTAGCGTCACTGTCTGTATTCCTGATTTCAAAGTTCCTGCATAGCATTCTCGGTTATAAGTATGAGACTAACAATCTCAAGGCGGGAGAAATCCTTGTTGGGGTCAACAAGGAAAAACAGGCCGACCACCTTCTTGCCGAAACCGCATCCTCGATCTGGACATCAAGGTCACACCCCACCAGAGCCTGAACCGGAACTCCCAGGGTGTGATATCTGAGCCAGACCTGCTGACCGAAACTGAAGCCGACCTGCTTGATGGCCTGAGGGAGCTGGGTGTTACGGCTGTCAGGCGCATCGCTATACAAAGAAATGACAAGGTAATCCCAACGAAGCACATAATCTGACCATCAGCCGATCGAAACCTCCTGAACTCATCAATGCAGGCTTTATCCGATGTGCAGTCCGTCCCTACATACCACACCTGCGCCGCTGCTTCAAGTGCCAGCGGTTCCGGCATTGTATTATTTTTGGTGGTGAAGAACGACCTGTGCAAAGTGGTCACAGGACCACCCCAATGACAACCGTCTGTCCACAATACTTACTTATCCTAACTTCCGGGTACCACATGCGGCATACTTCCGGGCCTGTGAGAAATTTCAAATGGAGAAAAAAATTCTCAATGTCAAGGTAACAGAGAACATAACCTTACCAGAGGCGCGGAAGATGTCCGCCTCTTTCCCTCTGGGGAGGTACGCCGACGCAGCTCACCGGAGGGCGGAGCGGCGTCTGGTTTCAGCGGGCACCCAGTGTCGCGAGTAGGACTTGGTCACGCTCTCGCCGCCAACCTTGTTGCCTCAGGCATCCCAACCTGCTTCCTCGGTGCTCGCTCAGCCATCAGTGGCTGTGGTGGGACCCACTTCGGTTGAGGATGCTCCTGCATCCATAGTTTTCTCTCCACCGACCCAAAGCACACTATCCAGTTACAGACCATCCTAGAGGCTGTTGCCGTTCGTACCATTATTTTCAATCCTCGGTATTCAATTGCGTGGAATCCGTGCAGGCAACCATGCGAGTGCGGCGCCATATCTGTGGCCAAGCATCTGTTGCTAGGCAACGTTGTGCGCACGGCCAGCAGGTGAGTGCGCCGTCACTCGTTACGTCGGGCTCCGCGGGATGGCGGCACTTGTGCGTGCTAAGCACGACTGTGAAACACATGACTGTGTTTCACGTTACGAACTCTTCGCCGAACACAAAGTATTGCGTCGAGTCCACTGGGAGTGCAATTAATAACATCTCTGTTGGCGCCAGAGTTTAGAATCGGATTGGAACAGAGCAGATGATGCACGCCGGTGTCTTTTTTTTCTTCGGTGTGCGGCCGCAGTGGCCCAGGCTGCGCCGTGTCCATGGCACATCGGCCATGTCTGTGGCCGTTTTCAGTGTTTCCAAGCGAAGAAATTGACCGTTAAACTTTTCAACGAATACCGCCTATAGGCTAATACCACTATGCTCCGTTTATATTCCTCCTGATTGCCAGCTCTCGAGCTCCAATTTCAGGGGACTTGGAGATCAGCTACCCGCACCCTTCAACCTCTTAGGCGACCTCAACGCATGTAATATTGTTACAAGACAACGACGAGGATGAGAACAAGGAAGAAGAAGTAGGGCAGGCGCGCAGCCAGCGCCGGTTCGGTGTCATGGCTGACGTATTGTAAATAGTGAGAATACATTGTTCGCTCATCTCATGGTTCACGTCATTTGTCCTGCCACCACGTAACATATTTGGTGGAGTGTGCGGGGTAATCAGCTTCATCCTGGCCCACAGCATCTCGCCGTCTCCACTCCTGAAGCGATCTTCTCCAGGCTCTTGGAACGCGTCGGCATGCCCAAGCCCCGGTGAGCCATCACGGCATCTGTTCCCCAGCCCGTGCCCCAGCCTATGACTAGCCGAAATCAGCCGAGACGAGAGAAGCCGCGACCAGACAAGACGACGATAACATCCCCCTGCTCCGTTCGCCGGCGCGTCTTCTCAAGGGCTTTGGACATTGATTCATGTCCAAGGCGCGCAGCCAGCGCCGGTTCGGTCTCATGGCTGACGTCTTGTAAATAGTGAGAATACATTGTTCGCGCATCTCATGGTTCACGTCCTTTGTCCTGCCACCACGTAACAATATACTCTGGGGCTCTTCTCTCACGGAGGCCCGTGGTGACCTTATCGAAAAATAGCTAAAATCTTTGGGAGGGTGCCTATTCAATAAAAACAAGCCAACATACGATAATATAGGCCAGAACACTTATTCACACCTCGAATTGGCTATTGGTTCTGCAGTACTCTTTCCTTCTCTTGAGTGGGATGTTGGCACTAACACATATTGTAGTGACCACTTCCCAACCACATTAACATACATAGGTAAAGGCCCGAACAGTTCTCATAACAGGTTCAATGAAGCAAGAATGAACTGATGATGATGATGATAGTTGGGTTTTATTGGCGCAAGGCCGACTATGGGCAAAGAGCGCCAAAGAAGAAGTTACTGATTTATGATGAGACCGTACATACTAAAACATGTGACTAAAAGTAAA
The DNA here is from genome assembly GCF_048455015.1 of Haemaphysalis longicornis. Taxonomy (NCBI): domain Eukaryota; kingdom Metazoa; phylum Arthropoda; class Arachnida; order Ixodida; family Ixodidae; genus Haemaphysalis; species Haemaphysalis longicornis. The sequence continues at coordinate 1,806,114 of NW_027526397.1, read as the reverse complement.
GGTGATGCAAAACAAAAGACAATGGAGATGGCTGGTGTATAGGGCCAGGGTGATTACACATGATATGACAAGAGCTGCAGAAAGTTTACCTCAGCTAAAAACTTAAAAACACGTTGACTAGAAAACATTGGTTCGTCGGCTAAAAAGTATGATGGGTGCAAAGGAATGTGTTGTCTGTATAATTCAGGGAAATGTTTGTGTCGTGTTGTGTCAAGTGCCTTGCATGTTATTAGTATGTGGACTACGGATAGGCCCTTTCCACACCTGCTACACGTGGGTCCCGAAGTACCAGTGAGCAGGTGGGAGTGCGTCGCATGTGTGTGGCCCATCCGCAGCCTAGCCAGGGCGACTTCAGTGTATCTGTTGTGTGAGTCAGTTATGTAGCGTCCAAGTTGTGGTTTTATTATGTGTAGTTTGTTGTCTGTTTGTTGACTCCAGTGTAATTGCCATGTGTTACGAAGCTGTCGTCTGATGTGTGTCTTTAGGTCGGTGTAAGGTACTGTTGTAACGTCAACTGTAGTCATGAGAGCAGCATCACCAGCCATTTGGTCGGCGGCCTCATTGCCAGGGATTCCACAATGCCCTGGTACCCAGCATATAGTTATTTCAAGATTTGAGGCATATGCAGACATTAATACCTTGAAAAGAGCATTTATGACATAGTTTTTAGATGACCTTCCTAATGACAGTGCCTGTACAACGCTTTGAGAGTCTGTGTACACAATGGACTTGGGAATTTTATGTTTGATGATGTGGTTTGTAACGAGTAAAATGCCATATGCTTCTGCCGTGTAAATACTGTTATGAAAAGAAGCAAGAATGAACTGGAGTGCATTTACAGAAACATCCGATACAGAAACACATTTCTGTTCCTCTGGGCAGCGGTCCCGTCGTCAAGAGAAGTTTGCGTTCTCCATTTTGGATTTCACTTCGTATCTGCCATCAGAATAAAGCCGCGTCTGCAGTTTAGACACAGGCTTCAGTGGTCCTTCGCCTTATCTGAATTCGATGGCTTATCAATGGTTAACAGCAGAGCTATAATTCTTTTCTCTGTCTCTACTGGCCGTTAAGAAAAAACTATCATGATGGGCGAACTGGAGAGTGGGAGGAGGCAAGAAGCCCACGAGCAGGTAGGTGCTCGGAATGCGCGCCTCAAGAAACAAATGTGGTTAGGGAGGTCCCGGTAATACTAGAGGGAGAGAGGAAAACAATTTAATGAGCTACAAAATGGGAGTGGAACTCTTCTTCGGGAATCCCTGCATTGCCTTCGCCAACTTAGCCCCATGTCACCAGGAGAGTCTTGTCCTCTGGTCGACAGCTGGTCAACAGTGTCTACCACAGCTCAGGAAAGGAATTGGTGGAGAGGGGTGGTAGGGCTGGGTTGTGAGCGCATTTTATAACTTTCAGAAATATATGCTGGAGGGTGCCTCGCTTAGGGCAAAATTTGCATAGAGCGGTGTGCTGTGCGGGAAACAATAAATTCATTCAAGCCGGGTGTACGTACGTCCGTGCTTCTTTTGTAAGAGTGTCATTTCCTGGATTTTTCTGAGGAATGGGTAATGGCAAGGGAATGTTTGTCTGGTGGTCTGGCAAAATTTAGTAATGTCCTGATAGGTCAGAAGTGGCGTCGGAGATGTGGTGATCTAGATAGCTTGGTGGGTCAGTTCGTGAACCCGTTGGTGGGCGAAGTTGTTGCCCGTTACACCCGCAGGGGCAGGTGTCCAAACGGTAGCCACTCGGTGAGGTCGACATTAGTGTTTGAGTACCCGTACGGTTCCTTGCCGCCGTAAAACCGGCAGCTTAACCACTGGGCCCGGCCAAAGGTCCGAAGGGTACGGGGTTAGCACCAGCGTAAAGCAGTAACATGTGCAGCCAATGGGAAAGAAAAAAAAAACTTGTGTTAACATGCTATGCCCTACATAAAAAGCAAAAAAGGTCTGTGAAGAATTTGCACGACTTACACCTACAAAGGTTACTTCGAAGCGAAAAAGGTTGCAGGTGACACCTACGTATGGGACTTAAGAAGTAAGACGCGATATCACTACTTGGACTGCCAGGGAGCGTTGTCGAACGCCGTTTCTGTATTTACGGCCTATGCTTCATGAGCACTGAAGGTCGGCAAAGCAAGACTATCATGGAGGGTTTGTTATCGCTGTGGCCCAGGAGAGACCACGTTCCTCTGCATTTCTGTGGCTTCAGGCGTAAGCGTAAAAGGTTGCGGCTGCAGATTTTTTGTTTTTGCTTTTTTGCGGATTTTTTTGCTTTTTGCGAAGAGAGAGAGAGAGTTTGTGTGTATGTATGAAGATATTTGTTACGGAAGAAATAGTTTAGCTTTAGGAAAACAGGATAAAGAGATGGTAGGGAGATCAAGGTTAGAGCCTGAAGTCTAGTGCGCCAGATGCAGCAGCTCCTTCATTGCCCACCTATCAGCTCGCGCCAATCTGGAGGTAACGAGCAGCTCAAAGCTACCTGCTGTGTCTTGATAGAAGTGTAATATGTAACGTTTTAGTTGTTCTCCCTTGAGCATACCTTTGGCCATAGCTACGTTGCGTTGAAGAGGATGGACGTTTGTCTGATTTTAGCAGAGTTACGTAAATGTGTGTTGTGCCCACCGAAAATCTTCGCTCAGATAGATTTATCCACAGCGTTTGGGATTCTTCGGCATTGAGACCCCCTTTTAGTGAAGAGAAAATTTGTGTTCCTAGGCGTAGAATGTGGAGGCATTCTTAAGGTTTTTCTTGCAGGGGAGCGCAGTAGTCGTGGTCGCAAGAAGCACTGTATGTGAGTTCCCGTGGCTCTTGGTTGGCGCCTCGTTCTCTTCCAAACCATTGTGTCTAGCCGTCCAGGTGAAATTACTAGTTTTCTGAATTGTGGAAGGTAGTATCTCACAGAAGCGTTTAAGTATTTCTTCTGGCAGAAATGTTCAATGGGCTTTGAGAGCCTGTAATTGTTTACGCTTCTGTTCGATACTTCCGCTAGCCGGGTTTCTGTTTTCTAGAATGGCTGTGGTCTGTGCTAGTTGGTACATCTTCCATAGGAATTGAATAAAACGAACACAAAAAAAAGGAGATGCACGACACACTGATGTGTCGTGTGTCGTGTATCTCCCTCTTGCCTTTGTGGTCGTTTTTTTCAAGCTGATTCCCATCAGCAATTCTGTTTTCCGTTTTCCGAGCAAAGAAGCTTCCTTTTCTTTGTTCCTGTACGTAGGAAGGCCATCCAATCACAAATATTGCATAGGTAGTAAACTACAATTATTCCCTCGGAATTTCGACCGTGCGAGAGTCGGTATATACTGGGGTGTCACGAGTTTCCTCGAATGAACTTGATCCCGCCATATGCCTGTTGTTGTCTACGTTTGCATTCACTTTTTGCTAGAGGAGAGTTTTTATGCGGAGTCCCAGAATCGGTGACCTGTCTATGAAGGCGCGCAGTCGTTTGTTTTCAGATGGTGACCTGTGTTTCATGCTATAGCCCGCCCAAATTATGTTTTCCCAGCCACTTGCTTGGTGCTGTGAGAGTGGTTTCTCTGATTCCTTCAAGTGCGTTATGAAGGCACAATTTGAGAGCCTATTCATCGTCATTATCATCAAAATTCTATTCAGGTCGACTGCAGATGAAGGCCTCTCCCATGTGCGTTCACCGCTCTTCTCCTGCGCTGCCCGAGTCCATTTCTTGCATTCGAATGTTGCTATTTATTCCCTCCATCGGGTTAATGGTCTTCCCCTTTTTCAAGACCCATCTCTGGCATTCTATAGTGAACCAGCGGTTGTCTGTTCTTCTCACGGTTAAAAGTGCGAGGTTGAAGACTGCCCTATATGCTGTAGTGATGGCGTTTTTTCCTTCGCTGCGGGAAAATTTGTTGTACGGTAATCTTTGCAATATTCAGCTCATAATCAGTGACTGTTAGAGTCTTACCCCTTCTCTCTTTCCTGCTCTTCTCCGGGTTATCCGTTCATAATGTGGGCGATTGGTTACATATTTTCTCTTTTGGGGCGATTGTGAGTTCGGCTCCACCACTTTACTCTGAAGCCACTTTGAGCACCGTTAAGTGACTGCTTTGTGGGAGGACATAAGTACCTATTTTAAGGTCATTTTTATCTTGGCCGCGTAGCGCCCTCTATCGTTCGCCAAACAAAGCTTGCAACCGAGGCTGAACCACGGGAAAGTTGTAACGTAGTTTGAACGTTTATGTGATTATACACTTGGGTTTTATTTTCATGCGGTTCTACTCATAGTCAATGCTATCCGTGAGTTCTGAGAGACTGACGTTAATCGTTTTCCCCCTGGGTAAGTTAGGTGACCCAGTGCTGGTGCGACATCGGTCCCGTTGAAAACTCGCCGGGGTGGCAGGTGGGTAAGGCGTCGGGCTGCTGAGTCCAAGGACGTGGGTTTGATTACCAGCCGCGGGTGGCCGTCTTTTAATAGAAACCGAAAACTGAAACGCCCGTGTGTCGACACTTCGGTACACGTTAAAGTTCGCCAGGCGGTTTAAATTATTCGGGAAATGCCCTCGACCGCGTGCCTCATAGCCAAGGTGTAGCTTTGGCTCATTAATTACCGGAATTTTATTTTTATCTTCCGGTGGAAAGAGGTTTGATGTAGGTGTCTCAGTTACGGGTATGGCTTGCGACCGTGTCGGTTCTGTATGCTACCACCGACTTGGCGTTCAACGAACTTAACTGCGCAGGCGCGGACCAGCTGAAAATGCGCGTCTTTTCTGTCGTCTCCGCTGTAGTATCACGGTACTCCTTTCCACACTACAGTTGCCTCAATGCAGGCCAGCCCTCGAATCTTGCTGCTTCAGTCGTAGCTTCCGGCTGGCAGCGATGACGTATTTTCGTGAACACTTGATGAGCACGGCTGATAGTGGGCGGCTAGCGGGCACGCGGAAATCGAAAAATGAGCCTAAAAACGCTATGGCGTTAAAAATCACTGAAATGCGCACGGAAGAGCAGCAACAATGCTGCCTCTACTAAAGCCGTTTTCTCTTCTTGTACAGTGGCGGCTTGGAGCATGGACCGTCAATGATCACGGAGCTTCGACATAAACCGATCGGGCCTTTACCGGGACAATGCCGCACCAGCTGCGTGGAACCTTGGCATGCCTCCCGGACGGTGTGCTCCCTTCCGCTCCAACAGTGCCTATCGCACTGCAACCTTTTACGGCAATGGGCCTATCGACTGTCCTGCTGTGTGCTATTCCATCTGCACCGTCATTGCCTCATGCTGATCCAGTTTACGCGAGCCACCCGCCGCCTACAGCGTCCCCCCTGCATGGGCAGTAGTTAGGGGGCTCGAATGTCGCCGAAACCTTCATTGTTCACGCAAGAGCAGCAGCAATGCGGTCTCTCCTAACGCCGTTTTCTCTTCTGACCATTACTTCTTGTTATTGGAAGAAGTCAAATTATCCCTTTCTGTTGCTCTTCCCACGGCACAGGTTCTTTCGTTGTTAATTTTTAATGGCGTAAACGTTGTGAAGTTTAATAACTTCACGACGTTTACGTAGTTCACAGCAGTTTAAACATTCACTACTATATGGGGATGTTAAACTTAATTCTGCACCAAATAGCGATAGCAACGACCTACTTGTTGACTTGTCGGCTGCTGTGAGCGTAATCACGCAGCACGTTGACACTCGTCATGGTGAGCTGAAGAAAATACTGTACGCTGTGAAATCTAGTCAAGAAACGCTAGAACGAACAGCCGTATATATCACACCTAGGCTTGTGACAGTGGAAACTGAGATCGCCTCAGATGTATTCCAAGGCGCTACACTGCAGTAAGCTGTTGCTGACGCAGTCCACAATGAAAATGCTGAATTGCGTTCTCGACTGAATGACTTTGAAGACTGATCACGTAGGGAAAACTTACTATTTTACGGGATGACAGATTGTAGAATAGCTAACATGGGCTCAGGCAGAGGGAAGTATTTTTACATTCCTTTCTTCAACTGTCGAAATTAGTGTACTTGAAAGGGGCATCGCGAGAGAGCATAGATTGAGTGCTTTTGTTCCGAATAAGTGTCGACCAATAATTGTCAAGTTCCAATCCTCTAAACAAAAACATTTTGTCCTTGCTAATAGAACGAAATTAAAAAAAATTCTGGAGTAACAGTTGCAGAAGACTTCTGTAAATAGAAGCTCCGTTGACGCAAAAACTTATAGGATTCTGGAAAGCCAATACAACAAGTTATTCATCGTTACAAAATGCTTCATATACTGCCCACAAGTAGTTAGGGTTTGCGAAATCCCTCGTTCGGTGGACACTGTTTCAGCGAGCAGAACGCATCCTCACTCAGCCCGTGCAAATGCATCTTTATAGCAATCTGTGACTAATAAAGGTGCTTACTCTGCACATAATATCTCGTTTGTTCTTACAAACATTTGTAGCCTAATGAAAAGATGTGACGAGTTATCCTGTTATAGGTGACTGTGCCGCTGATGTGGTTGTACTCACAGAGACTTGGTTATCTAGTAAAATACGTGACAGCGCCATTTTTCCCTCCGACCAGGAATACAAAATTTACAGATCTGATCGCGAAAAAAGGGTAGGTTGGGGCGTGTTGATCGCAATATCAGCAGAATTCCAATCACACGCAATTTCAATCAACAGCGCTTTGGAACTTGTTTGCGCATGCGCTCGATTTATCTATAGAGACACCCTCATATGCGCTTGCTATCGCCCACCCAGTTCACCGTCAACATCTTTATGACGACTTGCAATGCATTCTCACACGCTTTCCGTCACCTCCTATTTTCGTTTTAGGCGTCTTATTTTTCAGACATAATCTGGGGCGATGACAACACCAAGCCCTCGGCCCGTATCTCTGAAAGCTTGACATTTCTTGACTTGTGCAATGACTTTAATTTAATACAGATTGTAACACAACCCACGCGCGTCACCCCTCCTTCGTCGAACTTGTTCGACCAGGTACTTACAACTATCCCTTGCTATATTTCATCAATGAGTCACCTGCCAGGCCTAAGCGATCATTCTATTCTAAACTTTCTTTACAACATAAAACCTTCCCGTCATGGGCGAAGCACTGAACTAATTAGAGACTACAAAAACGGAGATGTCAATTCTGTGGATTCGCAGCTGGAACTTTTTTGCGAGGTCTATTTGAACGCCTTCTCACTCAGAACGGTAGAACAATATTGGAAACTATTCAAAAATATGGTTCAAGAGCTAACGGCTCATTTATTCCACTTAAAACAATTCGTTGTAGTTTCAGATCTCTCTGGTTTACGTCAGCATTTAATAAGCTCCCATTTAAGAAAAAACGATTATACCATTCTGCTTTACAATCAGACAGCAGCATCAGGTGGTGAGCGTATCACAAATCGGCGTCCGAGCACAAGCATGCACTTAAGGAAGCAAAGCAAGCGTTCTTGTCTAACACCCTTCCTTCCTTGCTTTGGGCTAACGCTCGGAAATTTTGGAAAACTGTGAACGGACGCACAACGCAAAAGATGAAGCTACTCGATGAACAAGATGGTGTAGTGCCAGAAAATGACTGTTGTGTTGCACTGCAAGATCACTTCACTCTTTCGTTTTCTAATGATTTGAAAATTATTGAGAACTTTCAACCCACTTCCCCTGGAATCGATGGAATTACATCCCAATTTTTAAATGCACTGAAACATACTCGTCACTTGTGTTCAGTCTTTTCGAAGACTCTGGAATTCCCTGTATTGCCATCTGACTGGAACGCGGGGAGGGTGGTACCAGTGCCCAAGCAGAGCAACCCAAGTCAGCCACCCTACTATAGATCCATCACCCTTACAAGTATTTCATGCAAACTGCTTGAACATGTTATTTAAACCGGATTGATTACATTCTTTGAATCTAAGAATTTTTTTATAAACATAACCATAAACATTAAGCCAACTTTTGCAGGTTACTAACAACCTATTTTCTGCCGTCGATCGAGGTTTCTTATTGACTCCGTTTTTCTAGATTTCAAAAAAGCATTTGACACAGTCTCTCATTGCTTACTGCTCTCAAAACTAAGAAAAATTAACATTGATCCCCAAATTCTTAAGTGTATTCAGTGTTTTCTAACCAACTGTACCCAATATGTCAGGGCTAATCAGTGCGACACACCCACTTCTCTATTAGCTTCTCGTGTACCTCAAGGTTCAGTCTTTGGCCCACTACTATTTCTTATATATATTGACGACCTTTCTAATCACATTTTTTCTCAATTCGGCTTTTTGCAGGCGACTGCGGTATCTACCGCAAAATATTTAGTTCTAACGATTGCTTGCAACCTCAAACTGATCTTGACGACGTTTCAGCATGGTGTTTTGACAGGTCCATGCTGCTTAACCTTTCTAAGCGCAAACTAATGAAAGTTTTTCTAAGTCACCACCCCTTCTTGTTATCCCTATGTAATTAGCAATACTGTGCCCGCAACACTTGACACGTACACATATCTTGGCATCCCCATCAGTAGCACCTTTCTTGGCAAACGCACGTAGATTATTTAACTAACAATGCTAATCGCATGCTTGGCTACTTGCCTCGTAACTTTCCCTTAGCTCCTGTCTCCCTGAAATTACTGCTTTATAAAACACTGTTAGGATTAAACTCAGATACGCTCCCGCAATCTGGGATCCGCTTTTATTGTCGCTCTATTCGTCGCTTGAATCAATCTAGAACCGTACCTCTCGTTTCATCGTTTCCAACTACTCTCGGGCGGCTAGCGTATCATCAATAAAAACAAGCATTAACCTTCCCACGCTAACTACTCGCAGGGCATTTGCACGTTTCAGCCTTTTTCACAAAATACACCACACAAACCCGGACATTGAAAATGACATCGTTTCACCTCCATCTTACATTTCCCCACTCTTTGGCCGCAGATTAAAAGTTCCAGGCCCCAACTGCAGGGCAAATTCACGTTTCAATTCGTTTTTGCCGAAGGCAGCATCGGACTGGAATAGTTCCCCGCTTCCATTGCCAGCAATTCTGAATCTGTTTCATTTCAGACGACCATAACTTGCACTGTATAACCTTCCCACTCCTCTCTGTAACGCCTTTCGTGGCATCGAGATTTTTGAAATTAATATTTTAATTATTAATTAAATAATTAAATTGAAATCTCCGATTAAGTTTTAAAAATGAAGCAAGCTCACATTAACGCGTACGACTAGATGATAGCGAAGCTGTATACAAGCTTCAGGACCATGACGACGGTTTAGGTACACTATTACAGCCAATTTCCTTCTTCATCGGTGCCGCAACGACGTTTACACCATCATTGTTGCTATAAGTGTGAGCTTTCTTCATTTTTCCTACGTCATAATCATTGAGCATCACCTTGCAAGGGCGTACGTTTGGACTTGTGTATTTCATTCCGAGCAAGTGTCACCAAGATTACGGCGAACGCTCGACCGTGGTCATCCTCTTGTTGTCATTATCTCTCTCACTTTTTCGCTCCATAAAATTGCCGTGATTACGGCAAGCAATGGAGTTTTTTGCCAATCTTGGCCAATTTGTGTGATTGAATATGCTTGGCTTGACAAACATTAGCCTGGGATGCGGGGAAGTCGCGATAAGGTACGCACATACGAGTGCTCGGCATTTTCTTGTTTTTTAAACTGCCTTGCGATCGCCGGGAGAAACGTGCTCACGTGCGCTCGCCATGTTGTTGCAGACATGCAAAATACCAATTTTTAAACAGCTTCGCTATTAAAAACGAAGACCTAAGAAGGAATGTACGCGTCCGTAGCGTGCAAAAGCCATTCCAGTGGGTTTTCCGAGGCTTGCTCATAACGAGACAGGAGGGTTTTTGGTGGTTTTAAATAAATTTAAAAATGTGGTTGATCCCTCTTTCATAAAATGTGAAAAAACACGAAAGTAAAATGTGCCTTCACAGGAGCAGTCGAATGTGTATTGTGCATCGATACGAACTTGCACAACGCTATTTATATTATCTCTATGCAACCATGACACACATCAACATTAGAGACTGCACTACACGCGCCGGGGCATTTTGTAACTCCGATAGAAACCCCAGGCGCTCGCAAACAGTGCGAACTAAACCGAACGGGTTCTCACCAAATCGTTTGGTGAAGTCACGGACCGCTACAGGAAAGGGGCATCATTTGCGGGTCGGCACCGGTCTTGTGCTTTGTGCTTCGTAAGCGAAGTCCTGCTGGCGGGTCGATTCGGCAAAGGTGCGACCACTTCGCTCCTACTCCGTGCTGTGTACGGCATACGCCTGCGTAACGACAAGCTCTGCTTGTGGAATGATAGACTCAGAGTTCGTACCTTAGACCGTGAATGCATGAACGCGCTCCGCTTCCCGCTGGCGTCTGTAGTCGCACCAACGCCGTCAGGAGAGCGACATTTTACAATCGACGTCGTTTCCCTTCTGCCTTAATACAACACCTTTCTTACACGGGGCCATGATAGAGGAAATATTCCTCCACCGTGCACGGGGCCATCACCACCGCAGCATAAAAGAGGGGTTGCTATGAGGAGACTTATCGAGGAGCTAACTATCAGGGCTCATTAGCGTCATGACGCACTACTTCGCTTCCATTATCCTAGAAGGCAGCACCATGTGAATGGGGAAGGATATAAGGCGTGTTCGTAAAACTAGGCAGATTTGAGCTCATAGCTCAGTTAGGAGAGCGTTTCACACAACCCGTTGCTGCCAGAGTGATCATGGGCTCGAGTCCTACGCTGCCGCGCCAATGGAAACTTTTCCGGTAATGTCATTTCCGTGACGGATATTTTCACGAAAGCAAAAATGATACAGTTGTCTTAAATGAAAAACAATTTGATTGGAGAGAACTTGTGCTCCACTAACAACTCAATAAATGCGCAGGCGGCGAAGCAGCAGTCAACAAAGTGACCTACGTAGGCGAGTAACGGCGAATGCTCAGCGGGCATTTATCTTTTGGCGCGGGTATTTCTGGAACCGCCGAATCACATCGAGAACACTGTATATAAAATACATTCTTGTCCACTGATAACGATACCATTTATAACAATATATCGGATATAATAATGAACTGCTATGGCATCATCCCCTTTTGTATGCTTCCCATGGGGAAATAAACCGCTTAATACAATTCTCCATTCCGCGATATCGGATATAACGATTGAATCCGGTTACAGCAAGCACCGAAAGTGCGAGCTGCCACCAGCTCTCCAAGACATCCACGCCGACATCATGCGCCGCGATGCACCTCGCATCCCGTCCACCCCTCAGAAAACGAGTATACTGCGCCGCTTACGAGGAAGCGAGAGGAGGAGGGAAACAGTGCTCCTTCCAAACACCTCTCCAGATGCAGCCACTTTGGCCCCGCGCCGTGCCTGCAGCTTTGAATTTGACTAGGTGTCTCTTCACCTACCTCCGTTTTTCCGCGGATCAGACGTCAGGGCCGGTGTTTTGGTAACGTCTGAGTGCCTCACTGAAGAGGCGATCGTTGCGCGGATACGTGCTGCGGACAGAGGTGGCAGTGGCAACTCTGGCGACGCAGTTGCGCAGCCTACTCTCGTAGCACCTTCGCAAGAGGCCCATCGCATGATAGTCTCTCAGGGTCTTCGTTTCCACCAAGGACCCTTCGCTCAACTAGGATAAGCACCTATAGATGCTCTTGAAAAATATGTGCGCCAGCTTCATGTGCAGCAAACAAACCTGACCGAATATGGCTTCTTTTTCACAAGTAGCTGTACAACCTTGCTTTCGTGCAAATTAAATGTTTTGAGCTCTTGTCCGTCTTTTTATTTAGCAACCGGCATATAACAATCATCGCTTATAACGATGGGATTTCCTTGGCACTTGGATGTTGTTAGAAGTGGACTAGACTGAATGAATATTCTAGGCTAATGGTGTTAGGGGGAAACATTTACCCTATCAAATGAGATAATCGGTGCGGCATCAGAAAAAAAGGATGTGACTTGTGCTTCACTTGGGATGACGATAACACAGCCTGGCGCAGCCTGGCGGTAAAAGTAAAAACAAACAAATTCAAAGCATGGTTCGCGGCATTACCCCATCTTAGACTGGTTCGTGGCATTACCCCCCTCTACACGATACCGGAATAAAACGACAATCCGAACGAACAAAAAATAAAGTATGCCATCTTGCGTAGTAAGATTTTAGGCGAACCACGTGGACGACTTCGGGCCGCGTGCGTCTTCATGATGTTCCAGAAGGATTATCAGGGATCCCCTCGTAGGTAAACTGGCGAAGACGTTGTAGCATCCGGTAGGGTGCCAAATACCGTCGCACAAGCTTCTCACTGAGTTCACGTCGTCGGATGCGAACTCAAACCCACACACGACAACCTATGTGGTATTCGGGGCCTTGACGTCGGAAGTTTTAGCGCCAGGAATCTACCAGCTGATGGTCGGTTGCACAAGCACGAACGAGCTTGCGGGCCTCCTTCGCACACTGAAGATATCAGTGGACGTAGGCGTTGAGCTTGCCGTCTTGTACGGGCGGAAGCATGGCGCCAAGCATCGTAGTCGGCAGTCTTCCGTAGACAACCTCGACCGGTGGCTTCTGCGTAATTTCCTAGATAGCCGTTGTAAGGGTAGGGTTATCCCGTCATTACTGCTATAATTTCATGCCCAGGCAGGCAACAGGGCAACAGCCTCGCGGGCGTTGAGTCCCCCCCCCCCACCTTGTGTGTCCTGTTTCGGCCCTGCGTGCCAGACGGAGGCAATCGAGGGAGCTGCTGGGTGGATGACCGCGCTTTGTATTTCGCGCGGCGGCTGCAATGCGCGGCCGGGTCGAAGCTAGCGCTAGGTTGAGGCGTCGGATATCGTTGTGCACGTGCGTTTGGTTGGTGTGGCGTGTATGGTTGCGCGCGCTTGCATAAAGGGCCCGTAAAAGTGCAGGTGCGTGGGAGCGCGGTCGGAGCGAGCACGTCCTCCTCCCCCGGATGCGAGGTTTGTTCGATTGCGAGTATGCGCTGATCGGGCAGACCGGGTTGAGTTGTGGCTCGTCTCTGACGGGATGCCGCGGGCACATAGCGACCAACGGCCTGAATATATTATCTTTGTAACCAACTGTAAAAAAGTGTAGATACAAGTTTTCGTTTCGTCTCAACGGGTCGTCGCCTTCATCACAGCCGCACCGCTGCACTAAACGCAGAGCAGGGCTGGCAGCAACTGCAAAGGTCATCAACGTCCGCCTCGCAAGGAGGCGACTTGGAGGAGAACGAAACATTACTGGCGCAGTCGGCAAGATCCTGCTTGGCGAGACGACCAGGGAACGAGAATGGAGGATAGACGCATCGGCCACGGGCTGAGGGCTCTGCCAATCCAAGGAGCACGTGCCGAAGCGGGAAGGGCGAGTTTAACCCGAACTTGCTTGGTGCGATCGACAGCACCGGAGTCGTCACGACGCCGACGGAGGAGCGACGACTAGGTTGCAGCAAGGTGAAGGAGCACCTGCAGGAGCAGCTGGGAGAGTTGCGGAGGAGCGGCCGACAGAGACGGCGAGCCTTTGCGGTAGCGAAGGAGGCCGGCAATCACCGCAGACCGACGGGCTATGGAGGTGAACGACAACGCCTCGGCGAAGGCAAAGGAGCGCCAACATGCATCGCAGACCTGCTGAATCTGAGGGAGAAGTCGGACAGTCGCCCGGAAACGGCGGACGAGGCAGGCGGCCACATCGGATCTACACTGGGTGAGTCCTTTTTGTCTTCCGCCGGGTCGCGATGACTGCCGCCCAACAAGAGCCCGTAAAACGCATGTTCACGCGTTTTGCCCACTTGAATCGGGACAAACGAGGGGAGCCCATCATGGGTAACGAAGATGAAGGCGCGGAAGGGCGGAGTCCACCTGAGCCAGTGGCGTCCGAAGCGGAAATGCAAATGAAAAAATTCGAAACTGAACGCAAAATCGACCAGGAGAGACGCTTTCTCCTCGTGCGGCAGATCGAGCTTGAGAAACTGAAAAATAGTTCCGAACAAGGCATGAGCTTCGGCGACTCGGGCGGACAGGACACACGCAGCGAAGTCCGGCATTTTTCAAAACTCGTCTCGGGAGTAGTGCCGAAATTTCCTTCAGAAGCGGAAGTGCCGATCTGGTTTAAGTCTGTGGGAAACACCCTTGAGGCATACGCCGCGCCGAGGGAGTTGTGGGGCAAAATTGTCTTTCCGCTTATAGCGGAAAAGGTTCCCTTTGTTTCAACGCGGCTTACCCCATCCCAGCATAGTGAGTACGAGGTTCTCAAAAATACAGTGCTGGAGGAGATGAAATTGTCAGCCGGGGAATACCAGCGGAGGTTTCTTGGGGCGAGGAAACGCGCAAGTGAAGTGGAGACAATCACTCCAGAGTTACCTTCATTTCTACCTCGAGGCCAGAAACGTGACGTCATTCGAGGAGGTGATCGAGCTGCTAGTGGCCGACCAGCTAAAAAATAACCTGGCCGAGTCCGCGCTGCGCTACGAAGCCCTTCAAGAAGGTGAAGGCTGGAAGAACGCCTCAGCTTTGGCAAACCTACTGCAGACTTTTGAGGATGCAGAGGGAAGGGACGGCGCAGCTAAGAAGCCGGAAACAAAGGTACGGCATGCACCGGCCTCGCAGGGAGCAGGGAGTAACTTCAAGTGGACCGCCGCCAAAAGCGGGCGCGGTGAAACAGAGCACCGACGTGCGAAAAAAGTGGGGAGCCTGCTTCGGGTGTGGTTCAAGGGACCACCTAAAAGCAAAATGCCCGCACAATGTCAACAAAATGACGGCAGCAGCATCGGAAGAAAAAGGAAATAGCTTGTCGGCCAGAGTTGCAACGAATGAAGCGTGTGCAGGCCACAGCGAACTTAAGCCCGTGAGCTTGGGCTGCCATGGCAGGAAGATCGACGCAATTCTGGACACGGGAGCGGAGATAACTGTGGTTAGAGAAAGCGAGCTGCCACCGGAGCTAGTCGAGCCTGACGGGACAATCAACTTAACTTCCGCATTCGGAGAGACATTCGGAGAGAAGGTAGTGGCAAAGCTCGCGGTGGTTCCGTTGACGATAACTCGCGAGGTCGGCGTCTTTTCGGGCATTAAAGAGGCGGTGCCGGTACTTTGCGCGCTGACGGACAAGTTGGTTTCTCAGACCGATTGTCTACTCTCGGAAGAGGCGAGGGAACGTCTTAGGGAGGGAGCCGAGATGAAAGGGCTGGTATGTGCAGGCGGGAGTGACGTTGCGGACCGCACGGAGGGCGAACTAGCAAGGCTGGTATACGATGAGTGGAGCGCAGAGGGGTTGGTTCACGCTGCAATCGGTGAGGTTACAACGCGAGCAAAGGGTGGTCAGGACGCGGAAAGCGAGGAGCAGTGCAGTGAAACAACTCACGACGGGAATGGCGGGAGGAGCTCGTCGGAGAGGTTTCGGGCCGAGCAACAGAGTGATACGAAATTGCAAGCTGCCTGGGGAAATGCAAAACGCGCAAAGGGACGCATGGTCGTGGTAGACGGCATTTTGAACCACCGAGACAAACTTCTGGGACAAGCTGTAATGCAACTGGTGCTACCGGAGAGTAGTAGAGGCGATGTACTGCGAATGGCTCACCAGTCGAACTGGGCTGGTCATCTAGGTTTCCGCAAAACGAAGGCCCGCATAAAGTACAGTTTCTTTTGGCCGGATATCGAAGGAGACGTAAGGCGCTACTGCGCTAGTTGCCATGCCTGTCAGACAAGATTCGACTTGCGTACTGCCGACCGGATCCCGATAGAACCGCTGGCAAGGCCTAGGTACCCGTTTGAGAGAGTTAACGTTGACGTCATTGGCCCGCTGCAGCCACCATCAGGTACAGGGCACAAATATGCACTGTGCATAATTGATTTGTGCACACGGTGGCCCGACGTAGTGTGTGTCCGCTCTCTGAGCGCTAGTACGACTTGCGACGCCCTACTGAAGGTATTTAGCAGCATAGGGATACCCGAAGTGATCGCGTCCGACTGTGGGACAAACTTCACTGCTGAGTTAACATAGGAGTTATTGAAACGACTCGGCTGCTCCCCGAGGTTTTCGACCCCGGGCCACCCGGAGAGCAAAGGCGCTGTGGAGCGGTGGAACAGGACGTTTAAGAACATGCTTTACCACACCATCCAAAAGGAAGGTAGAGACTGGGACAAGGCGGTGCCCTTTCTTTTGTGGGCATTTCGCGAAGTACCGCATAATACTACAGGAGTGTCCCCATTTGAAATGGTGTACGGTAGGCCGCCTAGCGGACCGCTAGCTGTCGTCAAACGCGCTTGAACGGGAGAAATGACTGGGTTAGCGGACCTTGGCCCGTCCCCGTCCGCTTACATGAAAGAGCTGAAAGAGCGTCTAGAGCAGGCAGCGGAAACAGCAGAACTGGTAGGATCCAGACAGCAGAATGCTTACTCAAAGCAGTTCAACAAGCGGGCGACAAGCAAGAGCTTTCAGGAGGGAGACGCAGTGTTGGTGTTTGATGACGACAGGCCGGGTACGATGTTCCCCAAGTAGAAGGGACCAGGTAGGGTAACCGAGCGGTACAGGGAGCACTCATACTTTGTCGAAATGCCGCAAGGAAACCGGCGGCTAGTACACGCAAGCAAGTTGCGACCCTATAACAGTAGGGTAATGCAGCTAGGCGTTGCTTTCGAGGGAGACGAGGCGTTCGGGGAGGTGGAGTGCGCGCCCCTATCTGGGAAAGCAGGTTCCGCGGACATGACCTTGTTGGGATTAGGTCATCTGGAGAAGAACGAGAGTGGTCAGATCCGCAAGGTGTTTGCGGAGTACTGCGGTTTATTCGACGACAGACTGGGGGTGGCGAGGGTACGCGAACACGAAGTAGGGTTGCAAGAGGACTTCACGCTAAAACCGTGCAAACCGTATCGCATCCCCATAGCTTTAAAGCGAGAAGTAGGGGCGTAGTTGGACGAGCTACTAGATAGGGATTTAATTTTCCCGTGCGAGAGCGCACACGCGCATTCCATCGTGTGCGTGGCGAAAAAGGTCGGATCAGACAGAATATGCGTTGATTACCGCAGACTGAACGCAGGAACGGGGCCAGACACGTATCCGATGACACTGCAGCAGGAGCTCATAATGAACGTCGGGCAGGCCAACTATATTCCCCTTTTGGACCTGCGAAGAGGCTACTGGCAAGTGCCTCTCGCGCCTGCGGCTCGTTCACTCGCCGCCTTCACGTGCTATCTGGAGCAATTTGCGTGGAAAGTCATGCCTTTTGGCCTCAAAAACGCGGCGCAAACGTTTCAGAGGGCCATGAATGAGCTGCTCCACCCGCACTCTGAATACACCTGTGCGTATCTAGACGACATAGCGGTATTCAGTGAGACCCTGAGCGAGCACGTACAACATTTAAGGGCGGTCTTCGCGGCGTTAGACCGGGCGAGGCTCAAGGTGAAACTCGAGAAGTGTCAGGTCGCCCGAGGGTCCATACGCTACTTAGGGCATATTGTCGGTTCGGGAGCGCACGCGCCGGACCCGGACAAGTTGGCTGCAATACGGGGGCTTAAAGAGTCAACGACTAAGAGGGAGCTGCGCAACGTCCTCGGACTGTGCGTCTACTACCGAAGTTACGTGCCCAACTATGCTGGGGTGGCGAGGCCGCTTACAGAACTGACCGGGAAGGGAATTCCAAACAAGATTCTGTGGTCGGCCGAAGCTGACAGCGCGTTCCAGAGACTCAAAGCGGCACTTTGCGAGGCGACAGCGCTGGCAACGCCGAAGCCGGACGCGTCGTTTTTGTTGTCCACCGACGCCTCGGCTTTCGCGGAGGGTGCCTATTTGTCCCAGCGCGCGGAGGCAAGATCCGAGCGTCCCATAGCGTACGCGAGCCATAAGTTCACGCCCACTCATGTTGGATGGTCGACCATAGAGAGGGAGGCATTTGGGGTGATATGGGGGCTTACAAAACTTCACATTTGGCTCTTCGGCTCCCAGGTGACGGTGATCTCCGACCACAACCCTCTTTCCTTCCTCACTTTGTCCACGCCACCTGGAGCAAAGTTAACTCGTTGGGCACTAGCGCTCCAGCGCTATAATGTTGTCGTACAGCACCGAAAGGGTAGCGACCATTCAAACGCGGACGCTTTGTCCAGCGTACCTTCCGACGTTTCGGCCTATTATCGACCGTCTCTAATCACAGCCAACGCACCCTTCTCTGAACGCGTTCGTGCTGCGGAATGGTATCCTATACCGCCGCAACTACCGGGCTGATGGACCTGACCTGCTTCTGGCGGTACCCGAGCAACTTCGCTCGGATGTCCTCCGCCAGCTCCACGACGTCCCGATGGCTGGCCATCTTGGCGCTGCTCGCACTTATGACCGCGTCCGCCGACGATTTTACTGGCCAGGGCTCTACCGGACTGTGCGTCGCTATGTCGCGGCGTGCGATCCTTGCCAACGTCGAAAGACGCCTCCATTACGTCCCGCCGGCCAGTTGCAACCTTTGGACATTCCCACCGAACCATTTTATCGTGTTGGTTTAGACCTCTTAGGCCCCTTTCCGTTGTCCTCCTCCGGGAATCGTTGGATTGCGGTAGCCACAGACTATACTACCCGCTACGCTATCACCCGTGCGCTCCCAACGAGTTGTGCTACAGATGTCGCCGATTTCCTCCTGGAGGACGTCATCCTGCGTCATGGTGCTCCGCGACAGTTGCTCACGGACCGTGGCCGGTACTTTTTGTCACAGGTTGTCGAGGACCTTCTCCGCTCTTGTGAAACAAAGCACAAACTGACGACTGCATACCATCCTCAAACAAATGGCCTTACTGAGCGGCTCAACAAAACGCTCACTGACATGCTTGCAATGTACGTTTCCACAGACCATCGAGATTGGGACGTTACACTACCTTATGTCACATTTGCTTATAATTCCTCCCGGCACGACACGGCTGGATATTCTCCTTTCTTCCTTCTTTTTGGTCGTGAGCCTACTTTACCGTTCGACACCACCCTGCCGACTTCAACTGAGCCGACCACTGCATATGCTCGTTACATCATCGCCCACGCTGAACTGGCGCGCCAGGTTGCCCGAGAACGACTATTGGCCTCACAAGCATCCCAGAAGTCTCGATACGATGAGTGTCACCGCCCTGCACACTTTGCTACTGGCTCCTTGGTTCTTCTGTGGACCCCTTCTCGCCGAGTTGGACTGTCTGAGAAGCTCATGTCCCCCTTCACTGGCCCCTACCGCGTCGAGCGTGCCGTCACCCCCGTCACCTACGAAATCGTGCCTGTTTTGCCTCTGACCTCGTCTGGGCACTCAGTACCTCAGCTCGTTCACGTGAGCCGCCTCAAGCCGTACCACCGACGGAGTCTAGCTGCTACTGCTCCTCCTTCATAACAGGCACCGGGACGGTGCTTCTGCGGCGGGGGAGTTGTGTCACAGACTTCGGATAGATTCCCGAGAAACGTACACGGGGCATCTCTCCCTATCGGGGTATGTGCTCCAGTGGAAAGACGCTGGGCGATGTCCAACGGAATGAAGAGGAAGTAGACGAAGCCCGAGCTCCCGCTTGGTTTGCGCCATCAACCCGTCTTTTCGCCGGTGGCTACGGTGTCCTTTGTAAATACACCTCCTTCCTGACTACCCATCTCCGCGTTGTCACGTGACAATATATTTTCTTTGTAACCAACTGTAAAAAAGTGTAGATACAAGTTTTCGTTTCATCTCAACCGGTCGTCGCCTTCATCACAGCCGCAGTGCTGCACTAAACGCAGCGCAGGGCTGGCCGGAACTCCAAGGGTCATCAACGTCCGCCTCGCAAGGAGGCGACTTGGAGGAGAACGAGACATTACTGCCGCGTTGTACGCAAATGTGACATACGGAAGGTCTTTGTCCCGAGTCTCATGTTCAACGTCTTACGTACATAGACACCATATCCGCGATCGTCTTGTTCCGATGTTCCGTTAGTTCGTTCGTTTGGGGGTGGCAGGCCGTCGTTCTTCGGTAATGCGTGTTGCTGTAGGGTAAGATTCCTTGCTCAAGCTCCTCAATACAGCCGTCCCACAGTCCGTGAGTAGTACTTCAGGAACTCCATGTCGCAACACAACTTGGTTTTCGCCGAACTTCGCGAATTCTTGAACAGTCCCCTTCGGAATAGCGACGGTCTCTCCGTAGCGCATCATGTAGTCTGTTGCTGCTACAATCCACCTGTTCTCAGATCGTTACGTAGGAAGGGGCCAAGAAGGTTCATTCCAATCTGTTGGAAGGGTTTCGATGGGACGCCGATCGGCTGCAGAAGACCGGCGCGTATCGTTGGCGGCGTTTTTCGTTGCTGGCAGTCACGGCAGCTCCGGACGTAACGGATGACGTCCGATGTAAGTCGGGGCCAGTAGTACTTTGGCTTCATTTTCCCAATAGGGCGAGCTGTTCGGAGAAGTGCGGAAGACGGATCGTCGTTGCATGCTTTTATAATTTTGCAACCAAGGTCAGCGGGGATGACAAGAAGGTATTTCGCTCTCGTTCCGGGTTGAAATTAATCACGAGGACGCAGTTGTTCAGGCTGAGTGCTGGTAAGCTGCGTTTGACATCCCAAGGTGGGGCGACATTGCGTCCTTCGAGGTAGTCGATCATGACGTGTTAGTGGGGGTCGGCACGCTGCTGGGCGGCTAGGTCGCTCACCGCAACGACTCCGAAAAACGCGCTGTCTTCATCGTAATCCTGCGGTGGTGGCTCGAGGGGGCGCTGGGCAGGCAGTCGGCATCGGTGTGTTCCCTGCAGGATCTATAGACGATTGTAACGTCAACTACTTGCACGCGCAAGGTCCAGAGCCAAAGACGGCTATATGTGTCCAAATTGTCCACCAAACACAGTGCATAGTGCTATGTCACAACTATGAAAGGTCTAACATACACGTATTGGCGAAATTTTGAAATGGCCCATATAATAGCGAGGGACCCCTTCTAAGAGTTTGAGCAGTTTCTCTGCTCCTTCGACAGACCATGGCTGGCAAAGGCGATTAGTTTTTCGCGACCGCTTTGCTTTTGGGCGAGGACGGCACCCAAGCCTACATCACTGGCTTCTGTGCGCATTTCTATTTCGGTGTTTTCGTCGAAATGAGCGACCACGGGCGGGTTTTGCAGGCGTTGTTGTAGCTCGCAGAATCCTTTTTCTTGCTTGTTTTCTCAGCTGAAAGGGGTGTTATGTTTCGTCAAGCGTCTAAGTGGCTCTGGAATGCGTGAGAAGTTTGCAACGAAGCGCCGGTAGTATGCGCAGTCCGAGAAATGTTCGCACGCCCGTCTTGGGAAGTTCGGTATGACTGAAGTTTTCGCCGGCTCAGGCAGGACTCCTGCGGCGCTGACGACATGCGAAAATTGAGTTCTCGTACGCGAAGCTGCACTTTTCAAGTCTTAGCGTTAACCCGGGCGTGCGAATAGCCTCGAGTACAGACTCCGATCTTTCAAGGTGTTCGTCCAACGTTCCGGCGTATACCGCAACGTCGTCGATGTATACGAGACAGGTGTGCCACTTCAGGCCAGCTAGTACGGCGTCCATGACTCCTTGGAACGTGTTTCGTGCCGTACATAGCCCGAACGGCATCACCTTGGTCCCGTAAAGGACATCCGGGGTTAAGAATGGAGCCTTCTCTAGGTCTCTCTCGTCCACTTCTATTGCTAGTAGCCTGTCTTTAGATCCATCGATGAGAAGAACTTCGCGTGGCAGAGGTGGTCAAGGGCGTCGTCGATTCGTGGGAGGGGGCACAAGTCCTTTTTGGTGATTTTGTTTAGTCGCTGCTAGTCAACGCAAAACCTTAATGTGCCGTCTTTCTTCTGCGCGAGTTGTGCGCGAGTTGTGAGGACATGCGGCACAGTGACTGTCGGGTAGATGGAGCTCCATCTACGGTTGTTATAAAAAATATGAAGTCGGTGAGATCTTGCTGTACCCCGACATAAAGAACCTTCGTGTAAAAAAAAACAAAAAAGTGATGACGTAGCTTCCATAATAAGCACAACAAAGAACAACTAAAAGAACGCCACCGCATGCAGTAAAATAGAAAACCCAGGGACAAAAAAAATCACGCCATATCCATGGAATGAATGATGATAAGTGGGGCGAAGCTCAAGAGGGGGAGATCATCGGTAACCGTAACTCTCCCGTGAAAGTTCGCCCATTACATCATTAAGAAAGACGTAAGACTTGTGCGTACATCGTACAAATCAACTTTTATTTTCGGAGTCAATGCTCCCAGGCCCAGACCTGGTGAAAGACCCCGCGCCATCGAGGACTACCCCGCACCTTCACCACAATTTGTCACGTAGGATGGGAGACAACGGTAAAGAAAGAACTTTTATTTAGAGCGAACTTGTGCCCGAACAAGACGAGAGGAAACGAGCAAAGGTCCTTGCGTCTCGTTCGATCTCTGAGAACGACTGCCTGCGTTCGTGGCGTGATCTCTTGCGTGATCTCCCCCTCGCAGTGCACGTGCGCTCGCGCCTCCGTTGGCGAACACAGACAAGCTCGCGCTCCCGGTGCCGAGTTTGCGCTGCCGGTTGCAGCCGGTTCTTGCGCGTGCAACGCGGCCAACTTTGCGACATCTCCGAAAGCATGCGGCGGTCACGTACCACGAGACACAAGGGATGGACAGACCCATGACTTAAGGAGCTTCGCCCCTAAAAACGCTTCCCGTAGTAGCAATCGACCCTGAGGGCCTCGAGTTACAAAACCAGCGTCAATCCCATTGTTCTATTATCGCCCTCGGGGGGACGGAATTTGCTTCGGATGCGTGGCGCAGACCTTGGCTTTAAACTGCGGGAGAGTTGAAGTGGAGTTTGGCAGTTAGGGGTTTCAACTTCAGGGGGTGGTCTGTGGACGTTTATTTAAGTGAGTTGTCATGAAGAAAAGTTCATTTTATAACCACCTTTCTCTTAAGAAAAGGGAAGACCAAAAAAGCGATGTTAAAGCTAGTTAGCATTCCTGTCTTTGCTGTTTCCTGAGTCATTGAATCTCATCTGTGAAATTGGCCCAATATTCGCTAACTGGGTCCATTCTTTGATACGTATACGTTGAGTATACCGTTCATATTATTCTGATAACTGGTGTTGACCTTGCCTGGAAACGCATTACCCCGCACAATAAATAAATTGTCGGTTAAAACAAATATAGTTTAATTTTAATTTCTGTGCTAAGTCTTTTGTGGGATAATTTCCCATTCCTTTTTTTTTCGAAGCTATCCTCATTAAGGTAAGGTTTTTTTGACAAATACAGCTACCTGTGCTATTAAGTCGGCTGCATAATCTAAGGTATGTATACTGCACGATAAACTATGTTTTGTGCCAATTTTGTGTCGTCTCCCATGAAATAGCGTGATTTAGTTTATCGTATTTCGGCGTTGTATCACTTTTGAATGTGGAAACAGGACCCCATTTTTTCGTGAGGTTTGTTGCAGAGGGCTCTACTACAGTAATTTCAATATGTCTGTTAGGACTCGCCAATTTTTTCATGTGCAGGATGTGACAATTTACTGCCGGAGAACTCGTCCTACATTACTGCGGGAAGCCCGTGCTTAATCGGGTTTTATGGATCAACCAGGCCACGTGCCATCCCAGCAGTCACATGCGTGCGCCGAGACCCTCATCTCGCTCTGCTGTAGCCCATCACATTAACAATGAGTTCGGTGAAGCTGCTGAAATATCAGCAGTGTGACTTTAGTAATCTATCCCGGTGTCGGTGGTTGCCGCATAGGCTTGTTTACACGGTAAAAAAAAAGTTCATCCACTTTCTCCCCGCGCCGCGTATCAAGTGAGCGGATGTGACGTCTGCGGGCGTAAACATGATGGGAGGCCAGTAGATACGCGAGTGGCAGGCCTTCGGGACCGGCGCTGCTGGGAGATGGGGGCGGCCTAGGCGGACATTTATTTGCCATTGGAGAAATCTATTAGCTTCGTGCACCAAGATCACTCTTTGGGTGTTCTGTTGACACAGTTTATTACGTTTCTCACTTCCGGTAATGCAAAGTGTAATAACCTAGTGCTTCGGCACCACCCGCCACATGCCAGCCAGATACTAGGACCCGGAAGACTCTCCGCAGCCGTCATGAGCAGCAACCAAGATAAGAACGAGGCACTAAAAGTAATGGAAGCAGAGCTGCCAGACTAGGAGAATCATTCTACCAACAGTGAACGTTGTCCTAAAGGGGCGGGGATTGTCCGCATAGCTTGGACAAACTGTCCCCGGTCCCAGCGGCGCCACTCCAGACAGCTAAGCGGCTGCGTACGTTCACGCACGGAGGCGTGACGTGCCGTGGCGCCATTTGCGCGCGGGGAGAGAGTGGATGTATTTGCTCCTGAATAATTATACCACTTATAGGTAAATAAAGGTCCCCAGAGAACCGCACTTCAAAGCCCACTAGAGTCTCGAAGATAGCACACGTGCCACAAACACACACAGTGTGCCCTTTGCCAGTCTCCTGATGGCTGCACAAATGTGGAATGTTCGTGCCAAGGTACCTTACGAGCTACCCTGACACAAAGAAGAAATAAAAAAGCCAACTACACATGCGAGATGACAATCCAGTGGCCGGCCTCTTAAACATCCAACAGTGGGGCGAAGAGTTCACAACAAGAAGTGACACCAAACAAGGGAAAAAATGTCCACCATTGAGCTAGAGCTCCAATAAAAAAATGGAGAACTACGGTTACCGACATAAACAAGAAGGATAGAAGTCGCGCTCGGGAAGCCACAGCCTTAGGATGCGTTCAGTGGAACGCTGAACCGGCGCGCAGCCATCTAATATTGCCTAGCAGCAGCCCAACTTCGGCACCGCACAGTCTGCTCTCCAGGGCATGGAACGTTCGCCCATGACCACCCCTTAAAAGAATACCGACTACTAGGAAAACGGGTAACCCGGAAAACGGGTAACGGCAAACTCGGAAACGGAAGGCGGAGTACTTGACGCGACGTCCTTCTCCAGGCATTTCGGTTTTGTTTACATCTCATTTTGTGTTTCTCCCAACAATCTTAGTCGTCCCATACTGCGCTTGTGGGGGGATTGTTTTTTCTCTTTTGCGCACAGAATGGCGGCGGAAATTAGTGTACCGGGCCAGATATTTAGAGTTGGTAAGTTTTTAGGACGGAATGCCACACCAAGTAAGGCCGTATGCCATCGATACTCAACGTCGTTTAGACGGTCTTCCTGGTACATGCTATCAAGGTAAGTGCTATCGCATGCCCGTAACTCAATACTTCTCTTAGTATTTACCACACCAGTAGCCACTGGGCTTCCATGACCCCAACAAAACCACTCGGTAGAGCTGTTTTCATATGAATGCTCGGCCATTTATGTGTGATTCGAATATGATGTTGTCATGTTTTTCATGTGTGATTCGAGCCTGGGTAAGCTCTGATTCCTAAGGCACTGAAGAAATCTCAGGTATTCCAAACCGGCGAATTATGTTATAGTTCTGGTGGAACACAAATGTTATATATGTGGTAATTTGCGTAGCTATGACAGCTCCCTTTACTGGATGTGTAACTCGTCCTCATGTACGCATCAGCACAGACATAGCACCAGCCGGATAGCTTTAGGGGTGGCAGTGGTAGTGTCACTAACCGACTTCAAATACTTCCGATCAATATGTAACATTTATGAAATTCCCAACAGCCTGCATCGCAATTTTACACTGTGTCATCAAATCAAGTGTGTCGTTGGATCGTCCCATTAGGTCATTTTTTTTTATTTCAGTTGTTTATCACAGCTTTCGTAAAAAACAGGAAATACGTAATTTCCACAATATGGTTTATACACTTTTTCTTGAGCACAGTGAGGGTCTTTTCTTCTTACAGTTTCGTTCCATAGATGTATTTGGCACCAATTCGCATCTGGAAAAAAACCGCATTGCCAAAATATTTAGCTGAGAATTAGTGGGGTTACATGCTGTTACCGATACCAAGGCATTTTTTTCGCAGTCATTGCATTCTCGAGCTTGAGTAATTTCAGTCGCTTTCTCTCTTCGTGCAAAGAACCCGAAAGGTTTATTCTACCACGAAGAGCAAAAGCCACTTTTTTGTGCCGTTTTAGAAGTCTTTGCCCTTGTGAATATCTCGCACGGGGATAATTGTATTTGCTATTCGTGAGCTGGATGCTCCGTTTGGAGACCAAAAGTGCTCTGAGAAAACCCGCAGTATTATATAAAGAGTACAGCATTATCTGTTGTGTTGTGGTACAAGCGGAAAGTTCTCTTTTTGAACCATGGGCGTCCACGCACGTGCCCACTGATCCCCTACGACGCGTATACCCACTGATGCCTTCTTTTTAGTTTTCGAAAAAGCATTTGACAATGTTCCGCATCAATGCCTACTCCTCACACTTTCTTACAGCGATGTTCAATTGGATTAGTGCTTTTCTAACAAATCGGCAACAATTTTGTAGGCTAACAAACATTCATTTAACCACCGAATTCTCTGGTGTCCCACAGGGCACAGTGCTCGGACCTCTACTTTTCCTCATTTATACAAATGACCTTCCAGCTCAAATTTCATCAAATATTCCACTCTTTGCCGACGACTGCTTCGTGTCGCATCCAATAAAAAAACCCACAAATAACGTTTTACTTAAAAACGATCTTACCGCATTGAATCCTGCTGTAACGACTGGCTAATATCTTTAAACGTAAATAAAGCATCGCTAATATTATTCCATCGTTGGCAACATTATCATCAAGCGATTCACACCATTTCCGGCTCCATAATTTGAATAGAATAATCCTCTAAATACCTCGGCGTAACATTCTCAAGCAACTTCTCCTGGTCCACTTAATTTGACAACGTAGCATACTCCGCTAATCGTGTGCTGCGTTTACTTCGTAGGAATTTAAAACTTCCTTCCTTGTCGGTGAAGTTGTTAGCTTATACCACATTTGTTGGCCCTAAATTAGAGTACGTATGCTCGGTTTGGGACCCTCATCGATCTAATCTATCTAAATTGCTCGAATCTGTATAAAATCGCGCAGCCCATTTCATCTATTCTGAAAACTCTTATCATTCCAGCGTTTCCAAATTTAAAGGGAAGCTGAAGCCCTTTCCAAAAAAAATGAGTTAGAGTCACGTTTATATAGTATCTTGCGCGCTGCCTCAGAATATCGCATTGAATTTTATCGTACATGAGTCCAACCGGCATTTATCTTGCGAAACGCGCGGTCCCGTTTGAAAGACGCGCGCTCTTCTTCTTTGACGTCTCTGGTTGGTTAAGCCCGTCATGACGTCAAAGGAGGGCACCATTCGACTGCGCGGGTTGTCGGAAGCATTGGGAACGATCGCACGGCAGCGGCGCTTGCCTTTTCGTCACATTTTTAGTTTAGTTTAGTGTTCGCACATGACTGCAAGTTTATTTTGCAACTTCCCGTGCTGTTGGGTCAAGTTACACCACCGAGAACCCCAAAGCAGTGACTGTGGCGTCGGCTAGAAGGTTCTGTCACAATATTTCTGAATCGGGCAACCAGCATAGGGGGTTTCTATTTCTCATATTATTATTAGGTACTGCCTGAACTGTTTGTGACTATAGACGAAACCATTTATGCCCAAGCTTAAGCAGCGTTTTATGAACAATGTACCAGCGAAAAGCACGTACGTGCACTGCGCGAAAATATAGACTTCATGCACTGTAAACTTACATGCGAGACAATTGTTGCCGGCACACGCATAAACCAACAAGCTGACTCTCCTTCCGAATTTTTTTTGTTCGTTGTCGCCCACCCCACTCATTTTACTCATCCCCATACACACGCGCGCGCTCGCACGCGCCATTTGGGCCGCGGCGCTAAGGCGTCTTCGCGATCGCTAGCTGCACTTCGATGAGTGGCGCCTTGCTGCTTGACTTGCATTTATTCTGAAAACATGGTAGCATACCATAGTAGCCTCCATGGTAGCATACCATGGTAGCCTCCGCACCATTATCGGCTCTAATAGGGCTTGATTTTCGCCTGTGCGTTGCGCATTCTGCTACAATATTACCTTCCCCTAGTTATAATTAACCAGACTAGTCGGATAAGGCCGTTACGTTGTAGTTACGTTACTTTACGTAACCATCACCAAACGTTTGTGATAATGAATCATTGGCCTGTTTCAGCATTTCTAGATTAAAGCATTTAGCGCGCTAGTCGTGCAAAGGCCGTATATTTACTCTTCGGCCCTACTTGTTTTTAGTCGCATCAATATATATACTGTAAGGCTCTTGAGCAACGGGTGAACCGGGACGTTTCCTCGGCGATCCAGTGGGTTCCGAACACCGTACCGAGAGCGATGATGATGGTGCACGACGAAAGAGGATTGGGTAATGGTAACGAGACAACGTTACAGAATGAATGATAACGTTACGGCGAGGAGAGAATGCGAGAGATTGCCCAGAGTGTATGAGCAAGTCCCTGGAAGTGTCGTTAATGTCCAGGCCGTGGTGACGCGATGTACGCGCTCACAATAATTTCCCCTCCGAGGCGAGGCGGGCGCCTGACCGCCAATGTTCATGAAGTACGGCGTAGAAAAAGCGTCAGCCATGACACGTGCACGGTTTCTGCGCCACGGTAGCGAGGGTCCAAGGGAGCTTGACTACGCGTGACACGATAGTTCACAGGGGATGTTTCCTCATGGACTGTGTATGGGCCTTTGAAATTGGAAGAAATTTTTCACATAGTCCTCGTCTTCGACTGGTCGTCCAAAGTAAGACCTCGTCGCCAGGGCAGAATGGAACAGTACGGTGGCTAGCGTCATAGCGGTCCTTGCGGTCGTGCTGTCTGGCTTCAATCTGTTAACGATCCACCAGACGGCAATAGTTCACACGGGAGAGGAACTGTTCTAAGGCTTGAATCGGCTTGAGGTTGACAGGGGAGCCGATAAAAATGTGGTGTCCAAAATGAACGATGGGTCGATGCCAAATAGAAGGAAATATGAAAAGTAGCCGGTAGTCTCTTGAACTTCATTATTATAAGCAAACGTAACAAATGAAAGTAGTGTGTCCCAGTTGGTGTGATCAGGTCAAATGTACATAGAAAGCATATCCGAGAGTGTCCGGTGAAATATTTCAGTGAGGACGTTAGTTTGCGGATGGTAGGCGGAAGTGGTTTTGTGGACTGTGTTCGAAGTACGAAGAACATCTTCAACAACACCGGACAGAAAAACTATTCCCAGGTCACTAAAAAAAACACGGGCGGCCCCATGGCACAAGAGTATTGCGCGCAGGAAGAAGTCTGCGACCACTGCTGCGCATCCAGAGCGAATTGGCGCTGTTTCTGCATAACGTGCTAGGTGGTCGACTGCTGTCCCAATCCACCTATATCCTGCAGCCGAGCAATGAAGAGGCCCGTAGAGATCTATACCAACCAGTTGGAAAGGCATAGGCGAACACGGAAGCGGCTGCAACAGTCCGGCAGGCAGGAATGTGTATCTCTCGCGCTGCTGACAAGATGGGCACAAAGCGACGTAACGGGCAACGCAGTTGGACAGGCCGGGCCAAAAGAAACGACTGCGGACGCGCTCGTAGGTTTTGCTGAAGCCTAGGTGGCCCGCTGTGGCATCGTCGTGCAGCGCTTCCAATATCTGCGCGCGGATGGAGCGTGGTGCTACGGGAGCCTATCGGTGGCCAGAAGAGAGATGAGTGGAATGGCACAAGATGCCATCCAAAAACTTGAATTGTTGCTGCTGCCGATGGGACCTACTGTTTGGAGGAGGTAATGAGCCAGTAAGCTGGTAGATCATTCCACGGCAGTATGTGTCGGCCCTTTGAATAGATGGTAGGCTCGAGAGGTCCTCAACTGCTACACGATTGACAGGTGCGATGGGAAGGACTGTGTTGAGGGGTAATAACAGGGAAGTCTTGCTGGACCCCAGAGGGCAATGCGAAAGTGCATCCGTGTCTTGGTGCTTGTAAATGCAGAGCATTTGTATAACTCACGATGTCACCCGTGCGTCGGTGTCCGCAGCAGCCAGCCTCCCCCTACACTATAAAAAGAAATAACAGTTACCGGCGGCTGGTTTCGATCCCACGACCCTGCGGGCGGAACGCAAGGTACATGGTGCTCTACCCACTGCCCCACAAAACCGACACAGAATCCTTGACTTATTCAAACTACGTCAAGAAGCTGCTGATACAACGCATTCACTACCAGTGGGCGGAACGCGAGGTACATGGTGCTCTTCCCACTGCGCCACAAAACAGACAGAGAATCAAAGGCTACGAACGCGCCTTATAGCCTTGGCTCATTCAAACTACGTCGTCAGCGGCGTGCGTTGACGACTCAGCGGCGTGCTAGCGGCGTGATAGCTGCGTGGTGTACACGTGATAGCACCAACCCATCAAACACTAAACGTTAACGCAATACACCCAACCCCTATGCGACGCATTTACTCGAGTCCCCCTCGCGGGGAGATGGGCCCATTTTTCCCGAACCTGTGTGTGACAGTAAAGTCATATTCTTGCAGTCAAATAACTCATCATCCGAGCCGTCCTGATAAAGTTTTAAGCGTCTGCAACCAAGACAGAGCATGGTGGTGAGTCACTACTGTGGAGGGGCGGCCGCAAAGGCAAGGCCGAAATTTTGAACAGCCCAAACCACAGCGATACACTCTTGACCGGTGACTGTGTAGTTTTTCTCGGCGGTGCTTAGGGTACGACTAACGTAAGAAAGAGCCCTTTGTCGGCGTTGATCATCAGACTGCAGCAGCACAGCACCGATTCCGTGGCCACTGGCATCCGTGTGTAGAATAACAGGGCGCGAATAATCAAAACGGCATAGTACCGGTCCTGAGGTCAGCGCGTGCTTGTGTTGCTGGATAGCCTCCTCACCGTCGTCTGACCAGACAAAGGGTGTTCCGGAGTGTAGCAGCTTGTTGTGTGGAGAAGCAATTGCAGCAAAGTCGCGAACGAAACGGCGGAAGTAAGACGCTAGCCGAAGAAAACTGCGCAGGCCTTTTTGCTGTTGAGGCCGTGGGAGATCGATGGCAGCAGCAATCATGTCTGGGTCGGGCCGAATCCCGTCATTGCTGACGACGTGGCCTAGAACCTGTATACTTCTTGTGTCGGAACGGCATTTCTTGGTGTTCAACTGAAGACCCCAATTCACGAGGCATGTAAGAAACTCATCTGCCGTTTCTAGTGCTCAGGAATTTTGAGGAAAACAGAACGATGTCCTCCCAATAACAGAGGCATGTTCTCCATTTAAGGCCCCGAAGAACCTTGTCGATCATTCGATCGAAAGTCGCAGGAGCGTTATACAATCAGAAAGGCATTACATTAGATTCATAATGTCCATCAGGGGTGGCAAATACTGTCTTTTCTTTGTCGGCCTCGTTCATTGGAATTTGACAATAACCTGAGCGGAGGGCAAGGCTGGAAAAGTATTCCGCTCCTTGTGCAGGCCAGGGCATCATCGGTGCGGGGCATCGGATAGACATCCTTTCGGGCAATTGTATTCAGTTCGCGGTAGTCGATACAAAATGAGCGGATCCGTCTTTTTTCTTAACTAGGACCACGGGGGACAACCAGGGGCTTTTTGGTGGGCGGATAATTTCGCGTTGAAGAATATCGGCGACATTGTGACTGATGACTTTTTGTTCGGAAGAAGACACGCGGTATGGGCAGCGGCGAACAATACGGGATCCATCTGTTTGGATTCGGTGCGTTGCGACGGAAGTTTTCCCAAGCGTAGCACAATTCGAATCAAGTAAAGATTTGTGCTTGTTCAGAAGGTCTAGTAAAGAGCCTGTTTGCGTAGGGGACAAGTGAAAGCTGATCGTGGCAGAACAAGTCGGCTGCAACGTTTTAGGCAGGAAGAAATAGAAGAGAGGGGAACAACACACACAGCTTCGGAGCCAGCAGCGGTAGCCACAGTGGTGCCTTGACGAAAGAGAATCGGTTCAGGAGTAACGTTCGCGGGAACGAGCGTGGCCAACCCACGGAAGAAGCTCACAAGACAGATGGCGATCACGATGCCCCTTGGGAGAAACCGAGCACAGGGAAGGATGAGTACGTCACAATCACGACAGTTGCCCCCGCGAAGGGAAATAGTGGTCGCACTACCAGGCTTCAGAACAAAATCGTCACTTGCCACAAAGCACTGCTGCTTGACGTCAGGAACACCCGTATAGTCCGTAGCGGTGATCTCGATGTCGGGGTATCGGCAGGAGATGACCGCGGAAGACAATGATAGAAAGTCCCATCCCAGAATGAGTTCATGGCAGTAGCTAGGTAACACCGCGCACTGAATATGGTGCCGAATTCCCTCCATGAAAACACGTATTGTAGAGTATCCGGATGGCTCCACCACCTCTCGATTAGCACCACACAACGAAGGTCCAGTATAAGGGGTTGTCACTTTTTGGATGCGCGAACATAACTTTTTCATTAATCACTGATATGCTTGCTCCAGTACCAACAAGGGCATCAACAGGAAAATCTTAAACTTCCACAAACATTGTATTTCATTGTCTTAATGGAGGAGGTTTTGGCTTTTAGACGAGTGCTGTTTCCCCCCCCCCCCCAGAAACTAGAGGCGCTAGTTTTCCGATTGGTTCTCATTAGAGCGGGTCGCTGGTCGAAGAGGTGACACAGAGCGGCGATATGTTGAGGGTGAGCGTCGCCGTGATAGACGCTCGGGCCGAGACGGGCCGAACGAGGTTGGGGGCGGTGATGGGCGAAGCGGGGCGAATCATCTGTGCCACGTCGGGACACGTAAAAAAAGCCAATGTCACGTTCGAACGGTGCGTACCCACGTCGTTCATCTTGCTGACGTCGTGGACAGAAACGAGATATATGTCCGCGAATCCCACAATAATAGCAGACGGGGCGGTCACCCGGGGGAGGAGTGGCGGCCAGGGTACATGTTCGTGTAGTATCCCCGTGGCATGCTTGTTGCGGATATCGCTGTTAAGTGTCCGTGGGCCAACGGGGCTTCCACTGGTAAGGGCGGTTTGGATGCGATGGCTGAGTAGGACGGCGTGGGAGTCGGATGACCAGGAGACGTCAAGGGCACCATACCAGCAATTGATGACAGCTCCTCTTTCACCAAGTCGCGAAGCTGAGGAGCTTCTGTGCGAAAGTGATATTGTGGAGCAGAAAGCGGGTCGTTGAGCTGCAGCTCTTCGCGGATGATTTGGCGTATGTGAGAGCATAATTCCGTGTCCCCGTGTGACAGCGTACCCAGAGCATCCGGTTGCAAACGAGCAGCCTGCAATTCGCCTAGGTGGTGGCAGGTTGTGCGCACATCGCTGATGCTCCTCGGATTTTGCACTGCGAGGGCGTTGAACGGGAAAGAAGCGATGCCCTTCAGGATGTGGCGAACCTTGTCGGCCTCTGGAATGCTTGCATCCAAGCGGCGGCATTGAGCAACGACGTCCTGTATGTATGAAGTATACGTCTCGTGAGAGCGCTGAAGCCGAATGGCCAGCTTGCGTTTCGCCTTCTACGACCGAGCGGCTGTCGTGCCGAATATCTTGCGCAGCTCCTGCAAAAGCCCGCCCAGTCGTCGGTGCGGTGTGCATTGTTAAAAAAGCAAGTTTTTGCCACCTCGTCTAAGGAAAACGAAACATTGTGCAGCTTCGCCGCGTCATCCCAATGGTTGAAAGCCCTGACTCGAGCATACTCATCCAACCAGTCATCGACGTCTTCCCCGCGGAGCCCGCCGAAATGCGGGGATCGCGCTCGCGGCTGGTGACGGCAACTGTAAGAGGCGCAGGAGCGGATGCGCCAGCATGGTTGCTTCCGGCCTCACGCTGCATCTTGGTTGCGCCGTCTTCTCGTGAAAATTTACGTTTTTTCCCGTGCCCATCTCTGTGTTCACAGTCAGCGCAATGTACCTTAAAAACCTTGTTACACCAACTAGCCCGACATCAAGCTTTACTGAAGGCAAACGCCGACCGGAACGGAGCTCCAGGGGTGCGCTTGGAAGGCGTTGAGGGTGGGACCGAGGTCAACCTCCACCACTTGTAAGGCCCTTGAGCAACGGGTGAACCGGGACGTTTATTCGGCGATCCAGTGGGTTGCGAACACAGTACCGAGAGCGGTGATGATGTTGCACGAGGGAAGAGGATTGGTTAATGTTAATGAGAATGATAACGTTACGGTGATGAGAGAATGCGCGAGATTGCCCAGAGTGTTGAACAAGTCACTGGAAGTGTCGTCGATGGCCAGGCCCTGGGGACGCGACATACGCGCTTACAATATCAACGACTATCGCTTAAGCACAGTTGAGGACCAGAGGCAACAAGTGCTTGCCAGGTTATAATTAGCAGGCACACGAAATCTTGGGCAAAAAATTAGGCCCCCGCAGTGACTCCAAAATTATGGCATGGTGGTGGTTTGGAGCGGTGTTTTTTTATTCCAGAGAAATATTACATTCTCGATTCATGTATACTTGCAAATTAAGTATTGTGGTGGTCTTGGTTATCTTACTATGTAGGAATACTGTTTACCTGTTAGCTGGAAGAGAACTTCTATCAGGATGGGCACCTTGTGTTATATTCGCCAAAAATTGGGTTTTTCCACACTGTTCAAAGCCAATCAGGGAAATCAAACCGACGCGTTTAAGGAAACAGGTATTTTCCTTGGAGTGTTTTGCAAAGTATCTGACTAGCGTAGTATATTCTCTGTCATCAAGCACAGCCACCTCGGCTGTCGCTTCCGTATGTTATAAAATAACCCGGCGTGATATTGTCCTGCTTATGAATATGGCATGATAACGTATGCCTCTTTGGGCGTTCGTGCATTCTTTTTGAACACGAAATTGTACAAATAAGTGCTATCAACAAGAAGTATCATTCTTCCAGTGGCGAGCCTCTACAGGAAACACGGCGAAAAGAGTATGGCACAGGCGGCCGATCCGGCCCGAAGTCCAGGTATGACGTTTTCTGGTGGGTTTTTGCCTCGGCTCTTCGGTCTTACAGCCTCGCGCGCTGAGATGGGGTCGGGGCATCGGGACACTTTTGTTTGCGTATTGCGCAGCTTCTTTTGCAATTACTGTGAAAATATTTCGTACACGGGAACTATTCAATGTGTACTTGCCGCTAGTCAACATTTCTTCCAATTCTAAAACATCTAGCTCTTCTCTTTAAAGCTCTTGGCCACCTCAACAACCTAGAATCACGTCGTCATATATCAAGACTATGTCTGTTTCACAAATTGTATCACGCTTCTTTCAACGTTCCAGCTATCTTGCCCATTCATCTAGTGTCCTGCCGTACAAACTATCACCGAGCTGTTTATTCACCGCCAGCACAAACTACTGCTCATCCTCGCTCCTTTTTTTTTTGTTGGAAACGCCCGGTGCTGGACCAAATTGCCTGCATTCGCCGTGCACCACTCCGACTGACATCTATTGAAGACTGTTGTTGAATTGTTAATCTGTTGTTAATTATGCCCATCTCTCATGTAACATTCCGACTGTGGCCTTTCAGATACAATAAATAATAAGTATAAATACGCGCAAAAAATGGATAATCTTCAACAAAAGACCAAAAGACAGCATGTTTAAACCGCTATGACTGATGTTTGGCCTCTCGAAAAAATCTTTTTTTAACACGCCAACGGTAGTCTTAGAGGGTCACAAGAATTATCAATAGGAGGTATGCAGTGGCAGACTAAGAATTCATGGGCTGTTCGTCACTAATATATAAAAATAGACTTATCATTGTTTGACTGCTGTGAAGCGGTGTTAGGCCCGACATGTATTTGTTGCTTACAGTGATCGCAGTGCTTCACAACTGCGACTATTAGTTTAAAAGACCTTTACGGACAAAACAGGAGGCATTGATACGCTCGTTTATTATAAAAACAATCACTGTACCAGAAATGGTACCTTGTGACGACATTGCGCATCTTAGTTTACACTTTTTCAAGTTTGTTTGACAACGCGAATGACTGAGAAAGTTATTTTACACGGCTATCGCCCACCCAATTATGCTTATATATGTTATTGCCTGAAAAGCGATACTTTAAGAAATACACGTTTATTATTGCCTTTTATGCTATACTCAAAAGTTTATGGTACCTTAACGACCCTTAACTGTTGTGGCTCATGGAATTCACATGCCTCAAAAATTTTCAAATATATTTTGGTATTAGCCCTAAAAGAACGATTGTCTTTCTTATAGTTGCCGTAACCAATAAAACTATAAGGGGTGCCGGGCTGCGCATACAAAACCTTTACTTCCGGTTGGAGCATGTGCTGATTGTCACCTCGCCAATTCACCTCACAACATGTTCTGCCGTCGGGACCTAATATTTATTGTTTTACGCTTAGATTTTAAGACCAATCAGAAGATCTAATATGTGACCCCACTTTGTTCCACAGCGGCTGTTAAGAGAAAACAAACTGCTCCGTGTGTCTAACTTGCAGCACAGTGTTCTGTACAAAAAAAAAAAAACGACAGGCGACAACTGCTTTGATTTGAACCAGAACCAGTGTCTTTAATTGGTACCTGTCGTTGTTATTGTATCATGTTTTACCCCGACCAGGACCGTTGAATCCACGACTTCACTGGCCTGTAAAGTGCACGGAAAGACTCGACTAACGCAATGAACAATGCTAATATACCGCCCACCTCATAGCTCAACTTGATCTGTGGAGCGTAAAGAAAAAAAAAACTTTGATGTTTATTCTACGACTGCGTGATGACGCAAGGCACCCCTCTGGATTAAACATTTACTTCTAATGAAAGACGTTCTTAATGAAATACGTTTGCCTTCTATAATCGTGAACTCAATCTTCCGCTCTTTGTGCCGATGAGACGGCAAAAATAGCTTGGGTGTCGTTTTGCAATATTTTTTTTATTAGCGCTTGTTCTTGCTTTCTTGAGTTACAATGTCCATAATGGTAAATGCATCCATTTGTTATGTCTACTGCGGTAATGACCCACGTTACACACAATTATTAATGGCTCATACCCACAGTGCCTTAGTGCATTGCCTGAGCAGCATCGTCTTCTGGTCATTTACGGAGCATAATATGAGACTTTTCCTAATTTTCTCGGTTCCTTGCGCACCGCCCCACTTTACCAAGAGTCTTCCATCTCGTTCGAGTTTTGAACCACAGTCTCATGCCAGATTTTTGAAGGTCACCTTTTGTTCAGGTAACCGTTGAAGACCTTTTCTTTGTCTTCTGATTTCTGCACCTTTTGCTTGTTACTTCGTCATAATCTTTACAAAAGCGTTCTCCTCGAATATCTAACAACGCTGTTTCTTGTACCTACACTGGTTCGTTTCTCTATTTTTTTAGATTACTATGAATGGACCATAAAACCGTCTAGTGACATGTTGGTGTTGTTTTCGGCTTTTTTTGTCAACTTGGTGCTTTGAAAGTTGGTGTCGGTATGGAGCATGCGCTTTGAAATTAATCATCGATGATGTTAAGTGCCATGTCACACCATTCGAAATTTTACTGCTGGTTATGATCTTGAGTATTATCCCCTCTCTCCTCTCCTCTGGGGCTATTTATTTTCTTTCCCCGTTTTATGCAAAAAGGAATTATATTTCGCAGTGCGTCATTATTAGTGCTTATGGTCTAAACTATATTAAATACGGTCGAAACTTTATTCAAGACAAGTTACAAATTTACTTTAGGCGAAATGACTGCATCCCTCAATTATCAAGGAGAACCGTCAGCGTTTCGTTGATGGAATGAAAACATTTATTCAGCGTAAAAGTTGGTAGTCAAACCCGTTTATAGCGAACTGCATTATGCACCGCGAATACTTCGATATATTCAATAGTTCGATATAGCCGAACCCGCCTATAACGAGCTCATTGTTACGATTTCGCGATTCGGGAGCGCCCCCCCCCTCCTCAACTCCGCCATCCGCGTCTGCAGAAACAAACACAGTACAGTACCCATTACTATACCAAAATGATCCATTTTTGCATGTAATAATAAAACTTTCCACCTTAACTGCCAACGTTGCAAAAAAAAGCGGTGATTTTTGTTTTCAATTTCGTTTTGGCGGCTTTAACTAGCATAGCTTTCTCTACACGAAACATTGTTTGCACCAGTTCGAGTGCGCGTCCTCGAAAATCTAAGAAGCATTGGTGGAGCCCATCGACTGCCGAACGCACTTCATTATAAGCGTCGGAGGGATTTCACTCGCGACATCATCGGGAACGTTGTTGAGCTCTTCCCACAGTTCACCAATGCTGCTGTCTTGGTTCGGACTCGCTGACAGGGCGGGTTCCGTCGCGAGTCCCGCGCACCGGAAACAGTTACCGAAAGTGTCGGCCGTCACGTCGCTCCGTGCGAGGCGCAATGTCTCAGTCGCGGCTCTTGCTCAGTTGTCGCGGCCAATCCACATCTCAATCGCCGCTCCGAGATCATGCATTTCGGCGGCCATTCTAGGCGCCCAGAGTTGGATATATCGGATGTGAACTTCGTTATAAGGAATATGTTTGCCATGTATTTCCGTAACTGAAATATTTTTGTTCGATATATATCATAATTCGCTCTATCCGGGTTCGTTATAGCAGGGTTTGACTGTACTTTTTCTTGCCTGAAAAACCATACCGTTCAAGTCTTACACGGATGAACCAGACGCACCAGCCCGGGGACGCTATGTATATTTAATAAAACGGCAAACAGTTATACTTTTGTGCAATGCGGAAGTTGAGCTCAGCAGGTAAAATTTGTATTGCGATGATATGTCTAAGTTTCACAGTGACATATATCTTCACGCCAACCAGTAACAGAAAAAAAGATGATATCTAGAATCGGAACGGCTTGTCAAATGACCGCTACTAAGGCGCCGTATTGAACTGGCGAATTCATGCAAAACACGAGCAATTGGTTCCACGACCCTGCAACGCAAGCTTACCCTATACAATCGCTTTGCAGGGATGGGGCACTTTCGAAGCCTTGTACCCGTAGTGGTTACACACACTATTGTTACATCCACCTCAACACCCAATTTTGAACTTTAACCGCATATCTTTTTTTAAGCTTTTTTCTGTTCGTGAGGGTCGTTAACAGAAAACTATCCGCATCGGCGATTTGTGGAGGGAAAAGGGGGCAAGGAAACCCACGAGCAGGTGTTAAGAGCGCGTTCCTCAAGGAAAAAAATTGGCGCAGCTAACACTAGTGGTGCAAGGATGGAGAAACAGCAGAGCTTGAATCATCCTCTGTCGGAGAACCAGCAGCTGCCCCTCATATTTATTTCCGAACTTGGTGCTGAAGTTCTCCATGACTGGCAGGCCTGGATTGTTTCGTCCGCAGGCCTTCACATCTCTCCCAAAGTGCACTAGGTTTGCATCCTCTAGGACCCCTGGCACCCGGCTTCGCAAACTCGGCGTCTGCATGGCGTCTGCACTTTAGGTTTGAACGCCCGCGAACTGGCGAGGAAAACAGCAGGGTGAGAGATCACGCCACAAACAACGGGAAGACTGTTCTCAAACATCGATCTCGTTGACGCCGGGCGTCTCCAAGGAGGCGCACGCTCACGTGCGCTTGGTATTTTCTCTTGGTATTTTTCCTGGCAAACGCTCAACGGCACAACTAAACGCTTAAA
This sequence comes from Haemaphysalis longicornis, assembly GCF_048455015.1. Taxonomy (NCBI): domain Eukaryota; kingdom Metazoa; phylum Arthropoda; class Arachnida; order Ixodida; family Ixodidae; genus Haemaphysalis; species Haemaphysalis longicornis. Next base: position 1,766,687 of record NW_027526397.1, on the reverse strand, counting down.
CAGTTCCGGTCTTGGAAAATGGTTAGTGAGGCCCCGGGAATCACACCCGGGACCTTTAGGTCGTGAAAGCGGCAACCGAACCGGTGGCCCACCACAAAGGCCCCAGGGGTACTGTGGGGAACAACAACATGGGCAGCCAATTTGAAAGAAAAAAAGTGCTCTCACGCTTTGAGCGACACCTACAGGAAAGAAAGGCCAGATAGGAATTCACACATGTATCACAACCGAATGCGTTTTTCTAAAGCGGAATAAATAAGCAAAACTAACGAGAAATTATCCACCCAAAGCGTGCAAACACAATTCCATCTCGCCTTCCTAGGCCGCCTGATTACGCGACGGGAACGGAAAATGCGCCCATCGGTGTTGGAGGTTGGAAAGAAATTAAATTGAGCAAAACACAAAACAACGAAAGGCCGCCGCCGCACAAAAAATACATAAAACTAGGGGCAAAAGCACTTCCCTTGGTCGAAATGAAACCGGCATCTATCTCATTGCCTGTCATCTGGTTCGGGTGGCGTGGCATTTGATTTGGGTTCGTATCGCGGCAGTTGGCTTTACGCTTCGGCTGAGGTAAAGTAGTCTTCGGCAATTTGGATTTAAACTGTAGGAGGGTGGGCTGGGGACTTGATTGAACTGAATTTTCAAGGAGAAAGCTTCACTTTTTACCATCTTTCTCTTTAAAAAGGGGCATACCTAGGAAAAGCCAAGTTAAAGCTGGTGACGACCACTAGCTCGGCTGGTTCTTCAGTAGTCGCATCTCAATTGCGGAGGGGGCCGAATTTTTTACTCCATCTAGCAATTTGAAGCCTGCTTATGCTGGGTTCTAGCCACAAAGTATGCACTTTCATGCTCATGATCCAATCATAAATCACCATACTACAGGTAAACCCCTTCACACTTTTCTTCGGGCGTGAAAGTGGTAGTTGTCACTGGCACAGAGCAGCATGTGGTGATTTTGTTGTTGCACGTGAAAAGATTCCCTGTATTCTTTGTATTTGTGGCTAGTTTCTTCAAAGCGGCTATCAAAAGCCTTCATTTCTGCAGTAGAGATGGAACCATCCAAAACACTTATCTAGTTACAGTGACGTCACTCAAACCCAAAATCAATGCCCTCATTAAGTGAGACAACCTATTTATTCAAATTCTTACTCTGTTTGATAATGTTATAGTTGGGATATTTGGTACCGGTACTTTGTGATCCTCTAGCCTATGCTTTACGTGCGCCTACTGCAAAGGCTCTCATACATTTTAAGATTTTGTAAAAATGCTCAAAAAGTGTTTCAGGATACTTCAAGCACGTCGGTCTTTTTTTCCGTCAGCGAAGAAACAGCTTCGAATTCAGCCTTGTTTATAGCTGTTCGTACAGCCAACGCCAACAGCTAATCCCACAAGTGAAAAAACTGTACACCCCAGACCCACCCTTCAAGAAGGTACCACAGAATTCAAAAGAAATTACTAGTCTACCCGACGTTCGAGAGATAGCCGGAACGGACCACCGATGACGCATACAAACCTTCTGTGCATGCGAAACGTCTACAGATGTCTTTGCCTGCATCTCTATATGCATATAGCAGCAGCGACTGGGGATTTAACGCTCACAACGATACCTCTATTAGGCAGATGGTTTCTGTTAGCCGAAACCATCTGCCGCGGAGCCTCAAGTGCTCAGGCTCTGTGGTGCTGATTTAAAACACGCAGGTTCCATCAAGCCCACGATGGCCGCTTTTCAAATGCAGGCAAAAAGCGAAAATCCTTCTGTGCGAAGATTTCGATGCCTGTTAACGAACCTTATGTGGTGAAAATTTATCGAGGACCATCGATTACGGCGCGCCTCATAGACCACGTGCCGTTCGGAGCGTCAAGTCTCGCGTGAAATCTCTTATTTTAAGGGCGACAAATTAATACAAAAACATTCTGAGTGGCACATTTCTCAGCCTGTATTTCGAAAAGAGTACACGCTTCGAAGCTCTTCAGTTTTTTGCATTTTACAGCAAGCTCATTTTCATGTAAGATACATGACATAAGAATACAAGTTCGTTATAGCCCTGGGTAAAGACTCATAAAGACTAAGTAAACGTTATGAGTTGTTTTCAAATAGATCCGTGATGCGGGAACGACAATGACTAACCAATTTTTAGAGATGCTTCAAACGCTCGAGTTGCACCACTTACAAAAACCGAGATGGAGGCTACAATACTGTATTGATCATCTTCCACATCAAGCTTAAATCTTGCGAACACAAATCAATAACCTGGTTGATAGCCTATGCTATCTATTCGAAGGCATAAAATCGTCAGGCAGAAAAAAAGGCCACCAGCCACCAGGTGGCCAAACCGAGTGGACATCTCTTCACATCGCTCTTGCTTCGAGATCGCCCATGCCCCTAGCGAAGATATTCAGCCAACGAAAACGTGCGACAACATCACCAGCTAAACGTCTGTTTTCACCTCATACCATCCAAGGCGAGATAAGATCATCGATACTTGCACAACAAGCGGATTTCACTCCGCCCTCTCAGAGCTCCAAGCTAAGCCTCACGTTCCTCGCCCCCCATCGAAGACGCAGCCGCCACGTCGTAGATGCGTTCGTCGCAGCCGCTGGCTTCGGCAGCGGCGCCTGCTCCTTTCGCCGACCATGCGGGCGAACGCTCGGCCAGACACACATCGCCTGTATCCAATACCCTCCGTGACACGCACCACGCCATGGAATGCACTGTAGAATGACAACCAATAGAGCCTGCAGCCCTAGATCAACCTGTATGGGTTCGCATCCTCCGTCAAGACAAAACACCGAACTTCCAAAGAGCCGGCAGTCAGCTAGTCTCAACAAAAGACCCCATGCACATAACCCCGCCCGGGGCCACGCCCGCAGGCGCAGACAACAGCCTAAAAGACACCACACCCACCTGCAGAACCTCTGCCAGAAGACGACATAAAAATAGTACTACGACCCCAAGGTGGCCTGGATCTCGAAACCGTTTCTGCAGCATCCGCCCCAGATCTTGTCCAAAGCTAGCGAACATCACTCAACAACGAGGGTCAACTCCGAATCAATCAGAAATCTTACTTCATCGCAATCAGCACCCCGTCAGAAGTGCGACCAAAACAATACCACAAACTAACGACCCTCAATAACCAGAAGCAACATACCTCTTCTCCAACAACATCTCTTTGCCGTCCAACAGCCCTAAACGAGGACAATGCACGCCCCATACTCAGAAGCCTAAACTGACTTCAACCCAGCGCATCACATACTGTATGCCGAAAGACTTCTTATCTCCTCATTGGTGCAAATTCTCTTCAACGGAACAACAATACTACACTGGGTGCGCTACAGAGCAGCGATCGTACGCTGCTACCATTTCAAGAGGTAATCCGAAGCCTGATTTAACTGTTGCCGATTCGGCCACATACAGGACGTCTGCCGCCACACGCCCCCTACGCCTCGATGGACCAAGTGCAGATCCGAAAACCACCCGTGCAACCACAACTGCATACTCTGCGTATACTCCCACCTCATCGGAGCATCGTCTTGTCCCCGCCGCTTCCAGCCACGACATCCCCCACAACCACCCACCGTCGCCCTAGACTCGCAGGCTCAAAACCACCCCAAGCAAGAAAAAACTCCATAAAGAAGCACGACCCCAACCGCGAAGAGTTGACGTACAAAAATACGCTTCAAAATTTACCAACCGGTCATCTCAAGGCATAAACACGAAAGTGAGCCCCCGAGGCCTTGCCAAACCGTTACTTAACACGCCTCCGAAAATGCAACCCCAAACAACTCAAACCAATGCATACCAAGCATTCCTCAAAGATATATAGGCCCTACGAGCTGAAATTCTCAAACTACGGCAAGAAAACGCCCAGCTCAAAGAACGGAATCTTTTACTGAGACATCTACACTCATTCTCTGAATAAGAGACGTGCCATCAACAACGATCCCATGACCCTCCCCGACAGAATCCCCACCACTCAAACGAAGGGCAGCAACGCAGAGTGCTAATTTAGAAGTGTCAATAGATATCGCCCAAGAACTGCGGAAACAACGACAGGAATACCTTTAACATCACGACTCAGTCAAAGCAGCACAAGCCGCCATGCATGAATCTATAACGGCTCTACACAGTGAGCTACTCCCTTGCATGAAAGAGCTTATACCACAACGACTAGCAATGTCAACACCCTACCCCATCCACCACTACCCCCTAGCAATATAAATGGAAGCAGATGCCAACCTATAAAACACACACTGCCTGGCTATGGAATTGTAAAATCTATCTCGCAAAGCACCCCGCACTTCAAACACACCTGTCAACCATTCAGAATTCTTCGACAGTTATAGTACTGCACGAAAAAGATACTTTTGTGGAATTAACAGGATACCAGACGTTTGAAACGCCCGAGTACCCCCAAATAGCAACGCTCGTACAACGCGACCTAAGCGCAGAACATCGGGTCTTTTCAAACAGTAATACTCCACACAACTTCGTCCCACTGTATCCTCTAGAAGCCGGCCACATCAAAATACACGTTCTCAATCTATACACCTCTCCAAAAAACATCTAACACAACTTTAAACGCGCCCTCATGGAAGCACTACGAGAAGCAGGCAATCAACCCCTTCTGGCCATGGGGGACTTCAATGATCCACACGTGGCATGGGGCTGCACGCGAACAACAAATAAGGCCGACTCCTCTGGGAAACAATACAAGAAATGCAACTGACTCTGCACAATGAACCGGACATGCCCACGCGCATAGGCAACAGTGCACAAAGGACCACAGCACCTGATCTTGTATTTTATATTCGCCTACGTAGCATCACCTGGACACCCACCCTAAACATACTTGGCGTTGACCATTACATTCTTGAAACAACCTTCGCGTACAAATCTACCCTAATAAAAAAGCAACAAAAACACATCACTGACTGGGACGGCCTCCGCACCTCGACCCTAAACGTTTCACCGCCCTCCAAACAAACACACGAAGGGCTAGAACAGTGGTTCATTGCAGGCAAAGGAAGAGAACGAAAAACGTGTTGATCCCGAACCAAGCCTTAACAGCAGAGCTGTTAAAGGAGCCATGAAGAGAAAAAACAACTTCGTTTAATTTGAAAGAACTACGATTCAGTATCTCACTCAGCTCCATTACAGCCTCAAAAGATGTTTTTTTAACGAAAAAAAGCAAGAAGTGTTTAAAAACTTTCAAATTTTGCGCCACAGTGACGTGTTATGAGCAAGAATGACGTCACACGGGCCAACAATAAAACATAATTTTCAGTGCGTTAACTGCACGTTAGCATTCAAATGATGCCGTCAAATGGAACTAGAGGCCCCATTACAGACGTCCAGTCATGTGTCGTCGCACCAGGTCAGTTAGGCGGCCGCCAATCGCACAAACAAGGTTCTGTGACGTCACAGAAAAGTTGCGGGAAAGTGGCTAGGGGGTCGCGACTGATTCACACGTTTTCTTTAATATCTCCGTTATTTGTTCGAAGATTGCGATGATATTGGTATCATTGTTATCGGGACTAAGCAGTCTTTCTAATAAACCCAACTTGTATTTTGTCTTCATGGCTCCTTTAAGGCTTGAGCTTGGTGCGTTGGTGTTAGCAAACAAAATACCAAGAAAAAAATTGGCTGCGTATCTGCTTGCTTCTCTGCAAATGTAGTCGATATACGATTGTCTTCTGCCTCCCCTACTACATAAATGATCGTATCTTTGCGCTTTCGGGGCACTGCTTTGCGTCTGCAGCTGGCACTTTATGACAACTGCCATGGCCGCTGAAGTGCGGAAAACCGCATGATCTGGTGCTGTTCCTTCCAGCACGCCTCCGAAGCGACACAGTGGCGTAATCTGGCACTGGCCCTGGGAAACAGACAACTGTACTCCCAGGGTCACTGCCAGGTGGCGGCACTGGGTCCACCACAGAGGGCTGTTTTTTTTATTTCTGGCTAGATCCGCTAGATTTCATTTGCTATCGCAGCCAAAGAAACACTACCTTCTTTGAAATGATGCATTCATGTATGTTAAAGAAGAAACGCTGAAAATATCTCTTATGTATTCATGTTGCACCTCAGATGTGCGGAATTTTTCATGTTTGCTGAACAATGTTTACAAGTATGAACACAGCCACCAGATCTCAATGCCTGGAAATGGCTTGAGCTGTATAAAAGCCGCGTTCAGCGAGTGCATTAACTTTGGCCGGGTGGCTGAACCGAGGGACATACAGGCAGACGGCCAGACGTACACATATACCCAAATTTCAGCATTAAAATAGCGCAGAAACAACTATCGTCTGTAAAACCTCCTCCGGGGTAAAGCTCCCGGCATGACCTTGGTGCAGTAGCTCTAGCAAAGGAAATACCGAGCGCACATGAGCACGCACATAATGAGGAGCACCCGGCGTCATCTAGGCTTGCGCGTTGGCAGCTTCCACTTGAGGAGATCCGCCTCTTCGTCGTCGCGTTCGGCGCTATGGACCCATGGAGCACCGGTCACCAAAGCGCTCCTCCCGTACAGCCAGGTACCGTTATGTTGCCCACGTGGCGTTTATGTTCGGTTCAGCTGGGGAATTTCGTGGCGGGGTCCTTGAAACGGGGAAATCCTGAATGGGTGAAAGGGAGGCGATGTAAGCAGGGTTTGACTCGGTCGGCGACGACGATGTCTTGGCGGCCGGTAGGTAATCTCAGAGGTGACAGTCTTGGCTTTCCGCTCATTGAACGAGGAACGTGTACAGACGATATTTGCGCTCTCTCTCTCCTCGTATCTGCTGTCAGTGTGGGGAGAAGCTAGGTCGACCTGCAGCTCAGCTACTTCGCTAGCGTTGCACCACTAGTCCAAGCTGCGTCAATTTTCTTATTGTAGGCGTGTTTGGCAATGATAAATTTCAGAAAATGTTTTCCTGGTAGTTTTTTGCGGCGAATTTCGAAGACGGCTCGTTGCTTCTTTCGTACCGATTGCACCGAATCTCCCACTGCACTTGCCGAAAACAAAGCGCAGCAACATTTTGAACCTTTGGAATCTTTTTGTTTTGCGGGTTGACGGTGCACCTGAAAAAGTGGGCTTATATTCTACCATTGACCTTATTTTTGCATTTGTGCAAGAAATTCTTAGGCTATCAGGAGAACAATTAGGCATTCCTTCAAATAAAATCAAATGCCCTAGGTACACTAGATGCCACATAAATAGACTGACGTGGCCAATTAACGCAACATCGGAAGCAAAACCTGAGTATTCATATTTTATTGAAATACCGGCGTATTATTCATCAGATAAAAGTTTTTCGCGGGATACTTTTGTATGATAAACCTCATAAAACAGTATTACGCAAGTACAAATGTAGACGTTACTGTGAACACCACTGACTGATTTTGTCAAACTCACATGGTAGGATATCTGCATATTCATTCTATTTTATTTCCCTGTACAGAAACAATCGTCGCCAAATATCTGTTCCGAAAATGATTTTCGAAGGAAATTCTAGGCTTCAGTGTACTTCATTTGAAACTACGAACTACGTCCTGGAGGCAAGATACGCCATTACCCACTTTTTGATTGATTGGTTACGGGATTTGGCGCGCCAAAGTTACACTGCGGCTATTTGGTGAGGCATGGTGGAGGGCGCGGGAATAATTTTCAGCACCTGAGGACCTTTAACGTGCCGTGAAATCTCGACAAAAGGTTTGTTGCCCTTTTCTACTCCCCATCTACAGAGCACACACTGCGGCCGAGATCGAATCCGCATTTTTTGTGCTCCTCAGCACAACACCTTACCCTCTGATCCGCATTTTGGTTCAGTGTCTTTATAATAAAGAAAGTGGTCCTATGCAAAAAATGACACAGCTACGATATATCTAACTGTACAAAGCAATGTATAAATGCTTGTGTTTAAACGCCAGAAAAGGTAGAAAATTCTATTTTAGTACTTCTTTTGGAGATATATTAAAAAGGTGGCACACCCTACAGTGAAAAAGATTTCTCTTGTGAAGTAACTAAGCGCGAATTGTGGTCGCTCTGATTGCGCTTTGTAGGTCTCGTCCAAACAGGCCACGAGTGCCTTCGCTAATGCTTTTGTCAGACGATTCAAGAAAATTGTGAGCAATAGCCTCTAGCTGAGACCCCTCCAAAAACAAGGCAGCATGTCCTTGAAGTCCCCTCTGCTGCCAACATTCGATTAGCATGAGCTCTGAGCGTACCTCATCAATTACGACAAGACGGCTCTAAATAAAATTCCCGCAGACGGTTTGAAAAAACCTGCAGCCACAGGTTTCGTGCAAGATCCCACATTTTAAACTGAGCATTCATGGTTCCAGTAATACCAAGCAGTGTTGCGGAATGGGAATCCCTGTTAGATTCAAATTCTACTTGACAGCGTGAGAACTTAGCGTAGTTCCATTCTTTTCAATTCCTCGGAATGACGATATTAAGGCTATTTCAACTCTAATATTAGAAGGGCAATGCAATTTAATTTATTTATTTACCGAACTTCAAATCAGCAGAGGAATACAATATAAAGCTGACATCTTAATGGCATTGAGGACTGCATAATTGTGCCAAACATGTCTCTTGTCCCCGATATAATTAGAGGGGAGTGGCCTGGTGACATTCCTTGTGCGTAACAGCCTCCAAAGGGCCAGCCAGGCTTTTCACTACTGCAGCCAGGTGTGTTGTAAATAAACGCCATTTCGTAGCTGTCTTTCCTTTTATTTCATTTCATTTTATTACCTCAAAGATCCCCGGAGGGGTATAACATTAGGGGTGGGGTTAAAAAAACGTACAAGAAAAGCCATGAATTAGCTTGAGAAATGGCTTGTGACGCTCTGCATAAATGTTGATCGACAGGTGATTGCCGCACTGTGGTGGGGGGAGGGTCATGCCAGTGTATTACTGCACGAATAAAAAATGAGGCAGCAAAAGTAACGGTGCGGGAACGTTGACGGCAACTTTTAAGATATGGCCAATGCGATAAGATCTGCGAAATGGGGGTGGGGGAGATGTAACGTTCTATTGCAAGTGGGCAATGAAAAAGTTTATGCAATAAGCAAAGGGTAGCAATGCAGCGGCGGGAAGACCGAGCTGACCGGCCAATTTCTACTTTTAAAGATGACACGCTAATGTAATAGGCATTGTCTTTTCTGCATTGTCATGTTACCCGCGTATAATATATATCGTAATCATATACTCAGTGACCTGTCGGCCTTTCAGGGGTGCGAGTTGAAATCACATAAACGGACACCCCGAAGCTCGCTTCTTACGCTCGGCACTCAAGCAGAGTTCTTTGTTTTTATGTTGTAATTTTTGTCGCTGTTATAATCAGTTTGGAGAAGGGGAACACGACATCATTGGCGCTATTCACCTTTAAGCATGAAATCATACGATGTTGTTGGGACCCTGAGGCTCCGCTGCAACCTACGGACAGATGGGAGAAAGGTTAACGACGTATTCCAGGGATCTCCTACGGGGTCGTCCTCCAAAGTTTAAGACGGGTAATTGCGGGTAAAGTCCGGAGGGGGCGAAGCAATCGCCCCGGAGACTATTCGTTGGTTCATGCGCGCAGATTTGAGTGAAGCTAAAACAAAATATTGGGCGAGTTGGTACATTTTCATAGTAACAGCGCTAACGACACGAGACAAAGAGAAGAGGGCACAAACACGGCGCTGACAAACAACTGAGTTATATTCCTTAGGCCAGTGGTCAAAAACAATGGGCAAAAACAACAAAAGGGAAAAAAGAAGGAGACACTAAATTAACACTTGAACATTTGAGAGAGAGTGAGCGTCGTATCATACTGACTTTACGTTTATTTACACGTTAATATACTTACGGGGCAAGCTGTACAATGAACACCAAACACAAGCCCTTTTTAGAATCGCAAGAGGGTTTGGAAACTAGACAAAGATTACCAGGGTGGGGCTTACTGCGCTAGAAATCTACACTCTTTGTCTGCAAGGGCAATAGAAGGGGTGCTTATGCATTGGTCACCTAACTTGTTAATTTCCGCGGCCTCTAAGATTTCTCGCACGATTTGGCTGCAATGCTGCCCTATCACTACGCTCGCGTCCAGAAGTGGCTGGCATTTGCTATCGCAATCACGACAATGCTGGGCGAGGTGGCCACTCAACGTTTTTGAAACGTAGTAATGGTGCTCCCTCAGTCTATCATTTAGGCATCGGCCAGATTGGCCGACGTTATTCTTGCCGCACGAAAGAGGCACAGAATTAACAACTTTTTCGGTGCAGGCAACAAACTTCTTGTGAAGCTACGTTGCACAGTTGTTACGCGTAGTTAGACCAGAGTTAAGTTTACGACACATTTTCGACAAATTCAGGGGAGCTGAAAACACTAATTTTACAATATCCGCCGTTTCCTACTTTCTTCAGGCCATGAGCAATTCGATGCATGTACGGCACCACTGCAATGGGCTCCTTCTTTTCGGAGCTGGACTGAGGCTGGTCTTGCTCCTTTCCTTTCTTCGTTACTTCTTGCAACACGAACTCTGCAACGGCTGCCTGCACACACATTGGGTACCCCGCGGCAGAAAGGCGCTGTGTTTGTGCCTCAAAACTGCCATGGATGGCATGGGGGCAGGATTTCCCTAGCGCGTTGCCATGAGAAGTCTTGACAATTGCGCTTTTTTCGAGTTTCGTGTGAGCTGACGCATAAGAAAGGAGTGGCTTGTTGCCACGCGGGTCTTACTGCCAGCATACGTGGTGGTCTAGCAGCCGGAGTCTCAAATCCAGAAACTTGATGGAGCCATTTGATGCCTCTTCCTGGGTCAGAACCAGTGGCGACAAACCAGCATCGAAATTGCTCCTCACGTGAGTCAGTACGGACGGGAAACTTGCAACGTCAGATTCGAATAACACAAATAATACTCTGAGTGGCCGGGCACCACTCAAGGGCATGTATTTTCTTACAATTTCCGCTTCGAGTTCCATACAAAATCTTCCTACGGTTGGTCCCGCGCCTGAAGTCAACGTGCACGGTTTCCTTTGAACATGGTGCGCTGTGAAGGGCCAAAAGATCAGCGGCTTTGCATATTTTTTCGGCCTTCTGCAAGTTTAAGTCTTTGTCACTTTGCAACTTTTCTCGAAGTTTTCCATTTTTTGTGCCAAAACCGAACTGGTCCAGGATCATAGACTCTTCAACTGAACCAAAGTTACACAGTTTTGCTTGCTTTGTTAAATCCCGTTGGAACCGCTCAAACGGCTCGCTCTCTTCGTGTGTTCGCAGTCGAAAAATGTGCCTTTCGTACACTTCATTACCCTGGTTGACACCATATTCTTCAAAATTGGCACTAACGTGTCGTACGTTTCTCTGCTCTCATCTGCGGCAAGCGAGAAGTTGTAGATATCCAGCGCCTCGTCCCCCTGAGTGCTCAGAAGAATCGATGCCTTTACAGCCGATGGGCGTGAATTCTCCGGCTCCGTAGCCGTGATGAATAGCTGCAGCTTCTACTTTAATACTAGGCAGTTTTAAGGGGCGAAGCATTTTAAGACCTCGCTTTGTTCGTGGATCGTCCCTTGGCGTCCGTGTACACAATGTTGCGCATGCGCGAGGAGCATTAAATTGTATTAGATTTGATTTGAATGGGATTGGAATAAATTAAATTCTATGGGATTGTATTGTATGGGAATGGTATATACTGTACACACGCGTTGTCAGTCATTTACCTGCGGGAGTGGGCAATACCACGGGTGATTTACGGTAAGAACGATTTTCAGTGCTTTGCCCAGTCGTCATGATTCACTTAATAGAGATGCGTGAATTTTTCCTGATGTTGCCGGACAGCTACAGTGATTCTGGGGGCCTGACGACATCCATTTGGAACGTCAGGACCACTTCTTACACCATGTACGCTAATTTGGCACACAAGGCGACGATAAAGATTTGGCTCGGCCTTGCCAAGACGAAAGACTCCAGGCCGTTTATTTGCTGCGCTCAAAAGTAGCCGTGCTCACAGCGGACCGTGGGAAAGAAATCAAAGAAAGGAAATTAAAGCAGACGGAAGGAGGTAGAAGAGAACAAGGTGTTATCGTCCAGCGTGATTGCCGATAGCGCACAGTCCGGTCTTTTACAGTGGCGCTCTGGTATTTCTGAAATCCAGCATAGAATCAAATCTCGTCGCTACGAGCTTTGAACACGAACTTACTTGCATCCGAATATCTCTCTCTGCATGCACGAACATTGCGATCGCCTGCTAGCGGGCACGCGACTGCAACCGTTCTTTGACTCAAGATATTTCCTGCGACTTTCTCGATTTGGCAACCCGTTTCCAACGAGCAAATTTTATGCTTTGCGGAGATCTTAATTTTTCTAATACTGAATGCACTAATTTCACGGCCCCCCAAACGGGCCTCCTTGAGTAATCTTGGTGACGGTATTGGCGACATCGCGGACCTCGAGCCCGCCATACTCACGTGTAACCGACCGTGGTAATGAGTTTTAGAGTGAAGGATAGATACCACAAAGGGTGGCCGTTGGAGCCCAGGTCAAGCTCCGGCAGATGGGCTCCTGCCTATTTACCAGGAAGGGAGCTCCGGGACCCCTCAAGCTATCAGGGTAAGGTTTGGGAAGTACCCCGTCCCCTCCTTTTTTACTATAGCATAAGCTATTGTCTCTAAACCCCCCTCCAAACGTGATCGGCCCCCGAAAAGGGGCCGCACCGAAGTTTCTTTCCTACCACTTGCTAACTTCAGTCTTCCGAAACATAACAACTGCCCTCGCTTCATGGTGATAGAATCGGTCAACCAATCAAACCCTATTACTTCACACTCGGTTTTTCTTGTTTTAAAGTTTTTTGAGGGTATCGTTGGTGAGTCGTATAAGGCCAAAAAACATCGAACCGGTGAAATGCTTGTCGAGGTCAGTAGCCAGGATTAGGCCGATAAACTTCTAGCTCAAACCCACATCGCCGATCTCGCTATCAGAGTCACGCCCCACCGCAGCCTAAACAGCTCTCCGAACATGACCTACTGAATGAAACTGAAGCCGATTTGCTTGAGGGCCTTCGTTGTCAGGGGTAACAGCGCTTAGGCGAATAACCGAGATGATAAACAAATACCCACAAAGCACCTCATCTTAAACTTTGACATGCCGAGCCTTCCGGAATTCATCAATGCAGGTTTGGTGCAATGTCCAGTCGGGCCTTACATCCCGAACCGGCGGCGCTGTTTCAAGTGCCAACGGTTCAAATACAAAAAAAAACTGTCGACATCAAGAACACTGAAAACATCACCTTCCCAGAGGCGCGGAAGAGGTTCGTCTCTTTCCCTCTGGGCAGGTACGCTGACGCAGTGCCGGGGGGCGGAGTGGCGTCTGGCTTTCGCGGGTACAGAGTACTGCGAGTAAGTCTTTGTCTCGCGCCCGCCCTCCCCCTTCTTCCCAGGGCTGCCTCTAGTGGCCCATCCCGTCTCCACACCACTCGTTTAGCTAGAAGCGGTTATGGAGGCAACCACTTCTCGTGGGAGTGATGATGCATCATCCACTTCCACTCCACCGTCCCAAACCACACGCGAGGTCACGGAAAAGATGTACTCGGGGGAACCAGTGGCAGCTGGTTCCCCCGAGTACCGCACCGCCGCTGCCATCCGAGGCGTCCCTGAAATCTTCGGTGGTTGCGGGCCTGGAAAAGCGTGGCCGAAGGGGTCCGCGGTCCGAGGAGCCTGATTACGTAGGCACTCCGAGGGCATCCGAAGATAAAATAAACGTCGGACCGTTCTTGTCTGTAGTTCACTGGAAGGAACGCGTCCCGACGCCAAAGGCTCCCAACAAGGCAAAAAAGACAACAGTAACATCCCCGAAAGACGACATATAAACATACATACTCCAGTAGATTTCACACTAAATAATGGGAAGATAAAATTTTATTCAATGGGTCTACGGAGGCCTTCTTAAAAACCTTGACGATGTGTACGAGATACTGCACTCTAATCATCGGAGTGTAATGTGTCTCCAAGAAACATATCCAGACTCAAAACACACAAATTTCTTGAATAGCTACATGGTATTTAGGAAGGACAGGGATGGTGGTGGTACATCTTCAGGTGGCGTGCGCATCATTTCCCGGAAATCATGGCGTGTCACACCATCCAATTACACACTGTCCTTGAGGCTATCGCCATTAGAACCATAATCTTCAATAAGCTAATAATAGTATGCTCTATCTACATCCCTTCTCATTTCCATCTTTCGAGCTCAGATTTGGAGAGCCTTGTAGATCAGTACCCGACCTTTTTATGCTTATTGGCGACCTGAATGCACACAACTCTCGGTTGGGCTCCTCCCGCAAAGATGCTCGAGGTCGCTTAATCGAGAAATTCCTTACATCTGCAGTAGCTTGCCTGTTCAATTCAACAAAAAAAGCCCACATAATACAATACAGGACACAACACATGCTCATACCTTGACTTGGAAATTGCCTCTGCAGTTCTCTTTCCTTGTCTTGAGTGGGGCGTGGGCACAGACCAACATGTTAGTGACCATTTTACCACTACACTAGTATATATAGGTACAGGCCCAAGAAGTCCATCTTCCCATAAGAGGTTCAATGAAGCGAGAGCCACCTGGATTACATTTACAGAAACATCTAAGCTACACCACACATCCATAAAGCAGCTACACGGGGAGGAAGCAGCTTAACTCATCACGGCGTACATCCTAGACGCCGCCGAAAAGTCCATTGCCTACGCCTCCGGTGCCCCGCGCAAAAAAAAGAGGCTGTGGTGGAGTGAAGACTGTAGGCGGGCGCGAGAGGCCCTGAAGAAGGTGTGGGGTGTCCTGTGCCGGTACCCCATGTCAGATAATCTCATTTCTTCTAAACGGGCAAAGGCTTTTGGGAAGCGAGTGCGTCGTGAGGCAAAATGGGAGAGTTGGCGCACCTCCCGCACTTCCATCAATTCATACACACACACAAACACAAAGGCTGGACACGAATACAAAAACTAAAAGGACAACAGACACACAGCCTGCCCCTGGTTAGTACAACAGGGGACACTCGCACAACACTTCCAAGACGTGTCCAGTTCAGCGCACTACACCAACACTTTTATAAAGCACAAAACATCATATGAGAAATCACTGCGAGATAGTAACAAGTCGACCTCACCTTATAACACCCCCTTCTCACTTCATGAGCTAAAGATTGCACTCAGTACTTGTAAGCCTTCAGCTCCTAGGGCAGACAACATTGCACAGACTATGATGCAACACTTACATGCAGGCACACTTGAAACGCTCCTTCTTTTCAAACAAATATTTCTTTCGGGTCGCCTTCCAGGGTCTTGGAGGAAGGCCATCGTAGTGGCCTTTCTGAAAGAGTGGAAGGACCCTTCCTCTTCCGCACGTTATCGTCCCATCGCCCTGACAAGCTGCCTGTGTAAGCTGCTCGAGAAGATGATCAATAGGGGACTCATGTATTCTTAGAGTACAATGGTCTTCTCGACAGCAGGCAGGCTGGCTTCAGTGCGGGGAGGTCCACCAACGATCAATTGGTTGTATTGGAATAGTATGTTAACGATGCCTTCATCCATAACCAGTTTTTATGGCAGTCTTCTTCTATATGGAAAAGGCCTATGACACGGCCTGGCGGTACGGCATCTTGAGTGACCTGAAGTGTTTTGCCGTTTCAGGCAAGATGCTGAACGCCCTCGCTAGCTACATGTCGGAAAGAACCTTTCGAGTGAGGGTTCGCAGTGCACTTTACAGTGTATGTGTGCACAAAAATGGCGTAACTAAAGGCGGTGTCTTGAGCTGTACACTATTTATTGTTAAGATGAACTCACTCTGGAAGGCATTGCCACCAACCATTTCATGTTCTATATATGTAGGTGACGTTCAAATATCTTTTAATTCTTGTTACTTCTCCATTTGTGAACGCCAAGTCCAGCTTGGGGTGAACAAACTTGCTGGCTGGGCGGACACAAACAGTTTTAAACTGAACCCTGGAAAAACTTCTTGTGCTGCGTTCTCCCGGAAGCGCGGGATACACGCGGACCCTGATATCTGTATGAATGGTGCAGGAATTTCTGTCAGAGGAGAACGGATGTTTTTAGGCATAATATTCGATAGTAATCTTACATTTATCCCTTACATGAAACAGCTCAAACACAAATGCTTAAAAAAAATAAACATTGTTAACGTGCTGGTACACCAGTCCTATGGTGCTGATAAAAAACTCCTTGAACGCCTGTATAATTCTCACTATGGCAGTGGTGTCTATGGGTCAGTGACTACAACATCCATAAAAACTCTGGACTCAGTGCTGCACCTCGGGCTCCAACTTGCATGTGGGGCTTTCCTTGCTAGCCCAGTTGAAAGCCTGTATGTAGAATGTAACAACTGGAGCCTGGAACGTCAGCGAAAATACATGGACCTTCTTTATGCTTTTAAAATCTCCTCAGTGCCTAACCAGCCTTTTAAGCCAGTCTTTTAAAATTTATATCCCAGCTTCTTTTAAACCGCCTATCTATTTCTTCTCCGTTTTCATACAGAGCTAGAGAGGAAGCATCAGAACTCTCAGTCTCCTTTTTTATATATCATAACAACGACTGTTACTACTTCTATGGCCCCATGGCATCTTCCTGCTATACCATGCTACTTACCTTTTATACGTTTAGACAGAAACCGAGTGCCAAGAAAGGCGATTCTGCAACACTTCTCGCTTCTACGCAAATACAAGTGTGCAGAATTTTATACTCACGCCTCAAAAACTGCCACCACTGTGTCTTGTGCTGCGCACGGACCCAGGTCGAATATTAGTAAAACCATGAATGTGTACACCGGAATCTTCACGGCCGAGGCCCATAGTATACAACTTGTTGTGAACCATATCTTCGAAACTAAAAATCCTCAGTCCGTAATCTACACTAATTTGTTAAGTGTTGTGCGGACATTGTCAGCACAAGAAACTTCTAACAACCATGTTGTCAATCTTCTGCTAAGCACCATGATGCCTTTATATGCGTTAGACGTCCAAGTGACCGTGTGCTGGGTGCTAGGTCACTCTGGGATGGCAGGGAATGAGACCGCCTATCAAATGGCCTCTCCTGCTGCACTTAGTACAACAGTTGACATAATAAGAGCAAACTTCGAAAAACCTGGCAAATGCACTGCAGTGAACACACAGAAAACAAATTATACGTAATAAAACCACAGTTGGGGCCATACTCCACTGACACACACAACAGAAACACCGAAGTTGCCTTTGCTAGGCTACGGTTAGGGCACACACATGAAACACAATTGTATCTGCTCACGGGGTCTTCCGGAACTCTGTGTAGCAGGTGCGGAGAGGCCCTATAAGTAGGTGACATACTCATTCAATGCAAAGCCCTTCTAGTTGCCCGCCAACGTTCTCATACCGCTGTTTTTTGGTGCCTCTTTTCTTTGAGAAATAAAAAACTGGAATAACCTCCCTAATCCGATTGCAACAATCACCTTTCCACCTACATTTACACACTGCGCCACAACGTATCGTTCAAACTATATCATGGCTTTTTGTATTATTTATTTTGCAACCCCATCTGTTATGTAACGTCCATTCGGGGTTATTTAAATGTACAAGATGACAAAATACAAGTTTGTTTTATGAAACGATTTGGTGTATTACAGGGCCCCTAGTGCTTGTCCACCGGCAAAGACACTTTCTTCACTGAGAAATTAAACACTTTATGCCAAAAATGGGATTCTCCCTCTGCATCGTGTGTTAACTGACGTTTACGATGACGTATCCAAGACATATGCTTATACGAACGTTAGTACACTGACTAGGTCTGCATCTAACGATGAAAAGTGTTGTTTTCCAGCATTCCTCCTACACGGCGTCTCGATAGGGCTACTGTTCTCACTTGCTTTGTATTTGACAGGAATTGCACCTGGCTGATTTTTGTTACCCTTGATAGAAATTCATTCGCAAAACATTGAATATACTGGACAACAGAATCAAATAAACCCTTTTGCTTATGCAAGTTCGGCTGTGTAAGCTCGCCGTGCACGACGGCTCTGAAGCTATAACCGGCATGGTGCGAGGAGGACGCCGTGGTGGTTTTATGTTTCCGTGTCCGTTCGTAACTCCCGTTGTTTACCTAACTATTCTTACTCATAAAGAATGTGCACTAAATTTAATGGCGAATAGCTCATTCTCAAGCCTATATTCTCTGTATTTTTTAACAGCGGAGCGGTTGTACAAGTTGTAAGTTCAGTGTTGCAGAAAAAAATACCGAGAAAATGTGAGCGCTCGTGAGCGTGTGCCTCGTGGCGACCACGGAGTCCCCGGATCGCACAGTGGCTTTAGCAAAACAAAATATACACCAGCGCTTTCGTGAAGCTTTACTGAGTATGTAATGCTTGCCACGAGGAACAAGGCGAAATCGAGGCATGGGACGATGACTACTACCACAATTGTGCAAAACATGTATATAAACCATTTTGAACTTGTTCAAATTCGTGGTGATGTGCACTTTACTGCTCCCGTATGAAGAAATAGTGCAGCTTCGCTCTGGTTCTAGCCTTGCGCGATTTAGTGCAAGCCTCGCCTGTTCACCTGGTGGAAGTCTCCAATGCTGAGGATGATTTTGCATCCCCCAGTCTCCGCGAAGAAGCCTAAAACCTCTTCGATGCATACGACGACCATTACTAGCAGCGCAACTATGCAAATAAGCTATGATACTGAAACATTACTATGTGACCCGCAATGCTCACCTACGACAGCTTCGCCATCCCAGCATTGCGCGTGCGTAGAAACTTCCCAGATTTTTTTGCATGGAAATTTTTAGGTCTCAGCCAACTCCAACGGGCTGCCCATAATACGCCATAACTTCAGTGCGGAGAAGTAGCTAGGGTGTCACATGCCCATTCTATGTTTCCCTCATCATAAATTCTATATGCGTGAAGTCTGGGTTAAACGTTGTCAGTGCTATTCTGACTAGGTGGGCTTTGGAATGACCCAAACTTGTATTTTATCTCATGACCCCTTTAAGGTTAAACCATGGAATAAAGTAAAATAAAATATTTTTACACAGTTCTGCACAAGTCGAGTTATACACAGAAATGCTTATTTCAGAAGCCTGACTGAAATACGCACGAACACGTCACACGTGTAGAAATGTTTGTAAGACATAGTTCTCTAACAGTTTCCCATACCGGGATAGCCTTCGTGGGCTCTTCAAGAATATTGAACATTGCTTGAACTGGCATACCAGCGTTAGTATTTTTAGAAACACTCATGTTCATGTGAGTAATTGTCGCTCTACCTACTTGTTTTTTTTCTCTTCAAGAGAAAATACTGCAATATAGAAAGTCTGACTTTGATCACGTGGGGTAGCCTGCCCATAGCCATTCTAGCAATATTGGAATGTAAAATCACTAAACATTCTCAACTGTCACATGAAAACGTGAATTCCGAAAGTAGTAAGGAACGATGGGCCTCCCATAGAGTGACACACCAACGCCACGTCCCTTCATCGAAAGAGAGGCGTCGTGCGTGCCCTGGCACTACACAATGTTACGGCGTAATCAAAAGCCACTGCTGCCCCTTAACTTGCGGAAATTCATTTTGCGGTGAAAAATTCTGAGGAAGCAGGACGACACCTAATGTAGTTCTTTTATGTACCTGAAGAAGTCTTGACGCTAAAAATATTACCTGAAATATAAAGCCAGATTACTGTATTGATTGTCAGAATAAACTTCGAAAATATTCACAACGAATGCACGCTATTGAGGTCATCCCAGCGTAATTCATTCAAAACTGCGGTGCCGTAAAACAGGAAGGATAACCGGCGTCATAAAGTCTTGCTGAAAAGCCTTACACACCTGAATGCATTCCTCAGTGGGGACAAAATATTTAATTGCTACTAAACTGATGACCTTGACTTTGTACGCAAGCGTTTTGAAAATTAAGACACTTACCGCCTACTTGGTAAGTAAATATGGCGCATTTCTCTTCGCGGTCCCAGTATTTTAGTTTGTAAAGCGTTCCAGTCTTGCCTTAAAAAATACAGAGGGAAGATTTAGGAGGTTATGCCATAAAAAAAGCTACTTCAATATTAAAACCACATATAAAATTACTTTAAAATCAACAATCTTTTCCTTAAAATGACCTTTTGGTGGATTTGGCTTTGTGCTCCGGAAATTTAGGAGGGCATGCCGGAAAACATTGAGTGCAAAATTATTGCACGCACTTTAGAGGAGGGCTTGGAGAGGGGGAAGTAGTTATTACAAGTGCAAAACATTAATTCTTCAACGACGCAATCAAAATAGGCTATAAACAAGCGCTTCATTTTGACGAAGTAATCAGAATGTATGACACAAAGAGGTCAAGGAGGGGCATAAACACACCCTCGCAGCTCTGTACACATCCCCGCAAGACGCAATATTTATGCACCAAAGAAGTCTCCAAAGTAACGTGGTGGCGAAATCTGCTGAGAGGCTGGTGTCATCATCTTTTCGGCAGATCGCTTTCTGTCCTGCATGGAACCACCGCCAGTCCAACTATGATGAATTTTAAACATTTTAATTGTAGGCACAAATATTTGCACATCTACTTGGTTGGGCACGTCCACTGAATATGGTAGAAATCCTGCTGATTAAAGTAGTGTAGTTGCATATAGATTATGTCAAACATAAAAGTAATAAAGTGAGCAATGACTGCATTATGAGGAAGCTTTAACACAAGCGTACGACGACTTTACCTTGGGGCGGTACAAGGGCCAACTGTGACGAGGACGCCGCGGCCACCTCAGTACCATACAGTTAAACCCGGATGTAACAAACCTCTAAGTAACAAATTCTTGGATTTTACTAAGTTTTTCTTTTGCCCATTTGAAGCCCCATTGAAACCCATTTGTTTTCGACCGCTTTGAAACCAAGGCGTTGCGATGGTTTACCTTGATGTAACGAATTGGCTACCCTGAGGAGCCATTTTTTGTACTTTTCTAAAAAATTGGCTAGAGAAATGCACTAATTTAGGGAATTTCTCCGTCACCCCAAACTACTGCGCGTTTCCACGTGTGAGTGCGTTTCCACGTGTGAGTGTGAGCACCTCACACTCACACTCATGTGTGAGGGTGAGGTGCTAGGCCAGCCTGTTGGCGTATAGTCGCATGTTGCTACTGCTATCTGTGGTGTCGGTTCGTCCGGGGTGTCTCCTGCTGCCACAAAACCAAACGTTTTCCCTTTCCAACACAAGCTCGCACTTTTAAATGCTGTCTCCACTGGCGAGAAAAAAAGTACTTCGCCGCCCGGTACAGTATCCCAGCTAGCACCCTCTCAGCAATTTTAAGTGTGAAAAGAAGCATCATGTTCGCGAGAAGGCGTTCTTTCACCGTACGTTTGATCACTGAAACGAGTTGAGGCACAAAAAAGCGTCAAAATGAAATTTATACATAAGTTACGTTTGTGAATACGGTGGTAAGGACCGTGCATTTTTCGAGTGCCGTGTAGTGACCAAGCTCGTTGGAAAGCAGCAGGCGGAAATCACGTGGTTTTATGCTGCGAAATAAATTACTAAACAATGAGCTCGCCGTCACTGATATCTGGCATTTTGGTTTCGTTTATACTTCCTTCACGAGAGCCTTAACTAGAAACTTGCATCTAACACTAAACCTGCATGTATTAAAAATTGCGAATTTTTCTCAAATACGTTATATTTAGGTTAAACTGTGCCCCGTTTACATATTCGCGCTATTTCTGCGAGGCTGGTGCCGAAAGGCTACCATAGAAGACTTGTAGAGGTGCTCTTGCCTCCTCGCCTGCTGCGGCCTGCGCACTGGCCGTTCGCCATAATTGCTGTCATTTATGTAGGGTCCGCACCATGTCTCTTGCTGCAACTATTTCGGTTATTGGGAGTATATTTCTATAAAGCGTTTTCATGCAGTATGGAATAGTCGCAATAAAGAACCTGTAAGAAAGCGTTTTTATGTAGTATGGAAATGCCCCAATAGAGGGCCTGTACTCAAGCATCTATACTCAAGCCTCCATGACTTGGGTTTGTATACATTGAACCCATTGGCAATATCCGAACATTTTTTTTTTACAAAAATGCTAGGTAACAAGAAGGAGCACAAATTAAAAAAATTTTGAAATCCTAAGATGAAGAAACCTTAGTTGCTCATAAAAACCTCAGTTCATAAAAAAATACTATTTATTATAAATATTGGAATTACCGTGGATTTAGATGTGTAGGAGAAAGAAAACGTGTCACTGCCCTGCAAAAAACTCATTTGGCGCGACCTAATGGGCATTTGCGAGAAGTACCAAGTTGAATAAAAGTTAGAAGTCAGGAGATATACATTGGCTGGGGTTAGAGATGACTTAGCTACAGTCTCGCCTTTACCGACATCAGTAAGTGTCAACGACACATGGTATGAAGCGGATAAACCTTTCCCGAAAAAAGAAGAGCGCTTGCAGCGAGCGTCTGCGTGAAGCCCAGCTCAAGAGAAAACAGCAGAAAAGGGCAGCGGCAGTGCAGGAAGAGCAGTGTCAACATTCTTGGGCTGCGCCTAACTTCGCTTGGAACTCATCTTGTCGGCGTGAAAGGGCACTGACTTTTTTATTTCCGGGTAGCCTGAATACATCACTCTTGTTTCAATTTTATTACCTTTGCACTTTATGCATGCCCGTTTGTTTCATTTGATATAAATATATCGAATTGATCACTTATAGTAACGATGCTACATCCCAATTTATCGAGCTTTTTTGTAACAATTATTTCACAATTTGGGCATAACTTAGGAAGGATATATTTACTGCAAAAACCAAACTTATACCTATGCCCACTATAAACAATTTGTTTTAGGACGCAGGACAAAAAATCTCTTGGTATTGCACATCAAAGTTTGAGAGTTTATTTTAAAAAAATACAATAATGTGCGATTACATAACGTAAGTTTACAAGAGAAGGTCGCAAGGAAAGAAACCGTGGGCGGGACCTCCTATGCTTCTACACCATAAAGAGTGAGCATATAAAAAGACGTAGTTGGAAGTCAGCAATCCATTAGCACGTAACGGTAACAAAAATTAGCGGCGATACAGAATCACCTCAAAAGCACACAATAGCAAGTATACCTAGAATATGGGTCAACTTTATATACTGCACAGACCAAATGAGAGCAATCTAGTCAAGAAAAAAGAAAAAAATTCGAAAAAATAAAGTACAATACATTTTTGTTTGAAATAATTTATGCATGGTTAGATGCACACAACAACAACAAAAAAACAAGAGGCCAGAAGTGTTTTCCACAACCAAAACCAGTAGTAGTGGCATAGCCTAATTCCTTTTATTCCATTAAATGCATGCGTAAATACTTTTTGAAGAACACTTCTTAAAGAAGAGCATATAATTATTGTATTACCTGCGATGGTCAAACAATTGATTTGCCTAAAAGGAAATCCCACGCAGTTGGTGCAATATCCTAATGCCACAATATACGCCCTAACTCCGAAAAATTGGCACGTTATTGTTGCCTGTTTCGGTGGAACTTGAGCTAAGCGCGGTACTAAAAACAACCAGATTATTGATAGTTTATTTTGAATGAAACTCTGGCGCTGCAATAATTCTTCAAGGCGTTTACATCCCTCAAACGAAACAAGCCGTCATCACCACTGAGGAACACTACAATACTTGTCTCCTGTACGAACTGCATTTTTCACCTGATAAAGGTAGGCAATTCCATCTAAACACAAGACAGCGTGAGGTGGTGACATGGTCCCCGAGATATACACAAGTATAATAAAAATAAAAATTTCTCCCTGTCACTACATGGTGTACATTTTAGCTTACATCAAATGCAGAGCCTAAAACCATCGTCCGGAAACAAAAGCTTTCAAATGAATGTAAAAGGCCCAAACTTGGTAAATTGGACTACAAATTGATTAGGCGGCCAGTTAAGTTTATTTGTTAAGTCTGCTTGTTCAGGGAACTTGAATGCGTTGCTGCCTTTGTGGTTTTTCTTTCTATCAGCGGGCATCAATTATTTATACCTGAATAAATCGTAATCAGGTGTTTATAGAACAAAGGTGTTTTTCAATATATAATATTTGAGTACGTGTCCTTCGTACCCGGATGCTGATTTGTTATTCTGGTAGGTTTCTAAGACTGCGTGAATAATTTAATGCGGGGGCTTCAGCTATTTGCTCTTGTATTTGCGCTGTCTAGTAGCAAAAGCTGCTCTTAGATCTTTTTAACAGTGTCGAACTATAATTTACAGTACTATGCTAAAACGATGCCTAGTACACTGTGATTTCTCGTAATAATTTTTAAGGGTAAATCGTTTCTTGTTGTTGTTGCGCTACATACTTTAATCTGAACTTTGGTACACTGAATTGCTAGCGTTAACATTGTCAACGTGTTACACGCGCGGAAAACCATGGCGCGGCTTTTGTCTTATTTATTACCAATAGAACCCTGGGAACTTTGTGATATATGAATGTATCTGTTTCAGTTTCAGTTTTTTTGTTTCAGTAGAAATGGTACAGTGCAGCAATAACTCTAGGAGGTCCCCTAGTAATTGACTGGGAAGGGACCTCCTACCAACAAGTACGAACAAAACGTACGCCTGACGCGATTAACAGCAGTAACAACCCTAAAATACAACAAGAACATGATTACACAATCAACCCAAGTATTGTTACTAAAAATCAGAAGTACTATACAAAAAGGTTTTTAAAGGGGGATATTCATCTACATACCACATATACAAGTACATAATAACAACCGTTAGGCCAAAATGATCCGGCGAAGCTGCCTCTTCAAAGAATGAAAGGAAGGAGATGATTTGATGGTTTGGGGTAATAAATTCCAGAATGAAGTCGCCAAAAAGTTCGCAGTAAGTTTGCCGTAGTTAGTCCTACATTTTGGTAAGAGATAATTGTTGTGGTGTGAGAATCGAGTGCGATCAAAATGCGGGTTTTGATCTTTAGATATTAACGAAATGGGTAAGTTTCCTTGACAAAATATATAAGTTAGGAGGCAAAGAGAATATTATTTATATCACCAACTGACAAAATAATAAATCTGCGGAGTAATGTTAACGCATCACACTAAAAATGGCTGTAAGTGATTATTCTTAAAGCATGGTTTTGTGTGTGCTGTAAAGGCGCCAAGTGAGTTTGATATGTGTTGCCCCAAGAAGAAATGCAATATGAGATATGGCTGTGAAGGAATGCATAGTAAAGTTAGACTAATACGCGTTCATTAAAATAGGGACGGACTCTAATTAGTATTCTCAGGCCATGGGCCGTTTTACGGGTTAATAAAGATATGTGACTCGTGAATTTCAATTGCCTGTTCAGTTTAACGCCGAGAAATGTGGAATGGTCTGTAGCATGAAGCAAATTTGGCCCAAGGCTTATGGAAGGCTTTCCCGGAACAGTTTTAAGCGGGGATGAGAAAATCACTAAGTGCGATTCAGTGCAATTAATATTTAACACATTATCACTGCAGCATTTAACGACTTTAGCGGCATCAGCATTGAGGTGAGAAATAAGGGAATCCAAAGGTGTGTTAGAATAAATTGTCGTGTCATCAGCGTACAAAATACAACTAGAATGTTTCATTTGGTCTGGAAGGTCGTTAATGTATGCAAGAAATAAAATGGGTCCCAAAATTGAACCTTGTGGTACTCTACTGTTGGTTAGTCTAGTACAAGAAAGAGTATCAGAAATAGAGACCACGTGCTTTCGATCACGTAAGTAATTCCGTATTAGGGAAAGCGCTAGAACACATACACCTAACGCATTTAATTTAGCAAAAGAGTTAAAAAACTCTTGCAGAAGATTTAAAAACCTCTTAAACACATCGCACAGCGGCACACCATGCGCGGAGGGACAAGCCGAGCTTTCGCCGGTACGGAACTGCGAAATGCCCTAAGCTTTTGAGCGCCCACCCTTCCCAACACCATCCGTAGGGCCTCCAATGCTCGATTACAACCGCAATAATTCAGCACACCCTCGGAGCGCCGTCTCCAGAGCTCCTGCTACTGTGACAGAGACGAGGCGGTAACAAAAGGGATCTAACAGAAGAGAAACAAAGCTCGGTCCACTCAAAATTATTGATAAGAAACACCGGAAAAAAGTAGCTAGCATAATAGACACACAAAAGAGGTACGCGAAAAAATGTCAACTTTTTACTAGAAAACACCGTAGTAAGCGAACTGCGCCCTACGAAATTGCACACGACAATGCAAATCACACCAAACTACAATTTATACTTAACGTGGGCTCCAAAGGCTACATAGTGCAACGGTGGAGCACAAAAAAGACCGAAACTTTGCACTTGCACAGCTGCTAGATCTCCTCCTGTACGCCCCTTTTCCCTAAAATTTTAGTAGTCATAGCAAGGGGAATGAAGGTCTGACGCACTTTCCCCGGCATCAACACGGCTTTCCTGTTTTTCTGCTGAAGCTCCTGAGGAAGCAAGTTTTCTTTACTGCGAGAATGAAACCCTGCATCCCAGCTCCTCAAGTAATACTTACAGCGAGGACAGTGGAATGCCGATGAGTACCTCATATAGCACTGAAACTGTGGCTATGTCGATAAAAAATACTTTTCAAAAAACGCACCCTGGAAGCCATTAAAATTAATGTTTCTTTGTTACAAATTTTGTGTGTACTCAAATGAAAACACACCAACGAAACACTGACTTCATTTCCTGCTAAAAATATGCAACTGCTGAGCTACCTCTGCTAATATCACACCATAGATCAAATTTCCAACGAACAAAAAAAACAAAACGACCAAACAAAATAGAAAAAAAAACAGCACATGTCCCCAAGCTGTACAGAGTGGCAAAATGTGCCAGCAAAAGGTTTTCCTTTAAGGCAGAAAGGAAGCCAAGGACAAAACCTGTTGTCTATTTTTCCGCAAACGATTTTTTGAGCGGAGCGCGCCACCTGAGAATCATAAAAGTAGGCTCCTAGAAGAATACAGGGGGTACTGCAGTGCCACAGCAGTTCAGTATATAAACGATGCACCGGACGAAAAGCGAAGGGGAAGCTCTTAAAAACATGGCATGGTGCGGGAAATCACTGTAATCCCAAGTGTTTCGAATTGACTTTTGTTCATGAACGGTAAAAGCCAAGCGAAAGGCCAATACGATGTTCTGCCAGAAACTCTCCACATCGTGACCAGCAAAAAATATGAGATGTGCACGAGAGGAGGGAAGATGTCTAGACGGAGACCAACCAGTCCGTAATCATCCCCTAGGTACCCGATGTGCAATTTCATCTAGGATGTTCTTAACATGCGCCAGGATACTACAAAAGAAGGCATATTTCCGGTACATATATGGAATGTATCACTTTGTTGCGTGAAAAATTGTACATAGGACAGACGAGGCGGTGAATCAGTATTACCCTGTGTGACCATTGATACGCATAAAGGGCCCGTCCACGTCCCACCATCTAACCCATTCCTCTGGATGTGATTGTTACCCCGTATGTAAGTGGTTTTAATCACAAAGACGCCAGTACCTGGAATATTTTCGAAGCCTTATAAAAATGAATTTCGGTAAATTAATTCCCTACCCCTGTCTTTGGTTGATTGTGAAGTTGCCTATCCGACAACAGTTTAGCTTGTCTTTTTGTGTTAGTGTGGAAGTGTGTTGCGGATGTTATGTATGTCCCAGTTGTGGTTAGGGTACAGGCGCTTCTCCATATGAGGCGTCTTTTTCGAAATAAGTCAGATTCCCCTATCGCCAGTTTGAGAAACAAGCGAAAGTTACCAGACGTGAATGCCACGTCGTCAAAGCTATTATATATATTTTTTAAATGGCAGCTAGGGAAAGTTGATGGCCACAAGTAATTAAAAATTATACCGTAAATTTGAGCAATATTAATGTGATAAGTTTGAAATTGGCTCATGTTTAATTAAAAAACTCAAGATGATGAGTCATTCTAATGAAACCTTTATTAGAATTCACTATCAAGCGTGGTGCGATTGAGTTTTGGTTGTAAAGGCACTAAAAATATGCAACAAGGCTTCAAGAACCCTAAAACTACACCAGGAGAGCAGGCGAGTCCTCTTGACACCATTAGCAGCTCGTTTAGAATTTTTCCCTAGGAAACTTTCCTTGGCCACGCCTGAAGGCACTCATAAAGTCAGCAAGCTCTTCATTGCTTTGCGATGATTTTCAAAACACTTCACAAAAAGACGGCTCATGTCTCCTCTTTCACCTTAATGAAGTGGTTCGCATTGTCAAAGGGAGGGGGGGGGCATTTTCCAGTGCTTGTAAGCGGCGGCTATTCAGTTAAGTACTAATATGGTAAATATTTGAATAAAAATAAATATAACTAAAGTTATTTCGTAGGGACGAGTGAGACGAAATTAAATCATTTTTTTACATCTCTCAGATTCATTTCGTTAGCTTTTTTCTTCCATTGACATCGTCATTGGCATCTGGGGTAAGATATGTCACCGATCTCCTGAGGGCCATCTGAATTCATAATAAGCCAGTTCCGAAAAGCGAAAAAAAAACTTCCGGAGACACCCACAAAACAGTCTAAACGGTTTAGCCAAAAGCAAACTCCCGTTGGGCAAATGGATATGGCTCCTTTCGATCCTTAAAACCGCTTGATCTGGCTGTTTCAATACGAACTACGTTCTGGGTACACGTTTTCAGGGCGTTACACCAACTATTTTCTTGTCACCCCTTTTTTAGGGTTAAGTTGTCGGGTTTGCCTTTTCAGTGCAGTTTTATCGGACTCAGTTTCCGTTTCTGGATCTCGCTCATTTCGAGAAAAAAACGCCTCATAGGTTGTTCATCTATCCATAAACCTTCATTGGTAAGTAAGAGCTTGTGTTATCTTCATTCCTACCTTTACGTTTGCGTTGTTATAGCATTACAAAGACGTAGAGATGTTGAACTGAAACACAAATACAAAATGCAGAAGCTGTTGCACTAAAATTCCTAGAAGCCCTTGGTGGCTAAGTGAAGAAGGATCTGCCCTAGTGGCTTCAGACCTAACAGCGAAAAACGGGCTGACTGGAACGGCATGTCTGCAATGCTGGCTGCCGTGGCCTTGACGAACGAGCCGAGCATGAAATGCTTAAGCTTCGTCGCCATAAATTGCGTAGCGCCACCTTTTGGTTTACTTGCACTGGTTCGTCCGTAACACAGCCGCCTTTAAGGTTTGGCTGTGCTAATTCTACTGGCGGTTGGAGCTACTGGTCCAAAAACGGTATGTTGGCTAGAAGTATTCCAAAAGGTCGGGAACAGCTTCCTCCACAGCGTCTTTCTTACCCCCCGCCAAACACTCGAGACCGAGTCCCTACGCCCGTTGCTTAGTTGACGCAGTTTTGTATATCACGGGAGATTTTTGTCCTTAATGTCGTGGTCATCTGCATGACACTCCTTGTAAAAACGTGCCGCATGTTCGTGCTGAGGACGCAATAACGAGAGGTTCCGACGCAATGGTGCCCTGTCGTTCTGATGCAGAAAATGAGCACGACGTGCACACGTGTTCTGTACAAAAGCATCCGCAAAACTGTAGCAGAACAGCCTTATATTGATGTGAGTGGAGTAAGCAGCCATTGTTGCGAAACAGGTGGCTAATGATGAGGCACGTTAGGCTAGTTAATTAGGCGCGGTGAGGCGAGAGGCCCTTTTCTGAGAGAGAACGCCTCGTACATGGCGCAACGGACGTTGGTACGGAGCTCTTCAGCATTTGCTTCGGGTTCCACTGCATTTAATATACAGCACCGCATGGTAATTTGCGACAGCAGGTTCGGTCACCCTAGCCCTGGTTCTAAAAATAAAGCAGGCAACCAAACCGATGCCACAGATGATCCCCAAAACCGCTCTAGAACAAGTTTAAATACGTTTTTGGAGGCGGCTGCACTGTTTGCCCATGCTACACAAAGCGAAGTTGATAACACTACCACTTTGTCAATGCTTTCTCAGTTGCTCGCATGTCAAAAACAAATCGCTGACGACATAGTAAACATAAAAAAATATTTCAATGCAAGATTTTTTGGCTTAGAATCACGGGTGGCGACGCTGGTATCTATGTTGGCTAGTTGCGAATCAAAAACTGCGTGCGATACCTTGCGTACTGAAGCTGCCTTGGCGGGTAGTACAGTCACAAAGCTGAGTCTCGAAATAAGTGAGCTTGAAAATCGATCCAGAAGATATAATATTATTTTACACGGATTTTTATCGGCATTTTCGCGGACAACCGCGAGAATGGCGATAATATGCGGCCCAGTACCTCTGCAGTTTTGACGCAGACAACGAAAAAGGAAATGCCGCGCGTTTAGCGTCTACACCGATTGGACAAGGTGCAGGAAGGGCCGGCGCGTTCATATTCATACTGCTGGATTTTACGAACAACATAGCTCTGTTGAAAGACACGAAACTTCTGAAAGGCTTATAGCTTCTTCGTAGATTTCTCTTTCCTTCTTCTGTTTGTATTCTTCTGGGTAGATTACTCTTTCATAGTGCGCTGTATCCCCAAGAAGTTAGGGGACGCAACTTCCACTTTTGCAAGAGCGGTTGCTCAGTTAAATTAGTGTATGGCCATGTATTTATCGACAGCGTTCGCTACAATTGCAGCGATGCCTCGAATGCACTAGTTATGGTCTGTTGTGCGTTGCGTGGTCTCATCCCATTGCGTTCACCAGTTGTTGCGATTGCAGGTTCGGGAAGCACACCTTGGTGGCGTAACTGGTGACCGGAGACGTTGATCACGAGACCGAGTAGAAAAACTTTATACACGTATTTACATGATCAGTACAAGTTTGAATGCTTTCGCTGTAGCGTACTGTAACTTCACCAAACGATTTGGTGACAACCGGTTTGGTTTCATTCGCACGGTTTTCAAGGCCCTGCGTTTCAATCGTATTTACGCAATGTTCCGTCACGCGTAATCCAGTGTCTAAGAATGTTGATGAGACTAACAGATCCATGCCGACAAAATACAAATAGCGATGTGCAAGTTCACATCAATGCACATTAACACATTCAAATGCTCCTGTGAAGGCCCATTTTACTTTCCAGTTTTACCGATACCTTTGAAAGAAGCATCAACCACATTTTTTAAATGAGCCTGATCCACAGAAACAAGCGGAATTTTGTTGCGGGACCTAAATGCAGCACCACCCAAAATATTATATGATATATTTTACACGTCAGGTAGGGAAGTTTATGGCCAAAAGTAACTAAAAATTATGATGGAAATTTCAGCAATATTTGGGTGATAAGTCTTGATTTGGCTCATATTCAATTGAAACACTCAATTTGATGCTGCATTCTTAAGAGCACTTTATTTAAATTGACTTTCAAGCATTGTGCCATTGAGATTTCATGAAACATGCAATAAATATGCAACAGGGCCTCAAGAAAAGTGGAACTATAAATGGAGAGAACGTGGGTCTACTTGGCACCATTGCCTGCTATTTTCGAATTCGTCCGTAGGATAATTATTTTGGGCACGCATCAAGGCACTAACGAAGTGAGCAAGCTCTTGATTGCTTGGCCATGAGTTTTCAAGATCCTTCACAAAAAGGCTGCTCATATGTTACATTTCACTTTGATGAAGGGGTTCGTACTCTCGGAGCGGGGAAGGGGGGGGGGGTTGCCAGGGCTTCTAAGCGGCCGCTATGTAGTAAAGTACTGAAGCGGGTAATATGGGAGTACAACAATAAATATAACGAGTTATTTTATAGAACGGGAGAAATGACATGAAATCATTGTTTCATTTCGGTTTCTGGGGACAGATCTTTCGCCGATTTTCTAAGTGCCGTGTAAATTATTAATAGGCGAGCTCCCAAACGCAAAAAAATCTCTTCTGAAAACACCCACGAAAGTCTGAACACTCAAGTCAAGAGTGAACTCCCACTGGGCAAATGTATTCAGGTCATTTTGACCCGTCAAACAGGAGGATCGGCTCAGTTTTGATACAAACTACGATTTGCGTAAACGTTTTTACGGGGTTATCTCAACCATTTTCTAACCACCGCTTTTTAGGGGAAAATTGCCGAGTTTTTCTTGGCACTGCAGCTGACAAGAAACCTGTTGTCACTGCAGCTGCCCCGGGTGTCAGTGGAGGGGGTGGGAGCCGCCGCGGGTGCCTCCGCCTCCATCTCCTCCATGCCTTTGCGTGTGCTTTGGGCCAGTGTAGAGGACGCCGTGGATAGAGCGGCATCCCAAACGGACGTGGTTGCCACCACAGCTGCTGCTGACTGAGCGGGCAGTGTGGTGACGGGTTGGGCCGCCTTAGGCAACCCGGGAGGGGGAGGAGGGGGGCTGCCGGCGGGACCAAGTCTGACTCGCCGTACTTGCTCCTCACCGAAACCAGAGGCCGCTCTCCACCCCAGCGACCTGCGTCGGCGTACCATTCCAGAGGAGAAGAGGCGAACCTCTTTTGCGCTTGTGGGAAGGAGATGTTCTCTGTCACTTTTATGTCGATCACTTTCTTTTCAAGTTGAAATTTCTCTCATTTTCTAGAGTAAGCCACATGGCGGTATCCGCAGTTACCACAGGTGAAGGTAGGGGAAATCCATTTGACAGTGGAGTTGTCCTGTGCCGCACATGTGGCACAGTTTGTTTTGACGCGGCAGGAGTTCGTGCTATGCCCAAACCGCTGGCACTGGAAGCAACCCCGTGGGTGCGGGATGTAAGGATGGGTGGAGCACCGGATAAATCCCGCATTGATATGTTGCGGAAGTGCCGAGCGGTCAAAGGTCAGGATGATGTGCTGCGCTGCGTGGGGATTTTCCTTATCGTGTCTGCGGATATTGATTCGCCGCGCGGCCGGGACGCCCTGATCCTTCAATCAATCCCTCCAGGAGGTTTGCATCTGTTTCGTTCAGCAGATCGGGCTCAGAGATCACACCCTGGGAGCTGTTGAGGCTCCGGCGGGGTATGACTCTGATGTCCAGGTCATCCATTCGAGTCTGAGCTAGAAGCTTATTGTCCTGCTGCTTGTTCTTTACCTCGACGAAGACTTCACTAGAGCCATGTGTGTTGTTCCAATTATGCCTTCACCATATTTTGGAATCAAGAATACTGATGTCGTTGCAAGAGAATGGGCTGTTTACGCGATTCCATAAGAAGAAAACGACACTAGTTTTCAGGTTCAGGAAAGCTGAAAGTTGGCAGTTGAGGTAAAGATACTTCAGTGCGGCCCCTTTTCAGGAACCGATCACATTTGGTGCGGGGTTTTAAATTTTCCATGCAGCATAGAAAAGAGCAGAGGACGGGGTACCTTCTCCTCAAACCTTACCCTGATAGAGTGAGAGGCCCGGAGCTCCCTGCCTAGTCGACAGACAGGGAGCCCATACGCCGGAGCTTGACCTGGGCTCGGACAGCCACCGTATGTGGTTTCTTACCCTTCACCTTTAAGCGCATCACCACGGTACGTTACAGCTTATTTTGGGGTGCTCGGGGTCTGCGGTGTCGCCAATACCGTCTCCAAGATTACTCAAGATGCCCCGCGCGGGGCATCAAGTAAAGATCTAAATGTATACTGAAAAGTGGTTTCTGACATAAAGGTATACTATTGCACTCCTTCTTCAAGATTATTCAAGATTGATGCTTGTTTTGTGTTCCCTAGAACCGTTCTTTTTTTGCGATTTTCAACTCACTGTTTTCACACAATGAAATCCCGGTTTCGTGCACGCGTGGTGTGTCCAGAGATGTTATCAGGGCTTTTCGGTTGACTATCCGGTCCAAGGGATGCCAAACGTTTTACAGGGCGCCATCGCTCCCAATAAGAAACCTTTCCCTTTAAAACACGCCACCACGTTTAGGATCTGTAAAGGTGTGTCTACAGAGTCTCTTTGACCTGCGGAAAACTGTACGCACGGCCAACTGTGCGTTGTATAAATCATCATCTAAGGGACCACTGAGCAGCAGATTTGTAGCTTGCCTAAGGGGACCACGTGGGTGAGAATGGCAAAAGTTTTGTTTCACCCCAGCATTTGATGTGACTCGAGTGTTTGGATTGAGGTGACAAAAAAAATCAAGAGATCTTTGTAGCCTTTTCTCTCCACAGGAATCAAGGCATGCCTTTAGCCATGCTTTCGGTCGCTCCCGCTTATCTACAAGGACGCGCGCAACACATTGTCTAGCTTCGTAAAGGTTTCGTAAAACTGTAAAGGCATTGTGTCTTTTTCTCTCGTTAGTCTCTTCTTAATTTATTGGCTTGCCTTGCCATTTTGCGTGTTCCAAATAACATGTTCCCGTGGAAGTATTGTGGGCCTGATTTTTTTCTCTTCGTATTCTATTTTTCATCCTCTTGTATTGTTTTCGCCGGTTTAAAGGTTCAAGATGAATTGTGATCTCTTGCCTAAAAACGTGGCCTACCTTATTGTGTTCAGTCATCACTTCAACGGTAAACAATTGTCATGACAGATGGGTTGCTGGCTGCTAAGGGCATCTATTTTTACAGACCGTTCTATTTTGCAAGTTGATTATTTGCGATACTACGGAACATGGCTTGTGCAGTACTGAAATAGCCGTGGGGTGCCTTTTTGGAGCACTGAGAAGACGCCACTGGACATTCCTTGTGGCTGAGCTACTACCCGGTAAATTGCACAGCACATTTACCATTGACGCTTCTTAATTATGCATTGTAAAGAGGCTGAAACGTTTTCGAAGGTCCACTGGTAAATCTTTAGCAACACGTGAGCATTTACTTGAGGCTCCGTCGGAGCGGACGCATTGTTCTGGCTTCCAGGCTCCTCAACAGAGTGTTTCTCGCACGTCCTTTATACACCGTGACAACCGTGCTCTCACGTCCAATCGTCTGCAAAGTCACGTTTACTCGATAGCACAGTGGCACAGTTTGCCTTTCGCTGTGTTTGTTTCAGAAGTGCAGCATTTTGTAGCCGTCAATACCTATTCTCTGTTTTTGAGTCCCTTCACTGGCTGCACTAAAATTTGGAACAAGTGCGAGCGGTAATATGAGTCACTGTGCTGGACGCAGTGGTGTGCGGCGGTTCGTCGGCAAAGGCAGCTCGCCAGGCATGCCCCGACTTGACATCCCCCTGTAAACATATGCAGCAGTGCGTGTGCAGCGCCGCCACAGGCACGCGCTCTCTTGTACTCTACTCTGGTTGCGGCTTGTTGAAGGTACGACGGTAAGAATATTTGCTGACCTGCCCCAATATTGTTCAAGCAATAGTATTGTTGAGATATTGCGACCCGTGTCTGATGCCGCACTTGAGAGGAAAGCCAAGTGAGAGATGAGAGCGTAGTCGCCTTGGCAGCCAAAATAGGATAGCTAATAATTTAGGATGAAAGAAAAATAAAAATAAACGCAAGTATACACGAACAAATCCGAGAGTACTACACTGCTTCCTATTTGAAGAAACACATCGGGCTCCAAGTCATCCCTTTGTCAATTTTGAGGAGCGGAGTATTACCCGCCTTTTCATTTCAGACAACAGGGGAATCAAACGAGAAGTGGTTTTCATGTTTTATTTCTGCTGAACAGGACACAATGGCAGAAATCTGCTTCTGCTATTGTAATAAAAGATAGACCGCCGGAAGGGTAGGAGTTTGCGTGCAGGCACACGCATCGTCTCTCATATTTCATTCACAAAGTGTCAATTTTCAAAGAATAAGGCACTATGGATCCCTTATATATAGATATCCATACGTCATATTCAGAATGTGCAACAATAAAAGCATAAGTTGACCGTTTATGTGTAATCGTTGCGCTTTCCTGGTGCAGTTTCACATGTGTCTTAAACACAGATCAGGTTCAGGTTAGTAAGAAGTGTTGCGCTCTGGTGTCTGGACAACACCCTGTATGGTGCACGGTGATACGTAAGCTATCCCGCCACTCACCCGATTAGAATACAAAATGACGTACAGAATTATTGACGTAATATTTTGCAGACAAAGCTTTTCCTCCACCTGCCACCTTCAGAAATAATGCTGTGAGGAGCTTAACTATAATGTGCGGAGACCCCCAACCTAAGGGCTGTTCAGAGCTCTGATGGTCACGAGCATGCGCCAGAAAACATGTATTTTTGTCTCCAAGCACTCAAAACTGCTCCCACGGCTGAGAATATAAACTATTTACTACTCCATATCGCATACGTATTGCATATCGCATTGTAATAGGCCTCCAATCTTCTATAATGGATGCTTCTGGAACGTGGTGACCCTTCTCAAAAAAAGTTAAGACCATGCAGTTCCTACCGAGTTTTAAGGCTGTGACGAACATCGCCGGATCGCCCCTATTGTTTTCTCCGCGGAGTTCTGAATACCATTGGTACTCCTTCCTGTAAAGTACGTAGAAAGAACATTTTGTTACACACTTTTGGGGCAAACCGATGTCGATGTTAATTCATCTCTGTGGCGTCAGAATAAAACAGGAAAAAACACTCTCTTTCAGTTTACTTCAAATAAAAATAAATATTGTATAATAAGTGTGAAACGTCCAGCACGGGTAAAAATATATTGTCTTGTTATGTTACCCTATTAGAAGACGTACTTGGCTTGAAGTAAAAACAAGTTTATTGGAGCGAACGTGTGCTCCCCTAACAACTCAAAAAAATTACGCCAATCCACTCTGTGAATGTGTTTGGAAAGCAAAGCTGTGAACGGCACCCAAAAAGCTTACTAATGCGACGTCACACAATTCACTCACTTCGCTCTACAAATATTGAAACCAGAGAGAAGTGAAATTCACTTTGCATACTCTTACCCTCTACTCCTTCAAACAGATATTCTTGGTAAGGTTAAATTAAGGCATGAAGCATGAACGGTGTTTGGTTGAGTTGTATTGGTAAAACACATGAGTGTAAACGGCTTTCACGAAATTAAAGCTCACACTCGGTATTAGATGATCTCACCTCTCCGTCTCTGCCGTCGCGAACGGAGGCGTCGAGATCAGCGGCAGAGACGGAGCAGGATCAGGGGGAGGAGTAGGAGAGGCAGAAGGAGGAAATACTTCTATTCAGATTCCTGAATGGCCCAGAGTAGGGTCCAGGGGAGTGGTTCCTCCTTTACTGTAGCCCATATTGAGTCCGCGCCACGTGTCCTCTCTCTACCAGCTGAAGTTGGGTAGGCAGAGAGGGGCTGGACAGCAGCATCTCCCATGGCTCTTGTTAGGTAGTTAACGGAAAGAGAGGAGGGTGCTCAGGGCTAAAGTAGCACACCCCGATTATGTGGCAGAGCTTTCCTACTTCTGAGCAAAGTTTACATTCAGCGTCGTAGCGATTCGGGTGCATTAAGTGAAGACGCGTCGGGTGAGGGAATGAGCCGTATTGTATGAGCCGTAGGGTAGGTTGTTCTATGGAAAGGTCAGGGTGAGGCGAAGGTAGGGTCTGTTTCAAAAGGCGATAATGCTGGGTTACGTCCCTGAACGAGACAAGCGGGAGACCGTCATCATGCAGCTTCATAGCCGGGGGGCTAAAAGTATGGCTTGGTGGACGTATTCGTTGCCTTCCATGAAAGCATGAGCGGGAATCCAGATGAGCTGAATGGAACCATTTGGGGAGTTGTTTTTAGCACACGCAGTGCGGGTCGGGACACCAAACTCGACAGGTAATTCCGGTAGGCTTGTTGGCAAGTGGTGACTACTTTACGAACCCATGGTTGAGTGAGAGCCAAGGCGATGGCTGCCTCTTCTGCTGCCGTCATGTCTTCGGTCTTGAGTGAGGCACAAGCAAGGAGGTTGGTTCTGAAAGTAGCCACGATGATGGCGTACTGCTGCCCTCGATGTTGGGAGGTATCTGTGTAGCTAACTGCATGATCCCCACCGAGGGTGGTGTTCAGCGCTTGAGTCCGGGCTTGTCGGCGACCCGTGTAGTCTGAGGGGTTCATATTTCTAAGCAAAGGGAGCATCTTTGTTTCTTGTCGCCAAAAGTCCAGGAGTACATCAAGTGGAGTGACATTCTGTGCTGCCCAGCGAACCTCGTGAAAGATAAGGCGACCCGCCGCAGTTCTGCTCATTCGGAGCTTCTGGATAGAAAGATGGCCCTCTATCAGCTCTTCCACCGTGTTGTAGAGTCCCGTGCTAAGCAGGGTCTCTGTGGACGCACTCATTGGAAGACCAATGGCTTGCTCAACCACCTTTCTAATCATTATATAAGGCATGTTTACGTCCTCCTTGCCGAGAAGAAGACACGGGGTTGACGTAAGTGATTCTCGAGAGGACAAAAGCTTGAACTAATCGAACGGTATGGGATTCCTTGAGGCCTCGCTTGTTGGTGGCAACTCGCCTGATCATGTGTATGATTTATTGATTGTGTGTTTGAGGCGCTGCAAAGATACGTCACTCTTGGTGTTGGCCTGAAGATGGAGGGGCAGGATCTTGATGCTGGGGCTTTAAGTGATGGCCTGGCCATCAAGGAGTATTTGAATGTGTTCATTGAGGTATCGATTGGCGTGAGGGGGGCCGACAAGGAGCTAAGGTTTTTACGTGAAAACTAGAAGCCACAGGCCCGTTGGCGTACTAGAAGTGAGATGCCATGGGTTATTGTGAGCTTCCTTTAATCGCTTTCGCGTGACATTTAGCAAGAATGGAGGGGTTATATCCCTAGATGTGCTTGGTGAGCGCACCACTTGTCTTCCCGGACTCCGCGTGGGCTCGTAGCTTAATCGGTAAGAGGACGGGCTCTTGCTTTGTTGCTCTGTTAGTTCCAGGTTCGATTCCTGGCGGTGCAGGAAATTCTTTTATTTCTTCGCGGGAGTTTTCTGGTGACACCAACGGTCGCGAAAGAACCCTTGGGGGGTAGAGGTAGAAAGCTTTGCTTTAAAATACACAGCCGCTGAAGCAGCAGTCAAGAAACTGACGTGCGCAGGCGACTTACGGTGAAATACAAGGCTGAGGCTGCTCAAGAAAGAATTTATCCTTAGGCGCTGATGTTTCAAGGATTGTAGAATTACATCGAGAGCACTGCAGACAAAAGAATGCTATTCTAGGCCAGTGGCGTTAGTGCAAAATATTCTCCCTATAAGATTAGATAGGGAGAATCAGTGCGGCATAAGAAAGAAAGAATGGAACATGTGCTCATTCGGCACACAGGTAAAACAGCCATGCGTCACCGGTCGGTAAAAGAAAACCATAAATAAACAAATCCAGTGCATCGTTCGCGGCAAAATGCGTACATTTCAGTTAGCAGGAGCTGAGGTGAGACCACATCATTTCTGGACACTCTTATTACAGCTAATATTTTTCAAGAGAACGTGGTGCTCTGAATGAAAATTTTGATATTGTGGAGATAATGTTGCTACAACATACCAAGCGCAAGATATTTATATATTTCGTATTTCGTTCAGACAAATATTGCACCCCGTTATGCCGCATGGTAAGCGGCTTAATGATGTTGTTTTGAGAATTCATAGACTTTGTTTCCCAGATATGTAGCCCCGCTTTTGACGCTTTTCAAAAAACGAACGATAGGCGCATTTTTTCGGGATACCCGTGTCTATAAACCACTTACGTTTGTTCATGTGTCTTAAAACGCTCCTGGAAATTGTAATACCGGCGATCGCTCCAAGTTTTTGAGTGACGATAACATCTTCGAAGTTTATCCTCTTTGCCCGGATCGTCATTTCGATATGCCACCCAGATTACCGAGGTGCTCGTATACTGAAAAGAAATCGACCTCTGTGTACAGTAAGCAAATTTAATGTTTGGAAACTTCACGGAAGCGCCATATTTATGAGGTGCGTGATCATTTTCCTGGAAACATTCCGCCGTATTTCCGTTAGAATTGAATTAC
This sequence comes from Haemaphysalis longicornis, assembly GCF_048455015.1. Classification (NCBI taxonomy): domain Eukaryota; kingdom Metazoa; phylum Arthropoda; class Arachnida; order Ixodida; family Ixodidae; genus Haemaphysalis; species Haemaphysalis longicornis. Next base: position 1,727,004 of record NW_027526397.1, on the reverse strand, counting down.
GCATGAGCGATGACTCTGCCGGTACGGGACAGACGATATATAAATGGAGGAAGTCGCCCAGTACATATAAGGGGTGCTTCAAAGTACTGCATCCGGTCTGGCGTCAGCATAATTTGAGAATTTTCTTACACTAACACACGTCGAATCCACTCGTATGTTCGGTTTCTTGTGAGACGAATCCACTCATATGGTTACATGGCGGCAGGGCTAACAAGACCAGCTATGGTCAGTGGTAAAGCGATCTATTTAAAAATACGTGGTTTTTATTTACAATGTGGCCATGACAGCTCGAGCTGAATCCGTGCTTTGTTATTGTCGGCGTGGGTGCCGTGGAGCTATGCGCTAGTGTCCCCAGCTTCTTTCCGTAACAATGTAACACACACTACATCTCGGCAAAATCAGGGCGGAAGTTATTATGGTCGAAATAATCCCCAACAGCTGGCTCAAAAACAGTGTATTCATTTTAAATGTCTACAGCTCGCCGTCGAACAACCGACAGGCGTTTGCTTCGATCATGTCAAAAGCGGTGACTCTGGCCAAGGGAGCTCCCATCGTTGTAGCGGGAGACTTTAATGCTCCGCATGGCGCCTGGGGCTAGCCGAGGCAATCCACCAATGGTAAGAATCTCCTAAAGGCGGTATCAGACTGTTCGCCGGAACTGATTGCAGATTCGCACTACCCGACGAGAACTGGCACGTCAGTAGTCAGAGACACAAATTCCGGACCTGGCGTTTCGGCCCAGTTGCGGCTTGTTTCTGGGATCTAGGTGCTTCTTTAAAATGGTAATTTACCGCTCAAGACCTAAAAATGTGCGGTACAATATCTGTAAACAGCCAGATTTTGAAATACAGCAAGATTAGTTTATTTAGAAAATCAGTTAAATGTATTGTCTGAACCACACGCAACCTTTTATATTATAGATCATGAGCGCTGCTGGTGGAGGCGCCACAGCAATCCGCATGTCGGCTGGTTTCGAAAGCAGCCGCGGGTCACACTGACACGCTGCAAAGTACCGCAGCTGCTACTGGACTAGCTCACGGCTGGAACTTTCAGTTTGTGTGGGTTGGCGACAAACATTTATGTCGGGCAGTAAAAAAGCTGAGAAAAATCTTTGCTTTTTCGGTAGTATAAAGGGTGCAAATGTTTTTGAAGCTGCGGCAGGGACGTACAGTCATCAAAAGTATTAACAACAACAAAAAAATCGCTCCAATCCACCCTGTGAATGTGGTTGGAAAGCAAAGCTGTAAACGGCAACCATATCAATTACCCATGTGACGTCACTTAAATTCACTCGCATCGCTCTACAAATAGTAAAACCAGAGAGAAGTGAAATGCACTTGACCACACCATTTATTACTTCAAAGAGATATTCTTGGTAAGGTTAAATTAATGCATGATGCATGAACGGTGTTTGGTTGAGTTGTGTTGGTGTAGCACATGAGTGGAAACTTTTTTTATAAAATTAAAGTAAGCTCCAACCTGGTGTTAGATGATCTGACTTCTCCGTCTCTGCGCCGCGGACGGAGGCGACGAGATTTGCGGCAGAGAAGGAGGAGGAGGAGTAAGAAATACTTCTGTTCAGTTTTATGAATGGCCCAGAGTGCAGCCCTGAAGAGTGATTCCTTCTTCTGTGGGGCCCGTATGCAGTCCGCGCGGCCTGTGTTCTGTCCATCCGCTGAAGCTGGGTAGGTAGAGAGGGCCTGGACAGCAGCATCTCCCATTGCTCTTGTTGGGTAGTCGAGGGAAAGAGAGGAGGGTGCTCAGGGCTAACCCCGATTACGGGGCGGAGTTTTCCTACTTCTGAGCAAAATTTACATTCAGCGTCGTAGCGATTCTGATACATTAAGTGAAGACGCGTAGGCTGTGGGAAGGAGCCCGGATTGTATGAGCCGTAGGGTAGTTTGTTGTTCTCTGGAAAGGTCAGGGTAAGCCGAAGGTACGCTCTGTCTCAGAAGGCGATAATGCTGGGTTATCTCCCTGAACGTGACAAGCGGGTGACTGTCCTCGTGCAGCTCCATAACAAGGGAGGTAAAAACGCAGGCTTGTTGGGTGGACGTATTTGTTGCCCTCCATTTAAGCGTGAGGGGGTGTCCAGATGAGCTGAATGGAACCGTTTGGGGAGTGGTTTTTTAGCACGCGCAATGCAGGTCAGGACACCCAACCCGACTGGTAATTCCAGTATGCTTGCTGGGAATCGGTGACTACCCTCCGAACCCCTGGTTGAGTGAGAGCCAAGGTTTTGGCTCCCTCTTCTGCTGCCGTCATTTCTTGGGTCCTAAGCGAGGTACACGCAAAGAGGTTGGTTCTGGAGGTAGCCACAATGATGGCGTATTTCTGCCCTCGATGTTTGGAGGCGTCTGTGTAGATAACTGCATGATACCCACCGAGGGTGGTGTTTAGCGCTTGAGCCCGTGCTTTTCGGTGACCCTCGTCATGTGAGGGGTTCATATTTCTAAGCAAAAGGAGCATTTTTAGTTTAAGTCGCCAAGAGTCTGGGAGTACGTCAAGCGGAGTGGCATTCTGAGCTGCCCAGCCAATCTGGTGAACATGCGGTTACCCACCGCAGTTCTGAGTCGGACCTTCTGGTTAGAAAGATGGCCTTCTATCAGCTCTTCCATCGTGCTGTGGAGCCCCGTGCTAAGCAGCCTGTGTGTGGACGCACTCATGAGAAGACCAATGGCCTGCTCGACCGCCTTTCTAATCATTATATAAAGCATCTCTATGTCTTCCTTGTCGAGAAGAAGACATGGGGTTGAGGTAAGCGACTCTCGAGAGGACAAAAGCTTCAATTAATCGAAAGGTACCGGATTCCTTTAGGCCTCGCTTCTTGGTGGCAACTCGCCTGATCATGTGTATGATTTGATTAATGCTGTTTTTGAGGCGCTGCAAGGAGACGTCACGCTTGGTGTTAGCCTCGAGTGTTAGGCCCAGGATCTTGATGCTGGGGCTTGGAGTGATGGCCTGGCCATCAAGGAGTATTTTAATGTATTCCTTGGTTTCGCGTGAGGGCGGACGACAAGGAGCTGTGATTTTTTACGTGAACACTGGAGGCCACAGGCTTTAGCACATTGGCGTATACTAGAAGTGAGATGCCATGCATTGGTGTGAGCTTCCTTTAATTTTTGTAACTCTTAGCACATGAGCAAGGTGCGCACATGGCCGCTAGACGGGCGTGAGTGGTCGCGTGATGCTTTCACGTGGCATTCAGTGAGAACGCAGGGGGTAAACCCGTAGATGTGCTTGATGAGTACACCACCTGTCTTCCCCGTCCTTGCGTGGGCGCGTAGCTAAATCGGTAAGACAACGGGCTTTCGCTTTGTTAGTCTACTAGTTCCAGGTTCAATTCCCGGCGGTGCCAGTAAATTCTTTTATTTGTTCGCTGGAGTTTTCTGGTGACACCAACGGTCGCGAAAGAACCCTTGGGGGGTAGAGGTAAAAAGCTTTGCTTTAAAAACGAGGTGTCAGCGTATGCCTAGAATGGCAGCTTTCTACAGCGCCCAGGATAATCAGCGATGTTGTGCCGCATGCGCAGGAGATGCCAAGAACAGAAAGCCAGCATCGGAAGCACCCATTATCAGGCGCCGAAGATGCGCCGGTGGCTATCTTAATCTGCCACTCCGTGCATAGGCTGGCACCCGCTTCTTCGTTATTGTTAACACTTTTGAGGACTGTACGTACGTACAATGGGTCGGTATACGTGCCAGGTGTGGGTCACAGACAACGGTAGCGAAGCCCGCTTAAGCATGGTAATATTTTAATTCCTCGGCACTGAAAGTTATAACAATGACTCTTTAAAGTCAAGGTATAATTTTGCAGAGTCATGTAAATGGGTTTTCAAATTTGAATTCTTTTTTTAGGTCCCAAATGTGGAAATCTCAAATCCTTTTATTTTCTTCTATCTTTTTTTTCCTCAGGTCTGCCCTCAAGTGTGCATGTAATTATTTCTCCTTGACACTATACACTGCAATGTTATTTCCTTTTTCTTTCAATGATACGTAGAGAACGTATGACGCTTCCTGCACCGTCATTCCTGTGCTTTGTACGGATGGGAGTTGGGGCTAGTCAAGCTGGAACAGGGCAGCTTTCTTCTCACTTCCCACACCACGACTGTTCTGTATAAACTTCAAACTTCAAACATATTGTTGCTTGGCCGCTTCAACCCATTTCATAATTCATGAGGTGTAATTAAGCGATCTATTTACATTATATACAAAGTAGCCATCAGACAGGCTGAACACGGCAAAGCGCCACTCAGAGCTTCTTCTTTGTTGTATGCTAGATGCATACTGCTACGCTCTATTTCCCGTTTTGTTGTAGTCTTGTAAAATTTCCCCCTTGTCGAAAGTGACCGTCCCGTCCGCCGCCAGTGAACGTGCTTGGTTTGCGGGGCACTTATACCTACCTCACCACACACCTGTGATACTGATTAATATCATACACAATAAAACTGGCACAAATATAGGAACATTTTAGGAAAGCAGCACGGTAGATAAAGTAAAATGATACTAGGGAATGAATATTTATTTAAGGATTTATTATTGGGCCGGCTTTTACTGGGCGAGCGGCCACAAACATTTGTTGTTGGCTAATCAGACACCATGAGCACCAGCCGTTCAGCTGACCGCGAACGATGTATGCATGGCTTATAGGTTTGTTGAAAACAATATCGGATGGAACAAAGGTCCTGCAGAAACTAGCGCTCACTAAACTTACCTTACTAGAATGCACTATTTCTCAACAAAGTGCTTCGTCGTTTGTCTGTTGCCTGTGCGTTACTTCAAAAAATGTTTCCGCAGTGTTTTTAGCTGTAGGTTGAAGTACAAAAGAAAACAGAAACGTAAAGGCGCAGCCACTGCGGGCCGGTACCAAAACGCGGATTTCTTGAGTTTGTATCATATTCGGACGTAACGACAGTTAAACCTTCCCGCTATGCCCTGCGAAATACTAGTGCAGTAGGGAGTCCTACCTTGCTCAAGACGACAAACTAATTTTTTTGTCTTTCTTTCCAACGTACAGTCCGTTCGTTATAACGTCGATTTATTTACTTTCCTTGCGTCTTGGTGTGAGGCCATAGTGAGCGCACAGTAAACGACGCAGCACCTTGCACTACGCCTGACATTCTCGACTTACTCAAATTACTGAAAACATGCCATTTAGATGCAAATTTGCATGCAATTTAGAAATTACATGCCATTTTTTTTTCGACGACGATTTTATTTGAAGCGAGGCCACAATTGCTATCACTAGAAGAGATATGCGTTAGAAGTATCCAGCTTATTGCTCCGTCTTTCGCGTCTAAACATGAGGGCACTCTGTCGGAGTCTTTGGGTAAAGTTTTTCTGCGGTGTTGCTGTAGTTGACGCTCGTGTGCGCAGTGAGAAGTCTGAATGTATCCCTCTCTTGATAGGTTCTTTCAGCGTTCGTGGGCTTTATCGATCCGCGTAATTCCTCGAGAGAACGAAAACGCGCGGACACGCGCGTTTTTTGTTTTTTCTCATATCTTTATGAGTTACTTGCAAGCCAGAGAATAGCTTGAAACTGCAATTCGTTTTCCTATAGCGTGCTTACTTCGCGAGAAAAAATTTGCAAAGGTGGCGCAGGTGACGCGCGGTTTCTGACGACTACAGTTTTATCAAAATTTGGGACTTTGCTCACGGCAAAGTTTCATAGATCTTCCTAAAAATTGTTTGGAGACAAGAACTTCGCCAAAGTGACACAAAGGTCAAGACAGATTTTGTGATCTGCTTTAAATAAAAAAATTAGAAAAAATTGTGAAGTCCCGTCAGACGCTTAATTGTCGCTAACTTTGATGCCCCCTATCTCCGTATGTGCAATTGTAATCAACTTTTAAATGATAGGTAACTTCAACCAGATACTCGTGAACATATCTGTACAGCATTGTTTCTATAGAAAAACATCATCCTTGTCATCACATCATCATCAGCGTGTCTACGCCCACTAAAGGGCAAGTGCCTCTTCCATAAATCTCCAATTATCCCGTTCCTGTCACGCATTATCACCGCAAGCTTCTTGATGTCGTCCACCCATCTAACTTCCTACCGCTCCCTGCAACGCTTGCCTTCTCTAAAGATCTACTCTGTTACCCTTAAAGGGGCACTGACACAAAATTTTGAAGGCGAGATAACTTCGGTGATACATTGGTGGGAACACATTTACATCATCTGCAAAATATCAGCGGCGAATACAGCCTAGAACATATTTAAAATCAATTTTAAAGTGTGCGAAACGCAACCGAGCAGCCAGCAGAGGACCACGCGCAATCAAAACGAACAACATCCAAACACGTCACGAGTTTGTGTTTGCCGCTTCCGCACTGCCGGCGTTTTTCGCCGGCTCGCCCGGCTCGCCGCTCCAATCGGAGGGCCGTAGGGCGGAGCTTCTGCTCTCGAGAACGAACGACCCGATCGTTGGCGGCGGAGGCGCCGTGATTTCGTCAGCTCATAGGGCAGCTGGCCGCAACCAAAGTTCTACAGCGATTCCAGGCACTCTGTTTCTATTACTATTTATTACCATTGGATGCGAAAACGCGCCGGAGGCACGAAAAGCCCACTGAGCTAGCCGCACGGTCGCTGTGCAGGCGGCGGCCACGGCCGCGAAGTGGCCCAGGCCGGCGCAGGTAGCTCGAGTGGTAGCTTGTTACAGCTGCACGAAATTGTCCCCAAGTCCCGACCATGGTGGCTTACATGAGAAAGGACTTAATGATGCGATGGCGGGTTGCATTAAAAATTGTCATCTGCACCGCTTACGTGAGCGGCACTCGAATATCCGCCGCAGTGCTAAGCCGAACACATCTGTAGGCGGACGTGTAGGCAGACCGGCCGGCTGCTCCCAGCGCGCGTCTTGCCACCCACCGTCTCGAGCGTCGCGCGTCGTCCTTTAGACACGGTAGCATTGCACTCGCAGCGCCTGCGTCACATCCACGGTCGCTTTTTAATTAAGCGCCTCACGAGATCAGTACGTGGGGGCATTCGCAGAAACTGCCGTCGATGCGGATTCGACCGTGCTACGACGGCTCTGCTCTGTGATATCCCTCCGACGGTCACGTGGTCAGCTTTGTTCACACAAAATCCACAAAATCCATCGTTTCGCGGCACTCGCTGAAACCGAAACTGCGACTGGCCGCATTGAAATGCCTCTAATTAAACAACCGTCGCACGCTGAAGCAAATGAGGTTTCTACAGGTTATAAGTAGGTCACTAGCTACTTATCGCAACAAAAAAAAACAAGATTCAAAATTTTTGTGTCAGTGCCCCTTTAATGACCAATGGTTATTTTGCCTTCGCATTACATGCCCTGCTCACGTCCATTTCTACTTTGTCCTTATAACACGTTTGCTCCCTGACCCACTCCGCTCTCTTCTCGTCCCTCAACGTTACACCGAACATGTACCATCTACCGTTCCAATGCTCGCTAAGTGGACCTTACTTTCCGTTGAACCCTTTTAGTGAGCTTCCAAGTTTTTGCCCCCTGTGTAAATGCCGGTAACATGCAGCTGTTGTACACATGCCTCTTCAGAGACAATGGTAGGCTGCCATTCATTAAGAATGCCTGCCGAATGCACTCCACCCCATTGTAATGCTTCTCATTATATGTGCTTCAAGGTTTGGATCCGTGGTTAGTACTTGGACTAACTAGATATATTGTGAGCGCTTACTTGTGCACCTGTGAACTGATCCACACCGTGCTCGTCCACCGTCTACCGGTGTGGTCAACCCCTCACCTGTCCATAACCATTATAATCATCATTTGTAGATATACATCATCGCAAATCGCTTGGTTGTGTAATCGCGATCTGGAAAGTAAAAGACGGAACCGTTCGCTCTGCGGGCTCCCTGAGAGAAGCGTCCTGTCTCCTTACAATATTCACCTTCCCCAGCCTCGCCACCTATCTCAAACCGCTGTGCTCTACCAAGACTATTGCGCTTTACTTTGGGCGGCGCTCAAAGGACTGCCTAAATACTGAAAGCTCAAATGGTTTAAGCAATTGAGAAGTGCGTAATGACCGCGACTGTGACGGAATCTTGAAAGAATTCGAACTTAATACATGAGAAAACTGACACGAGGAACGTGAAGAGCTCACAGACCCATCAGTTTGGTGTCAGTCGTCTACATGGTAGTTATCAATGTTACGGCTACGAGAATCTCCACAAAAAATTACCTGGGTATTAAAAAAAACTGCCGTGTGCGGGACACACAGCAAGCAAAAATGTACCCTCTTCAGGCCGCTAATGCTTCCTACTACAGCTTCTAATTGCGATAATCAGAGATGTCCCATCACAAAACTGTACGTAGGTATTTGTCAATGTAATGAACAAGCAGGGATTTGTAAAACCTATTCAATAATATATTCACACGATCACTCAGGTTATAGATAAATGCGCCAAGTAAAGTCAACCACTATATATACCCTTAATATCGCCCTAATATAGCCTTCATTATGAGAAACATTTGACTCGGTCGAAACCTAGGCAGTCATCCACGCATTGCGGAACCAGGGTATAGACAAGCATTACATAAGAATGATATTTGATATATACAATACTGATGTAAAACATTTTGCATCATCTTGTTTGTACCGAAGTTATAGGCAGCTGAAATAACGCGTTCGAGACGTGTCTTCATACCGTATGCTCAGCTACTGCCACTGCTTTTCTGGCTTCGCGCTTTACCAAAAAAAAAATGTGTACGTTCACAATTGGCTGCCACACCAAAGACTGTTAAACCTTTTATGTCTTTCTAAAAAAGAAATACAAGTCGTTAATATTTTATATTTGTAATGTTTGCTTAAATAAGCGCTAGCACAGCTCCGCCTGTGGCGAATGCCCGCCAAAACGCGCGCATTTTCGGGCGTACCTTTGAACAAACAAGAGTTTTCTTGGTGTGTGGATTGCCATTACTAAGTATTTGCCACCCTCTTGTTAAAAGGGGGCAGTCGTTTAAAAATGAAGCACTTGTTTAAATATTTAAAAAGTGAAATCTAGAGTTGGTTTTGATGTTGGAAAAACACCGAAATTTACCAGGACACGCCTATAACGAGAAAAATACCGCTGTGCAATTTCAACAGAGTTCCGGTCAAAGTACGAGAAAATAAAAGAAAAAGCACTAGGCGGGAGCGTTTTGGCACGATTAAAATTAAATAACGTGGACGCTTCGTAACTTGCTGATTGAAGTGTGAGATTCAAAAGCATTTATTTTGTTATTTAAGCCTACCAGAAGACATTATGGTAGCCATTAAATTAAACAAAAATTCTTTTACCATTTTCGTTACAATTTCGACGTTTGCACACTCAAACACAGCACACGAAATTTCTTGTAATGGGCATATGAAAGGTACCCGTTGCTGCAGTGCTATGTAAATGAAAAAGAAACAGGCCTGTATCATAAATGCTAAAAGAAATTTTAGTCAGCTGAACTTGTTCGGTCCTTTATTTTCAGCAAGGTTTTGCTTACGTGCTAAGAAAGCTGATTTCGCCGGCAAAACTAAGAAGGTTCGTTTAACGGCTGCTGCTATCGGCTTTTAAACCCATTCGCAACAGCCGTGTACGTAAATGATCAGCTGACGCTGGAAAGCAAACGCTTGTTCGCTCAATCGTGGGCGCAGAGGAACGAGATGAAGTGGCACTTTCTTTGGGCTGGAAGCTGCCGCATAAGGACCGGAAAAGCGCCGGGCTAACGCATATTCCATATCTCGAAAATCAGTGACCTGGCCGTCTTCTCGTCAGTCGTTGAAACTTTCTAGCTTGCCATGCAAGATATGGATTATTACCGGGCTGAACAACTAAAGCTGCTCCTTCAAAGCATCTGTTTAATGCACGAGCCCCTCTTTAATTTTAACATAGGGAGCATTTAGAAGAATATGAAGGATTAGTTAATTTTTTTACCCTTGCGGAAAGACAATTTTCTCTTATCTGCCTTTCCAAAGCTTGGCTGTCACCTACTGACGACTGACTGTTTGCATTAGCAGGTTATAAGTCTGATTTTTTCAATCCTACAGATAGCGTCATGGTGTATGTGTTATGTATGTTTCTTACTCGCCGGTCGCGCTACCATTAAAAGTTTTCTACCGATGCGTGTGAATCTGTCTGGCTTGAGTTTGGCCAGTTTTTCTTGCCAAACAAACAGTTGTTGCTTCAGCCTATCGCTCACCCTGTTCATTTCATTGTGGCTTCTGCAATGACCTTGAGGTCATTTTAAACTGTCTTACATACCAAAACAAAACCGTTTATATTACTGGCGACGTTAAGATAAACATAATGGACCTCACTGACCGTTTATGCTCAGATTATATTGAATGCGTTCTCTGTCATGGTTTGCAGCTGGTAACTATCTTTTTAACTCGTTCTCTCGGTCATGGCCTTGCCACGTAATTGATCATATTATTTTCAATATTTCCTTTTCTCAGAGCGCTGGAGTCATAAACTGTGACATCACTGATCACTGTGCCGCTTTCTGTTAATTGAAAGCACGAATGAAATTGCACCGCAAATGTTTCCCAAGCAAACATTGATAAAAGTACACTTTGTAAATTAATCAGCTGTGCTGACTGAAGTGATGTTTTAAGTAACGATGATCCAAATACTGCCTATACTAGCTTGTCTGGAAAAGGATGCGAATAATGCGTGTACGACAACTAGCTGCTACCAAAATTTATTTAATGGTCCCAAAAATCCCTGGTAAAGAGATGGAATTTTAAGCTCCACACTCAAGCGGTCTTACGTATGGAAGAAAGTTCGACGCTAAACATTTTTTGTGCCTCTCTTGAACTGGTGCAAGCGTTATTAAAATAAGCTGACCATAGTAATAAATGTAGGAAAGAAAAATTACTATGTATACAAAATAATTACAAATGGGAACAATACCTGTAAGAACGGGAAAGTTATAAAAGAATTTTTAAACCAGTCGTGCCACACATCCGAAATAAAAGAGGTTAGGGACGGCACAAATGTTTTCAGGAAGCCTCCTGAAATAGCTAATGCTTTTAATAACCATTTCTGTATTACAGCTTACAACATCACATTTTGCGCCGGGCACTCACTGTACCCATTCATTCTACTCGGAGCACACATAACTCGAGGAAATAGTGCAAGTGATCACAGTCCTAAAAAGCTGTGGTGCTGGGCTGGAAGAATCCATGCTGCCAGGGTAAAACCTGTCGCCAACAAACTTCCCACTGTAATCGCCCGTGTAATTCGTAATTGTTTTAGTTGTGGGGCTTTTCCTTCTGAACTTAAAAAAGTAAAAGTAGTTACGGTTGATAAGAAAGGGGATTGTGGTGTGTTAAATAACTATCGCCGTATAAACATATTGCCCTTGTTCAGCAAGTTTACTGAAAAAGTTATTGTAACTATGCTGTGGAAATATCTCTCCAATTTTCAACTACTGACAGCCTGTCAGTTTGGCTTGTAGGCTAATTTTTTCTCTGAGTTAGGCCTTATCCAGAAAACAGATTTTATAAAAGAATTCATTACGGACGCTCCCGAAGCCGTATTTGTCGATCTCACAAAGGCGTGTGATTCCATTACACACAAAAATTGTTTTTCGAATTTGGAATCATTGGGTGGCTGTGGCCCAACATTAGCGCTCCTACGTTCACACCTTGCAGATAGGCTTCATTCTGTGGAATGCAGTAGTATACTTTGCGATACAAGACAATAAATATAGGCGTCCCACAGGGTTTCGTATTGGGGCCACTATTGTTCTTGTTATACATAAATGATCTCCCATAGTGTTGAAATTCCCCAAATGCACGCTTTTGGCGCATAACACTACGGTTTCTTTGCTGATTCTGATCTCTCGAATGTAGTGAAAATTATTCGACGATTTAATAACGTCATCCGGTTGGTGCCAAAGTAAGAGGTTAAATGTAAGCCCCAGTAAAACCAGTTCTACAAGTTTTAAGTCCCATCATAAGAAAATTACCTCAATGTCCTATCTCCGTCTTGGCAAACACTTACTATACCCTACAGATGACACCAGATTCCTAGGAGTGCTGCTCGATAAACATTTAAAATTTCAATTGCATAACAATTCACTCATCGGTAAAAGTGCGTTTGGTATTCATGTGCTGGTTAGAACTCACGCATATTTTCATCTGCCCGTTCTTCATTTGCTTTACAACGGTTTTCCACAGTCATTTACATATTGTCTAGGTTCATGGGGAAGCCCTTATAATGTTCATGTATTACCGCTTGCTTCTTTTCAAAACCAAGCCTTTCGTACAATTACATTCAGCTATACGAGAGAGACTGCTCAACATTTATATTTTGACCTTCGAATCCTACCTCTTTGTATTGAATATAAAATAAAAATGTGCATTTTGCTCTCCCGCGTAAGACATAATGAATTGATCCACAACTGGATCGACCAGTCGTTACTTTTAAACTCCAACAGCTCCTGCTTTTCAGAACACAATGACCAAATTCTACCAAATATTCGCTCATCTACGGTAAATTGCCGTATTCGCAGCCTTTTCAATATGGAATGAACTCCCCTAGCCCCTTAAATCGACTCACTCTGCCAATTTATTTTGGCAACAAGCGAAATGTTTTGTGATAATGATGATGATGGTTTGATTTTATTGGCAAGGCCGACATTGGCAACGAGCGCCAAAGAAAAAGTTATTTGATGAGGAGGGAACACGAAATAAAATCAGTTAAAAACTATGAGCACGGCTGGTGTAAAGGGCCAGGGTGAAGAACAAGAGTGGTTAAAAGATAAATGAGGTGGTTGGTGTATAGGACCAGGGGTAAAACTATGCGTGGTATAAAATGAGTTGTAAGAAGTGAACTTCTGATAGGAACTTAAAAGTGCGCTGAACAGAAACCATGGCATCGTCTCCAAAGAAGTATGACGGGTGTGGTGGAATATGTCGTGTGTGTAGTTGTGGTAAGTGTTTGCGTCGTGTAATGTCGAGTGCCTTACATTGTATGAGGATGTGGATCAAGGATAGGGCCTCTCCGCACCTGCTGCACAGAGGTCTTGGAGATGCAGTGAGAAGGTGCGAGTGCGTTGCATGTGTGTGCCCTATCTGTAATCTGCCCAAGGCGACTTCAGAGTATATATTGCGTGTGTCGGTGGTGTATGGTCCCAAGTGAGGTTTTATTACGTGTAACGTGAGGTTTTATTACGTGTAACGTGAGGTTTTATTACGTGTAATATATGCGGATGACACCAGCCTTTTCCTCACTGCTAATACCATTGAAGAATTAACACGTGCAGCAAATACTACCTTGGAAAAACTGCATGAATGGAGTAAGGCTAACTCCATAGCTATCAACGCATTGAAAACTAAATCAGTTGTTTTCAGAACTAGAAACCCAATAATGCGCGGCCCTGTGAATTTATTCCTTGGTGGCTCTAAAATACCCTGTGTTCCGAATGTCAAAACCCTGGGTGTTACATTTAACGAGCATTTATTTTGGGACCCGCACATTGATCAAATAAAGACTAATCTTTCGAGGTCGTGTGGGGTTATCGGCAAGGTCCGGTACTTTCTTCCGCAAAATGTGAAATTGCTTATTTACAACTCATTGTTTTACAGTCAACTAACCTATGCTCTATTGGTCTGGGGGACGACTGCACAAAGCCATCTAAATAAACTGCAAACATTGCAAAACAAGGTATTACGAAATGTAACAAACCGCTGTCGTGATTCGCCGTCTAAAGAACTATACCTCGATCTAAAAATGATTCCAATCAAAAGCCTATATTCATACATACTTGTACGACACTACATAAAGGAAATGAAGACTGGTAGTAGGTTCTTAGAGGATACTGCTAAATTAACGAAAAACACAATAACTCGAACGCTCTGGCGCATCCCACATTGGCTTATCCCCCGCTCCAGGACAAACTACGGAAAGCAAAGAGTGCAATATCAGCTACCTTACCACTTAAACCAACTATACCTATGTAAAGTACAGCCAGAAAACCTAACGCTTAAATCGTGGAAGCAATACAATGTTGATATGGCGCTCTTGAGCTAAATGTGCATACGTGTTATCTGTACTTTCATTCATGCTTGTTTTTATGTTGTACCATGGCGCAAGTTGTGAAATTCTCTAGGATGTAAATAAGGTGCATATTTGTTTCGTATGAAATATGCATTGTATATTGTACCATTTAAAAATTGTTCTGCTTTTCTTGTTTCATCTGTTTTTTTTTTCGTTTTTCGCACTTGGTTGGTCGATTGAGGTTCGACTTCTTTCTGTTCATTTTTTTTAACATATGACACTTGCTTTGTAATTAGAGAACGGCAGTGCTGTTCAGTGAACGGCAGTGAACGTGTGTACACGGGGTAGGGTCCTCGTCAAGCCAGCGCCTGTGCTGGCTTTTTGACCCTCTCCTTGCAACGCGACATGTAACTACATAAATGAATAAATTTGAATTAGATATAGCTGAAACAACTTGTCTCTTTTTTCACTCCAGTGTGTTTGCCATGTTTTGCGAAGTTGTCTGATCTGTGGTTTCACGTCGGTGTAGGGTAATGTGGTTATGTCTACTGTATTCAAGAGTATAGCAGCAGCCGCCATTCGATCCGCTGCTTCGTTCTCGGCTATACCACAGTGGCCGGGGACCCAGCAAAGAACCAGTTCACATTTGCATACATACACACACATAATGCCCTTGACGATCAGATTGACAACGTGGTTTTTCGAAGGCATTGTTGACGACAGTGCCCGCACAACACTGAGGAAATCTGTATAGATAATGGATTGTGGTATGTGGCTTTGAAGTATATGATTGAAAACAAGAAGTACACCGTAAGCCTCTGCCGTAAAGATACTAGTATGACTATTCAGAGTTCTAGTGACATTAAGGCCGGGCACATGCGCCGCGCAGGACACACAGGTGGCAGTTCTAGAGCTGTCCGTATAAAATTCAGAACCCTGATACTTGTGCTGCAAATACAAGAAGTGCTGCAGAATTGCACATGTGGGAGATCGGTTTTTATGTATGTGTGAAAGATGTGTCGCATGATACAGGGCGGAGATGCCGTAGTGCTATAAAATCTGTTAGAGAATTTTGGATGGTGTCTAAAAAGGAGACAGCAAGCTCTGACGCTTCCTCTCTAACTCTGTAAGAGAAGGGCGCAGAGAACGATGGTCGATTTAAAAGGAGTTCAGTCATGGATGTATCATGAAAAACTGATTTAAAAGGATGGTGTGGCATGGATGAAATTTTAAAGGCATAAAGGAGATCTGTGTATGCTCGCTGACGTTGTAGGTTTCATTTGTTGCACTCCACATAGAGTCTTTCGACCGGGCTAGTGCGGAAGGCGCCACACGCCAAGCGGAGTTCGAGATGAAGCACCGGGTCGAGCATTTTAAGGGATGTTTTACTTGGTGACCCATAAACAACGCTACCATAGTCTAATCGTGAACCTATCAAGCTGGTAAAAACACGTAAAAGAAGTTGTTTGTCAGCGCCAAAAGAAATGTGCGAGAGAACCTTCAGGATAGTCATTGTCTTTAAGCATTTATGTTTTAGTTGTTTTATGTGTGGGATAAATGTGAGCTTTTCATCGAAGATTATACCTAAAAACTTGTGTTCCTTTTTGTCAAGAATCGGTACACCATTGAGTTAAATGGCTGGATCCGGCCGGATGCCACGCCTGTTGGAAAACAAAACACAAGTGCACTTCCCGTGATTAAATTTAAAGCCATTCCTATCTGCCCAGCCAGCTAGCTTGCTAACACCAAGCTGGACCTGGCGCTCAAAGACAGACAATTACAGGATTTTAAGGAGAGTTGAACGTCGTCTACATGGTTTGAACAGGAAATCAACCGTGGCAGCGCCTTCCTAAGCGAATTCATTTTCACAATAAAAAGGGTGCAACTTAAAACTCCACATTGCGGCACTCCATTTTTCTGCACATGAACCCTAGAGAGTGCAGTTGCAACTCGCACACGAAAGGTTCTTTGAGACAAGTAACTGACAAGTGTGTTCATCATGTTACCTGACATGCCGAAGGGCTTGAGGTCGTATGCTTTTTCCAGATCAAGGAATACCGTCATACAATATTTTTGTGGAGGAAAGCATCCTTTATATAGGACTCGAGCGCGACGAGTTGGTCGTTGGTGAACCACCCCGCCCTGAAGCCTGCCTGGCAGCTCTCGAGAAGACCATTGTACTCTAAGAAGTACACGAGTCTCCTGTTTATCATCTTCTCGAGGAGATTGCACAGGCAGCTTGCGAGGGCGATGGCCCGATAGCTAGCGGGAGAGGAAGGGTCCTTTCCTTCCTTCAGGAAAGCCACTACTATGGCCTCCCTCCAAGAGCGAGGAATGTGCCCCGAAAGCCATATGTTGTTGTATAGATGTAGGAGTGTTTCAAGAGTGTCTGGTTGTAGGTGTATCATGGTGTATGTGATTTTGTCTGCACCTGGAGCTGAAGGCTTACATGTTGTCAAGGCTGTCTTCAGCTCATGAATTGAAAAAGGGGAATTGTAAAAAGTGTGCGACTTGTTGTTATCACGCAGGGACTTCTTTTCTACAGATGTTTTGTGTTTCATGAAAGTGTTTGTGTAGTGCGCTGAACTGGACACGTGTTCAAAGTGTTGTGCAAGTGTGTTAGCCTGGTCTTCCAGTGTGTCACCTGTTGTACAAACGAGGGGCAGGCTGTGTGTCTGTTGTCCTTTTAGTTTTCGTATTCGCGTCCACACTTTGTGTGTGTCAGTGAATGAGTTGATGGAAGTGAGGAAGGTGAGCCAGCTCTCCCTTTTCGCCTCACGACGCACTCGCTTCCCAAAAGCCTTTGCCCGTTTAAAATAAATGAGGTTATCTGATGTGGGGTACCGGCGAAGGACACCCCACGCCTTGTTCTGTGCCTCTCGCGCCCCCCTGCAGTCCTCGTTCCACCAGGGTCTCCTTAAAGTGAGGGACCCACCGAAGGCCTGGGGGATGGACTTTTCGGCGGCATCGAGGATGTGCGCCGTGACGAGTTGGGCGGCTTGCTCCACGTGTAGATGTTTTATGGATGTGTGGTGTAGTTGAGATGTTTGTGTGAATGTGCTCCAGTTGGGTTTTGATTCATTAAACCTTTTATGGGAAGATGGACTGCTCGGGCCTATACCTATATACGTTATTGAAGTGGGGAAATGGTCACTACCATATGGGTCTGTGCCCACACCCCACTCAAGACATCGAAAGAGAATTGCAGAACCAATAGCCAAGTCAAGATGCGAGTATGTATTGTGTCCTAAGTTATGATATGTAGGCTGTTTTTTGTTGAAAAGGCATGCTCCGGAGGATGTAAGAAACTTCTCTATCAGGCGACCTCGGGCATCCGTTCTGGGGGAGCCCCAAAGAGAGTTGTGCGCATTAGGGTCGGCTGTTAGTATGTATGGTTCGGGCACCTGGTCAACCAGTGCCTCGAAATCAGAGCTCAGAAGTGCAAAATCAGGAGAGATGTAAATGGAGCATACCGTTATACACCTATTAAATATTATTGTACGGATCACTACAGCCTCGAGGACAGTGTTTAAAGAGAAAGTGTGGCATGCTAATGATTTCCGGGCGATAATGGCCACACTTCCTGAAGAGTGGGTGGAGCCAACCCTGTCCTTTCTGAATACCATGTACCTATTTAGGAAATTTGTTTGTTTAGAATTGAGGTCGGTTGCCTGGAGACACATGATACTTGGCTGACTGGCATGCAGAATCTCATACACATCGAAAAGATTTTTAAGGAGGCCTCTGCAGTTTCATTGGATGATGTTGTCTGTTCCCATTATTTAAATTTAAGAATGACTAGAGTGTGTGTGTTCGTGTGTGTTCATGTGTCGTCTTTCGGGGCTGTTAGTCTTGGATTAAGCTTTCTAGGCCTTTCTACTGGCTTGGCCGTCGGAGGCCGTTCCTTGCGGTGCGTTGCAGGCAGGAACGGTCCGACATCCATCTCGTCGTCGGATGTCCTTTGGGTGCCCGACGGACCGGGCCTCCCGGATTTGGCCCCCCATCGGGAGGCCTTCGTTTGAACCGCCACCGCCGCGGGCGTCGGGGACGCCAGAAGTGGCACGGGCGGTGCAGTGACGTTGGGAGCCGATGCGGGGCCCCCGATATCCATCCCCTCGACACCCTCCAACGCACTGGAGGACAGGGAGGCAGCGGCGGGAGCGGCACTGGTCCCAACGGAAGAGGTTGCCACCACAACCACTGCTGCCTCAGCAAGCGGCGTGGTGGCGGGTTGGGCTGCCTGAGTTCAACCCATGGGGGGTGGGGGAGAGCGACCAGGTCACTCTCGCTGAACTGGGTCCCTGTGGAAACCAGACGCCGCTCCGCCCCCCGGCGAGCTGCGTCGGCGTACCTCCCCAGGGAGAAAGAGGCGATCCTCTTCCGCACCTCTGGGAAGGTGATGTTCTCAGTTACCTTGATGTTGATTATTTTTTTTTTCAATTTGAAATTTTTTCTCACTTGCGGGAGTAGGCTGCACGCGCCCCCCGCAGTTCACACAAGACAGGGTATCGGATGGACAATTGTTGCTTGGATGATCATGCGCCGCGCATTTCGCACACGTCGTTCGGCCACGGCAAGAGTTTGTACAATGCCCCAACCGCTTGCACTTAAAACAGCGCCGTGGGTTCGCGATGTACGGACGGATGGAGCAACGGATAAAACCTGTATTTATGTGTTGTGGGAGAACTGCGCGGTCAAAAGTCAAGATAATGTGCTTGGTGGGAATCTCCTTGCCGTCTCTGCGGATAGTGACGCGTCTCACGGCAGTTACGCCCTGATCCTTCAAGCCGGCAAGGAGATCCGTATCCGTTTCGTTCAAGAGTCTGTTTCGGATATCACACCCTGCGAGCTGTTGAGGCTCCGATAGGGTGTTACCCTGATGTCGAGATCAGCCAGTCTACTCTGAGCTAGAAGCTTTGCAGACTGCAGCTTGTAATTTATTTCGATTAGGAGTTCACCAGACCTTTTTTTGCACGTATGCGATTTTCCTATTATGGCTTCAAGATACTTGGCGATCAGGAAGACTGACTGAGGTGCAAGAGGGTGGGTTGGATTGAGGGACTCCATGACAAGAAATCGAGAGTAATGATCTGGTTCTGGAAATGTCAAAGATGGCAACAGGGGAAACGATACTTCGGTGCGGCCTCTTTTAGGGGTCCGATCACGGTTGGGTGGGAGGGGGGGTTGAAAATACTATACGGCATAGTATAAAAGCAGGGAGACGGGGGTACTTTCTCCTTTGTCCTTACCCTGGTAGTCAAAGAGGTCCCGCAGCTCCCTGTCTTTAAACCCCTCGCCACGGTTGGACACGGCTTATGTATGGGAGCTCGGGGTCCGCGGTGACGCTGCTCACCGTCACCATAAATACTCAAGGTGCCCCGTGCGGGGCGAAATGTTTTATGTTATCTACTTTCGCATGTTATGTGAATGTGTTTCTGTGGTAGCTCTATTTTCAGTGTTTCTGTTGTTATTTCTAAACATTGACTTTCTGTATGTTTGATGCGCATTTGTTGCTATTCCTACGATTGAATGTTTATTGTGCGCATGTATGTAAGAAAAGAAAACTTCGAACAAGGTAGAAACCACGATTGCTGCCAACGTTTCAGCAAAGATACTTGCCTTTGTGAGGGCAAGACTCTTGGCGAAGGCAAGTGTTTTTGCTGAATATATATTGCTTTTACCTGTTCCTGCTTATTCTGTGTTGATGTATAGCTTACTCGCTGCCTCCACTAACGCTTTCCTTTTACGCACCCTCTAGCAGGAGCTCCCCCGGACAGTTTCTGAACTACGTGATTTTAAAACATGTGAAATAAACTTCAACTTCAACTTCAAAAAGACCAATTAAAATTGATATCCACCTAGAACCCTGAAGCTTGCAGCACTTAAAGCCGCAACCTTAAGAAAAAGACATCCCCCTCGCGAGGGGCACGATCAAATGCACAGCATTTCCGAGGGGGTGCGCCGGCAAGTCGTATCTCTTGATCGCGGGACCCGTGTCGCCATCTTTTGGAAGCGCGGGACAACTTGTGGCGCTTTCGAAACAAACGAGAAAGGAGTGAAGGATATAAGGCGCGTTCGGTGCATCGAAATCTGTGTCGGTTTCGTGGCTCGGTCGGTTGTGCGCCGGGCACCTTGCGTTCCGCCCGCGGCGTCATGGGTTCGAAACCGGGCGCCGGAAACTGTTATTTCTTCCTGGCTGCGGACTACGACAAGGCGCGCCTGCGGACTACGACAGGGCGCGCATGCGGACTACAAGACGCGCATGCGGACTACGACAGCGCACGCCAACGCCGCGTGACATTGTGAGTTACTAAAATGCTATGCATTTAAAAAGTGGCATTGCTGGTGTTCGCTCGAAAGCATCAATGAAGTGTGTTAACTATTACGGCCTACGACAAACGTCGTGTGCACCGCAACAACCATCAGCGCAATAACTATCGTCTATCATGTATAAGCCCTCGGCGCAGACGTCGAGCGCAACGTCCGGTTATTTCGGTAGTACCAAAAATCAGGAATTCCTTCACTACCAAGGAACCACAGTATTTTCACCAAATGTTTGAGTTGGTGAACGAGGAAGTAAAACCTTATATTGCTTCCTATTAGGCCAACTACCTATGGTAGTTGGCACAGGTAGTACCAGATACCTTATGGCACTACCAACAGACAGTTACTACCAACGTTACGAAGACAGATTTTAACAGATGGTGGCACCTAGGTCCATCAAAACAGCGCATCGCATGAATGTCACGTGCTAGTTCGCTCTCGCATTCTACAGCGCCAGAGAAGACCGTGCCATTGGAAGGGCAATTTCAGCTTCCACGTCCGCGCCCGTCTTCGGAGAGGCACCCTTTAAATATAAAGCCTCGTATTCACATCCAAGTCTTGAATTTAGTGTCAGCAACAATAACAAGCCGTCCGCCTATGATAGCTAAAATGCAATGTGTCTAGAGTAGTTTTGTTATAAAAGACAACATACGCTGTACGTGTAAGTACTGCATTCATGAGTGCGCTTCTAGCGAGAACCGTACTCGCGATTACTGTACACGTGATTGCAGTACTTATGAGGACAGTACTCAGTACTGCTGAATTCACGAGTACAGTACTCGCGAGTACATGAACTCACTCTTTATCATAATCAATTGTTTTCCTTTGGGTCTGTACTCACTCATCAACATACTCACGCGTGAGATGCCATTCCAATGAGCACTTACGCCGACCTACGTTGCGGAGGACACCCGCTCCACACCGAGGCGCTACATAATAGGCACGGGAACTATCTGTGCTACATGCCTGTATGCGCATACGGCGCCAGACACTAAAATCTGAGCGTCGCAGCCCCAAAAATATAGTTCTCTCCTTCATGGCTCCCGCCATTCTTCCAGGTGCATGCAGTTGCTGCAATGTGGAGCAGCTGCTTTAACAGGCTGCTTTTAATAATACTTATTATTATTACTACAGATAGTCTGATCACTGGGAACGAAAGCCAGGTTCAGCATTGTTATTTGTCCTTGGACGCGTAAAGCATTCAGCCACACAGAGAAAAGGGCATACTAGGTAACCCAATAAAACTGTGCCCACAATTCTACGCCCCCCAAAAGCTACTGAACACACTAAGCCACGTAGGATATTGTACATACGCAGAACTATGTATTTATATTCAGCATGAAACGCTTCTGTGGCATGCTTAGCAAACACCCATACACGATAACGTGTCTTCCGAAGCTCCCCAGCACATTCTACAAGTTCTAAAACATTGCAGCTTGAGATGTGACACGGAGGATCAAAGATGGGTGGATACTCGTGATAACAGTCGAACTAGTTTGGGGCATTGTCTGGGTACTAACATAGAGGTACATCAATTCAAATTTAAGGATAGCAAGGAGAGTGGAAGAGCTCCTCAGAATTGCGTCAGGTATCGTCTTGGGGAAAATGTTTGCCGTTAAGGAAATCAGAATTTTGTCATGTATTTACCGTATCTGCAAATGAAAGAACGTTTGGGCATTATCCGTGGCAGTACCCATGGTAAAAAGTACACTCGTTTAAGGCTGCAATATATGTCCGATTTTCAAATGATCTAGAACCTCAAAAGCGGGTACTTGGCATGCAGAGCATGTTGCTTTAGGATGAGATTAGGAATAGTGCATAAACACGCGAGTTAGCCGTACACTCAAGCAGCTTTACGTATCTCACTTCATTACACGAGGTTGGCCTAAAATACGTCGCTTCCATGCCTGGCAACTGAAATTACTAGCTCAACCAAATGCCTCTATCACAGAACACGGCATGCAAGATATTTTGGAAGAATATTAGGTATTCCCTTAGGTGGGGTCAACAAGACATGGAGCGGTAGCGAAGGATAACAAGGTTAAAGCTCGGGGACAAAAAAGGAACTTTCCTGATTAGAGAGGGAACTCGAGTAGAAAATATAACAATTCAAAGTGAGGCAAAAAAAATATTTGCAGTGGCCATGCAGTGGCATAAATGACAACCGTTGGACCAACAAGATAACAGAAAAAAGCGTACTTGGGGAGCTTGTCGGTAGTTACTGATAGACAACACAGCTTCCACGGGGCGAAAAAAGGGGCAGACTGGGTGCTGAATAAAAAGGAGGCTATTTCGCGTTGCGGAATCTATACTTTCGGACACAAACACAAAGAAGGAACGCAGGAGATAAAGAGAAGAGGATTCAAAATGCACTCATATCTACACATAGGGAACATCCGCGAAGATGACAGTTGTCGATCAAGATATCTGTACTTTTCTGTAGCCAGTCACAAGATGGCATGCTGTCAGACGATTTCTTATTCCTGCGGGGTTTGCAAGCGTCGAAGACTTCGCTTGCGAACTGTTTCTTGTAATTTGGAAGTAAAAATGTCTGGTTAAATTGGTGCGTGCTTTTGCACTTTGCTGAATTGCAGCCTGTTCTGTTTTTCTTCAACGTGATTACATCTCCCCGCAGCCACTCATTCAAAGAACGCCTTTTTTATCCCGCATAAAACATTGGGCACTGCAGCAAAATCTCATAGACAAAGCCTTAGTTGTATTCAACAAATGGCTGAATAGCGCTGTCTGTCACTACGTCGGTACAGTGTAAGCGCTGTTGCCTAATACCAGGATAACCTAGTGGCTTCTTAAATACGGGTCTGGAAGAAGTTGAAAGCCATTAACTAGATGGCGGGACGAAATAAGGTAATTCGAAGGCAAGGAATAGACTCGGGCAGAGCAGTACAGGAAAACGTGTAGGTCGTTGGAAGAGGCTTTTGTCCGAAAGTAGAAATAACCGGGATGATAACCAGATAATGATGATGATGACCACTATGTTGATAATGATTATATTTTGAGGGCCGTCTATTCACTCAGTCTACCTGAGGCTTGGTAGAATTTCTGCGGCAGTATGCACAGGCTTACAGAAGCATACTCACTCGACTATTCGAAAACGGGCTTCTCAGAAGTCATCATTTACCGCTTTCAACATCCATTTTTGAATCTTTGTATTTGCTACATCTAGCTACTGCCGTGCAAAAATAGAACAAGAATTATAATATGCAAGTTGTACGCTGCACCGCCCGCTGTACCGCGCCCAATTGCAACGAGCAATCTTTATGTGGGCTTAATTGTGAGAGTTTTGAATTACCAAGCGCTCAGAGATTCACAGTTTGGTGAAAGCTATAATCCATATATAACATATTTCTCTTGCTTTTCTGCCACAAACCACCTTTTCTGGCAACATGCGTATATTGATTTACTGAATATGATGATTAATGCGCAGACGCTAGTCAGGCGATGAGGGCGCCGTAGTGGAGGGCTCGGGAATGATTTTGACCATTTGGGAAATTGAACGTGCACCGAAATTAACATGCATAAATAGTTTGTAAGTGATGCTGTGCTTTCAAATCTTTTGGGGGCATTAAGTAAACTTTGGCAACCTTTAAGATGTAGAAGCTCTTTCTGAAGCGAGATTGGCGTGTGGCCAATATCGCCATTGTGGCCTGCAGCTTTAAAAGCTGGTAAAACACAGCCGGCCATACCAAAACCGAGAGGATTACAGTAGATATATGCTGGGCACTTGCGTTGCATTTGTTACTTTACACACCTTGAGATAAGACTGTGAACTAGAAGCATTTATACCTTTTTGTGGTTACTAAACTAGCTATAAATAAGAGAAACATATGTGAGCAAGTAAAAAGCGTCATACTTGGTACAGGTCGTCAAAGGTGACATCCAAACATCCCACTACCACGAATAGGAGCGTGCAGACCAGTGTTACAACGTTCATGGTTTTTGACGAGAATAAAGCAAAAGCTGTATTTCGTGATGTATTATTCGGTCTGCAATCCTTATATACAATTTTGAATTCGGCTCATAAATATGAGTTTCTACACTGCCTCTTTCTTGCTCCAAGAAATAAATAATTCTGTCGACAATTCAAGTAACTCTGAAAAGTTTATTTTGCAATTTTAATTCATATCTCCTAGGTAAACAACAAAAAAAAGCCCCAGAGGTTCATTTTGAAGGCGTTTGCCTCTAATATCATACTGAAGCCATTCTGACAGGGTCATCCATTATTTTAACTCACAAATTTCTTGGAAGCACAAAGCCAATAGCCTCAAAACACGTCAAATCTTAGCCTACGCACAAAAGGCCCTGCCTCATTTTTTATACTCCCCTTCCAGTACAAACAGTTTAGAAACACTACATCAGCTTTTCCAATGAAAGATGTGTTCGGTGTCCCATAGATTATAAAAATGGCATAAAATACACATAGAAATCTTCCTTAATGTTAAATCAAACAAAAACATCCAAATGTCCTTTACATAAGATGAACGTTAGTCGGAGCAAGAAGAACAGGTAGGTTTTCTTTTTTGCACAGAATAGATATTTACAAGGTGTTTGCAATGGTTATAGCCTGTCTTGGGCTATTAAAACGAGAAAAGTTTGGTCTGGCTGTCTTTTATAAACCGTTTATTTGATAATACGCAGAAAATCTTGCGCTACAAACACACGACTCACAACATTCACGTACAATGGCTACTAGCATATATGGACTGACAATGACCAGGAAAATAATGCTATGTGCAGTAAAAGGAATGCTATTTCGTACTTATCCAACTACAGATATAGATGTGCACAAAAAGGTTTGGAACACATGTCTTCTAGAAAAAATTTATTTGAGAAGACACACTAAACCTTCAACTAGAAACACGATACACAGAATACTGTGCAATGCCTACAGATATATATAGACACTGACAATATGCATCGCGTTCACGTTAACTATTTGCAGCGGGAGGAGTGATTTACAAGAAAAAATATGGTTATGTTAAAGTTGAAGAGCTCTAAGCGAATTTTGACGCAAAGCTGAGAAATCCTGTGTCTAAGCTAGTTACAGGTGTGAAAACTAAGCTGCAAGAAGCAGGCGTCGACGTTGGCACGCCACAGACTGATATCGCGAATATGGATGAAAGTTCTCTCAACGAAATCATTGAAAAACGCTACACAGGCAGCGGGAACTTCTCGCGACAAACAACAATCTAAAGACCTAAAACGATGTGCTCAGAAAAAGAGTTGCTGACTTGGAACAATACACGCGCTTCAACAATGTGGAAATCAGCTAGGCGGATTCCAACAACCCAGGGCGAGGATTGTAGCGCGATTGTTGTTTCGATAGGCAACCAGGCCAAGTGCCCGATCTTGGCTTCTGATCTAGACATCGTTCATCGCGTGCCCGCCAATAAGGCAGTACAACATAATGGCGTGCTTTTGCTCACGAGCAAAGAAAAACGAATTTGTGAAGATGGCTCGTAAGGCCCGGCTGAATACACGAAGTCTTGATTTCCCAGGAGAAAACCCAACGCTCGATAACATAAACGAAAACCTGTCACCTGATAACAAACGATTGTTTGGGAAGACCGTGGCATTCAAACAGGAGAAAAACTGTGCTTTCTTTTGACTGCGAACTGTCAAATTAAAGCCCGTAAATCCGAAGAAAGCAAAGTCTTCCGCATCATGTCCGAGTCTGACCTAAGGATCTTTGCCTAGCTTCCTGCTACGGGCCTAGCTAGCTATTGAATCGCTTCACAATGACATCCTACCCCTCACGCTCTGAATTGGCTTAATATTTCTCGGTTCCCTGCTGATCACTCATTCATTTTAATGCCCGAAGCCTACGCAAGCCTGCTGATGATATCGCCAACCTTCTGTCGTCCATAAAACACCACTTCTCAGTCATCTGCATCAGTGAAACCTGGTTAATATCAAACGATGGACATTTGTACGGTTTTCACTCGTATTCATCTGAATATTGCATTCGAAGCAATAGCAGACATGGCGGCACAGCCATATTTGTTTCGTTATCAGTCCAGTGCCGCAGGCATTTTGACCCGGAAAATAAGCAAGTATACTGCGAGTCTGCTTGAATTGAATTCGATGACCAGATATTTACAGGATAGAAAACACTTTGTCATCGGCTGCATTTACCGTTCGCCGTCATCGTCCCTTAACGAGTTTTGCCTAGCTTTCAGTGATACATTGCATGCACTATCATCAGAACGCAAAAGTGCAATCATCTTGGGAGACATAAACATTAACCTATTAGAAAATAACAGCCCTTGCAATGAGTATAAAAACGGTGTCAATGGTCATGGGTTCGAATTTATCGTCGGCATTCCAACCCGCTGTGTCGATAACGGACAGGGTACGCTCATAGACCATTATCGAACTTGATAACTCCCCCCAGTGCTGGCGTACTCGAAGTTTCCACAACTGACCATTACCCTATTTTTGTCCTAATCAATTCCTCTGTGATAAAGATAACATGCAGTAACGAAGAGCAAGGTAGATGCATCTCTTTTGTTGAACTCAACCGTACTTTGAATTGGGTGGCAGTAACTTCCACCCAGAACTCTGGTGATGCATTTATACTTTTTCTGACAATATTCCTCCTACACTAGAGTCAGCAACTGTCACTACGCACTGAGATAGATTGCTTGGTTCTTAGAACAACTGGATGAGAAACGGTCCTAAATGCATGCGGAAAAAAGAAAACATGTATAAAAAGACAAAGAAAAACAACCATAAATCTTAAGACTTAAAAAACGTTACAAACTGTGCTGCAACATTTTAGGAGCACTACATAAAGAACCCAAAAGAAAGTACTTTAAAAATGCAATCGACCGTGCTGGAAACAACGTTAAAAGACAATGGCAAGTTAAAAATACCTTCTTGGGGCGAAATCGCTCTAACGCTCCAGTAACCATTGTTGATACTGAAAACTTCAGTTACAATGATCTACAGGACATAGCAAACGTCTTTGCACATGCTTTTCCGCTCAAGCAAGCTCATCCCGATTAAATCTTTCAGTACAATAACCCCCGCCTTCCCAACACTTTTTAGTCGGCGCTCTTGGCCCTCCCTGCCCACCGCCGGTCACGCTCCACTCCAGACGTCACTATACGAATACAAAATAATCCTATACCATGTGTCCCTATTCTTGAAGTGCTCGGTTTGACCATACAGCGCAACAGAGCCAATACGCGATATATCTCTCAACTCACCTCACATGTCAACCAAACTATTGGCCTCATCGGCCGCATAACAACTTGAAACAAAGGAATGACGGGATTTGAGCGCCTCCGGCTGGTTCAAGCATTCATGCTCAGTCGCCTGACATACGCCCTCCCGTACCTTAACCCAAGTAAAACGGAGCTGTCTAAAATCAACTGCCTCATACAAAAAATATACAAAGCGGTGCTTTTACTCCCTCGAAGCACTTCCACTGCCAAACTGGAACGCGTCAGAATTTACAACACAGCTGAACAGCTCATGGAAGCCCATTCTGTCAGTCAACTTTCCCGCCTTTCTACCACTTTTACTGGCAGATACATCCTAGAGTCGCTGGGGCTTCATGCACCGATTGTTACTGACTCCAAAGTCTGCATCCCACCCGACTTGCACAATCTCCTGCTTGTGCGGCCGATTCCCCGCAATATGCACCCGGAGCACAATATTAAACGCTGTGAACATCGAGCACGCCTCCTAGCCCGCAAACACCCCATGGGCCAGTCCACCGCCTATGTGGATGCCGCGAGTTCTACCCATCACAACGCCTACGCAGTCACCGCCATCTTTGATCCAAAAGCAACCTCTTACCATTCACTCACTATCTGAACGCGCTCTCCTGCCACTGCGGAAGAGGCGGCTATTGCACTAGCGCTCACTCATCGGCCTACGCCAACAATTGTTATCTCCGATTCAAAACCGGCCATTCCAAATTTCACTCGGGGGATTATTTCCCCGCAGGCTCTCAAAATTCTCCTTTAAAATCCTCCCACTTCCCATGCGGAGTTGATTTGGACTCCTGCCCATGCGGGGCTGGAAGGAAACGAAGCGGCTAACTTTGCAGCTCGAGAGCTAACCCAACGAGCTGCGCCAGGTCGCACAACTTCCCATGGAGCCCAATCAACCCGCGACAGCTTCCTGACTTTCCAGGAAATTACCTGCCAGTACCGCCTTTCTCGCCGGCGCTACCCTCCACCCCCTTGGGCACTCTCTATTACCGAGGAACGGTACTGGCGCCTTCTCCAAACCAACGACCTCCCCTGTCGCGCCAGACTACATGCAATCTATCCATCTGTATTTCCCTCTCCCCAATGTCCCGACTGTGGAGCCCACGAAACAGTTGCTCATATAATTTGGCAATGCCCTCAAAACTCATTCTCTCTCATCTCTTGTGTGGAGCACTGGGAGGCGGCGTTAGGCAGCTTGGATCCGCGGGTCCAACTCGCTGAACAAGCAGCCCAGGTCACCGGCGCCCTCCAAGCGCTGGTCACCACTCGTCGTTGAACCAACAGCTCCAGAATAAAGTGCTTTCTCTCTCTCTCTGTTTCTCCTACAACACTCGAGGAAGTTTGTACTGTCATACGCACCCTGAAGAACACTGGCCCCGCCCTTGACAACTTCCACTCTTGCCATATCAAACTTATCGCACAATATGTTTCGGGTGTTTTTTTCATATATTGTTAACCTTATCTTAAAAACAGGGCTATTTCCGACTGCTTTGAAAAAGCTAAACTAGTTCCTGTTTTCAAGAAGGGTGATAAATGCCATGCCTCTAACTATCGCCCAACTTCCAATTTGTCGTTCAATAAAATAATAGACAAGCTCTTAGTTGAACGTTTAATCAAGTACCTAAACAAATTTCATATCCTGTCGCCGTATCAGCTTGGTTTCAGGGCTGGTTACTCAATGGACATCGCCCTAGTTTCCTTAACCGATAAAATCAAAGCGGCAGTAGATCGGGGAGAATGTTTTGGCGCATTGTTTATTGACTTTTAAAATGCGTTTGATTCTATTAACCATATGATATTGTTTAGCAAACTGACCTCGATTGGTATAACCGGCCCTACCCTCAATTTAATCCAAAGTTACCTGCTTAATAGAGAACAGGTCGTATGTGTGTCAACTTGTTACTCTCGAACTTAGATAACAAATATTGGTGCCTCCCATACGTCAATTCTTGGCCGAATATTTTTATAATTTACATTAATGATTTTCTTTTTTGCCTCAATTATTCTAACAGCATACATTTCATGCGGGTGACAGAACAATTTTTACATCCTATAAGTGTCTTGGTTCATTAGTAGATAAACGTAATATAGACGCGTTTAATTTAGCGACATGGTATAAAAATAACTTGCTGAGCATTAATGCTGCCAAATCAAACTGCATAATCTTCACGTCTCATCAAAGGACCGTTGCCGGACGTCTTTGCATTACCCTTGGTTCTAGTCTAATCTTTCCGTGTGACAGCGTGATACTTCTTGGCGTAGGACGTGACAAGAACCTAAAATTGAATAACCATATCACATCAATAGCAAGAAAAACAGCTTACGGTATTATAGTGCTCTATAAAGTTCGTTCCTTTTTTAGTGAACGCATCCTTATCTCACTTTACTACGCGTTCTTACACGGTCACATAGCATACGGCTTATCATGTAGGGGAAATACACACAAAACTCATTTATCTCCACTACATCAAGCTATTTGAATTATAACCCTTGGCTACTTCCAATCAAACGCCGTTTCTTTGCTTCGTGATCATAATATCTTGTCGGTTTCAGAACTTGTTCAATATTCCCATGGCTTATTTTTTACAATTTATCTAATGGTAACCTCCCCCTTCAGTTAATTAGTACTGACCAATGCCCTCGTGGTAACTCCACTCGATTTTCTTTAAACATGAAATAATTATTACCAAAAGTAACAAAGAACTACGAAAAGTTTTCAACTAACCTTTCGGCTATACACTTTAGGAATACGCTGCCGTACTCTATTAAAACATGCCGTACTCTTTATAAATTGAATAATAATTTGCGGGCGTTCTTATCCCAACATGAATAATGGACTTGGTTGTGCAATGATTAGTTTTGTTTCTGCAATCTGTGCATTTCTAATATGATTTGTGCTTATGATGTTCTTGCCCATGCACCGTTTTCTATCTAGCTGATATTAGTTTTTGTTTCTTTTTTCCCTTGCATTGCTACTATATTTCTTGCTTATGATGTTCTTTCATATCTACCGTCTTTATCTTTTTGGTATTTGTTTTTTTTTCTTTTTTCCGATGGGTTGCTAAAACCTTTCTTCTGATCATGTTCTTGCATATATACCGTAATTTATCTTGCTGGTATTATTTTGCGTTTCGTTGACTGATATATTGGTTCTTATAATGTGTGTTTCCGTCGGTTTAATGAATAAAAGGAGGTCCCCCCTACAGTCTCTGACTCTGAGACCTCCTTCTAAAATCTTGTGTTGTGCACATTCTTACAAAAAAGAAAAAAAAGAATTAGAATATATGTTACAGAAGAGGAACAGCTATAACACGCTGGTTTGAACGTTAGGGCTACTCGTCATTTCTGTACAAAAACAAAAGCACATGGGTACTGCCTGAGGAACCCCTCCTCACCAAAGGAATCCGTCAGAACAGTGAGAACGTTTCGTCGCGCGCACCACAGAATGGGCTACAAGATCAGTCGATGGTGGCAACTCGCGGCCCCTTCGCAGCGGCGTCGCCCGAACGCGAAAGCACCCGCAGGCACGCAAAGCGGCATTTAGGACCGTAGCTACCGCTAATGTATCACCCCACCCCGAGTCCTCCAATTCCGAAGTGCACAAAAAGCAAGAATGACAGTGCGACGACGCATTTTCGGACCACGAGTTTATTTTTTCGGAGTGGGCCATTGGGGCACACTCAGCTGCGCGCTATACCCGAGCTCTTGTGCCTATGAGGTGTGTCCCTTGATTCTGGTACCCGGCCTGAAGGCCTGAAGTTAAAAACACTTGAATAAAACATTTGTGTAGAAAAAATATCTTGAATCGAATAACTGTTTTTTTCATTGCGAGAGATTGCCCTGCGCAAAAGAGGAAGTTTTAAAGTACAACATTGCAGCAGTATATTTGTAAACATTGTAAATCAAAAATATAATAATGGTCTTTAGACGACTGATAATATTGCATATAAAAGTAGATGTGTATTGGGATTTTGTGAGAGCCAATGTAAAAAACCGCCTTGGAAAAAATGTTGTAACCATGAAATAAAAACAAGGCTCACCCCCGAGCTTTGCGCTCGTGGTTCCAGCCCTAAGTCTGGGCAGTTCTATCAGAGGCGCAGCTCTGCGAACGGGGCAAAATGGAACTCAGCAAACCTCCAATGAGTGGACCGAGACAGCAAGGAAACAGCGTCTGAGGTGAGAGGATGAAGGGGCGACGGAAGGCTGTCGTCTTTCGACTACGTTTGCAGCGACGGGAGAAGACGTGGGGAAGCAGTTTCCGTGAGTGCTAGCCGTCCGCTATCAGGCAATGCTTAATGTGCGTCACGCAAAAATGCGGCACCACGGCCAACCGGGAGGTAGGACTACGGCAGGTATGCAAGGTTGAATTTGCGAGTCCACCGAAATATAAAGAAACTATACAATTGCGTGGAAATTAGGCGGGTAGGCTCATAGGACGTGTAATTATGACGTGTTATTATTATATTTTGTAATTATACATACGTATGTGTATATGTGTTTGTATTGCATTGCCCATAGGTCCTTCGAAAATCTCTTATTTACTATTTGTTTTACTTCATATTCATCAAACTTCCACTTTTTGCGTTGTTATTCTAAGTTCAAAAATACTTGCTTCTGTAAAATTGTGTGTACTCGTGACGCTACGGGATAACTATTGGATATTACAAAACCGTACCGGAGAAAATAAAATGGGGGGTCTTGGGCTCCGGCAAGCTCCAAATGTGCAACTTTTTTCCTATTCCTCCCTCTGTTTCTCAAGAGAAAAATAAAGATTTGATTCGATTTCATGTTGATTTTGAGTCTACGTTTGCACGACGACGGCGACGACGACGACGAAGGTGTGGCTTCTTAGCGTTTTTCGGCTATTCGTTCTTTTCGTCTAAACCGGCTCACCTGCTGCATCCCTCCTGCTCGTCCCTAACGTCGCTACAATCGGCCTAGAACCGATACACAATTGCGCCAACCTGAAGCATGGCCCCATGAGGTCGTCCGGAAACTCGGGTTCTACCCAGACCCGTTAGGCTTACTTCAGCAGAATCTGAGCTCCCTGATACCAAGGCACGGCCCCGCCTTGTCGGACGTGTTAGAGCCGCTACCATCGACTGCAACATCGCAGCTACCAGGAGCATCTGCTGCTGCTGACGCGGCTGCTCGCACCACTGATGACTTTCCGCCACTAATGGAGGTAACTGCCTACCCTTAATCGAAGCCATCTCCAGACGACCCGCATACTGGTGTTACTGTACCGCATGTACAGTAGCCTGTACCGCGTGTTCCGAAGCGGGCTTGCGCCGCTGGTGATACCCAGCAATCTGCTACGACTCTAGCTCTCGCGAAACCTTCTTCTGCGATCCCTATAATGCGCAGTTTATTGCGACAAGCTAGGTACAACGTTACCATGCAGCCTCGGCAGCGTTTTAGCATCCCAAATCTCCCCACAAAGACTTGGTAGAAATTGATTTATCGCTTCCTTATGACCACTGGATTTACTTGATACGCTTACTACTGAACTAAGAACACTGTATCAGTGTGGGTGACGTCTCTAAAAGTAGTGGCTCAGTTGTGCTCTCTGCAGCAGGTCTATCTGCCGACACGATTCTCAGACTTCAAGCGTACTTGATGTCAGGCACTGGCATGTACAGCTATGTCATTTCGAGCGTGAAACCCCGTGAAGATCCGAAATCCCTCCGTTGCAACACAAAATGTGAAACTCATGAAGTGCTTCTTTTGCGGTATATGGAGTATATGGAAGCATATTGCGCCTACCTAGCGGCGCTACGTGTCCGCTGGAACCCACAAAGCACCTTTTCTACAATAATTCTGTCGTACAGCCCCCTCTTTTCTAAGCAGGGTGGTCACTGCTACCGCTGTTTTTGCCGTGGTCGCATGAGCACTTCCGGTCCTTTCCCAACACCTCATTCTAATGAAGACAAAACGGCTTCACTCAACATCCAAAGTTGAAGTGTGGTCTTTGTCGGTTTGACGACCATTAGATCACTGATAAAGGCTGTCCCACCAAAGCAAGGCAACGCGTGCGAACTGCCGTGCACAGCGTGCTCGTGATGATGATTATTGTTGGTTTTTTTGGCGCTAGGCTAGCCAGGGCAAACAGCGCCAAACAAAAGCGATTACCACAAAAACGTAGGTATTAAAACGTGTGAGCCTGACGAATAATAAAGCAAATCAAAGCCCAAGGTTAAGGGTGGTGTACGGGGCCAGTTTTGATTAGCCATGGCAGGAAATCAGGTTTAAAACGTAACATCTGACAAACTACATGAAAACGCTTTTTCAGAGAAACCACGGCATCGTCGATTGATTGATTGATTGATTGATTGATTGATTGATTGATTGATTGATTGATTGATTGATTGATTGATTGATTGATTGATTGTAGGGTTTAACGCGCCGCCGCAACGCAGGCATAAGGCGCGCTGTAGTGGAGGGCTCCGGAATAATTTCCACCACCTGGGGATGTTTAACCTGCGCCGAAATCTCGTACACACGGGCGAACCGTGGCATCGTCAGACAAGAACAATCATAGGTGTAGTAGAAGTGTTGTCTGTAGAGTTTTCTGAAGTGTACTTTTGTCGTATTGTTTTGAGTGCGTTGCATGTGATTAGGATGTAGACTACCGATGAGCCCTCCCCACACCTGCTCCACACGGATCTTGGGACCCTGTGGGCGGGTGATCGCGTCGCAAGCGTGTGGCCTATCCTTAACCTGGTCAAGGCGACTTGCGTGCATCTGTTGCGTGCGTCTGTAGTGTACGGTCCCAAGCGTGGTTTAGCTAAGCGTAACTTGTCCGTTTCCGTATTCCGGTCTGCTTGCCGTGTATTGTGACGGTACTTTCTGATGTTTGGCTTGAGGTCAGCTGTAGGGAACTGTTGGTATGTGCAGTGTATTTCTAAGTACAGCGGCAGCGGCCTTCTGATCCGCGGTCTCATTTCCGGCTATCCCAGAGTGGCCAGGCATCCAACACGCAGCCAGTTGAAGATTCCGGGAATATGTAGGAATAATGGCCTTTAGGACGAGATTGATTACGTAGTTTTTCGATGAGTCTGGATGACACTGGGTGCACCACCCTTAACGTATCGGTTTAAATTACAGACTGCGGAACAATACAATCAATTGCATGACTTGCAGCAAGAAAAATGGCATACTCGTCCAGCGTAAATATACTGCTTTTTATGTTCATGGTTCTATTTGAAATAAAACTGGGACCGTGCGTTGCACAGGACAAGGTAGAAGATGTTTTGGACGCGCCGCTGCAAAATTCTGCACGGAAATGCTGCATACTTGCTCTTCTTAGAACTCGATGTTGCCTAATTTCTATGAATAACAAGCCCCAGAGCAAAGTGCAAATTTGCCATTGAGGTAAAAGCGTGCTATAGGATGTTTTACAGGTATCTGAAAAGGAAACAGCCAGTTCAGGCCCCTGTTTTCTGACTCCGAGTGAGAAAGGTGCCAAAATGGTTAGGTGATTTAAAAATTAAGGCTGAAAGTTGGGCTAGTTGGTGTTGACTTAGATGCATATTACCAGCGAAAAAACAGACAGGGACGAGGAAAGAAGCAGACTAGCGAGTGTCCCGTCTGCTTCTTTCCTCGTCCCTGTCTGTTTTTTTGCTGGTAATATGCATCTAAGTGATTTAAAAAGATCTGGTATATGGATATATTATTAAATGCAGGTAAAAAACGATGCTTATATATTGCTGAAATTTTGAACACTAAGGAAACCTACGTTCGCTGGGGTTATAAACACTATTTGTCACACCCTGCATAAAGACTGAAGAGGGCTTGTACGGAATGCGCCACACGAGAGGTGAAACCCCAAGTCGAGCACTGGGTCGAGCATTTTAAGTGTTATTTTTGTTGGTGACCCATTGTTCATACTCCCATAGTCCAAGCGAGAACCCACGTAACTGTAAAAACCCCCCCAAGGGGGCATCTGCTAAAGCGGATGTTTGTCTGTACTGTGCGACGCCACGGGCCTCGAGCACCCACGTTTGCCGGTGCGTGGCAGCGCCGTGACCGGAGAAAAGAGGGTCCTGGTGATTGAGCCGACACCGAGTGATTGGGCCTTTAAGCCCTTGGCGAAGGCAACACACCACTTTGGCCTCCGCTTCTCGTAGACGACAGTTCCGGTCTGACCCTCCCCGGGGGAATTGGCAGTTGCCTTTTCCTGCCCTCCCCTTCACCTTTCCCTTCCCTGTCTTCTTTGTAACAATTTTCCTGTCGTCTCATTCTTTCTCACTTTCCTTTTTCCTGGCAGCTAGGGTTAACCTTGTGGGGTGGACGACCCTGAGTTCAGATGATAATGATGATGGTTGGGATGTTTATGGCGCAAGGCCGACTAAGGGCAAAAAGCACCAATGAAAAGTTACTTTATTAGAACAAAGTGATGGGAAACACAACATATATAGCTAAATTACATCTGAAATGGCATAAAAGACAATGTAGATGACAGGTGTAAAGGGACAGGATGTCACCATGCATGGTAAGTGATGGGGCTTAAAAACTGGACATCGCTAAGAAACTTAAAAGTACGCTTGTATGTAATTATGGGCTCGTCCCCTAATAATTACGATGGGTGCAGCGGAGTGTGTTGTCTGTATAGTTGTACGAAGTCTAAGTGTCGTGTAGTTTCTAGTCCCTTGCATTGCAGGAGGATGTGGATAACGTACAGGGCCTCTCCACACCTGCTGCACAGACGTCTTAGAGATCCAGTGAGCAGGTGCGAGTGCGTTGCGTGTGTGTGCCCTATCCGCGTAATCTAGCCAAGGCGACTTCTGTGTATCTGTGTATCTGTTGCGTGTATCGATGGTGTATGGTCTCAAGTGTGGTTTTATTACGTGTAACGTGTGGTCTGTTTGTTCACGCCAGTGTGTTTCCCATGTTTTGCGAAGTTTGATCTGCTTTGTGGCTTCACGCCGCTGTAGAGTAGTGTGGTTATGTGTACTGTATTCAAGAGTGTAGGAGCAGCAGCAGCCATTCGATGCGCGGATTCGTTCCCGGCTATGCTACAGTGGCCAGGGACCCAGCAAAGACCAGTTCAAATTTCTGGACATACACAGACATAATACCCTTGACGATAACATTGACGACGGGATTTTTCGAAGACTTTGTTGACGACAATGCCCGCACAACCCTGAGGAAATCTGTATACATAATGGATTGTGGGATGTGGCTTTGAGGTATGTAATTAACAACAAAAAGTACACCATAAGGCTCTGCCATAAAGATACTAGTATTACTATTGAGAGTTTGAGTGACACTAAGGCCGGGTCCAAGCGCAGCGCAGGACACAGCGGTGGCAGTTTTAAAGGCGTCCGTGTAAAATTCAGAACACTGATACTTCTGCTGCAAATACAAAAAGTGCTGCAGAGTTGCACATCTAGGAGCCCGGTTTTTATATACGTGTGTGAAAGATGTGTCCCATAATACAGGGCGGCGATGCCATGACGCTACAAAATCTGTTAAAGAAGTTTGGATGGTGCCTAAAAAGGAGACAGCAAGCTCTGACGCTTCCACTCTAACTCTGTAAGAGAAGAGTGCAGAGAACGATGTTCGATGAAGGAGTTCAGTCATGGATGTATCATAAAAAACTGACTTGAAAGGATGTTGAGGCGTGGATGAAATTTTAAAAGCATAAAGGAGATCTGTGTATTCTCGCTGACGTTGTATGTTCCACTTATTCACCCTACATACAGGCATTCAACTCGACTAGTCCGGAAGGCACCACACGACAAGCGGAGCTCTGGATGAACCAGAGGGTCCAGCATCCTGAGGGTTGATTAGGCGGCTGACGCATAGACAACGCTACCATAGTAGAATCGGGAACCAATGTGGCTTCTAAAACACGTAAAAGATGTTGTTTGTCAGCAACACAAGAGATGTGCGAGGGAACATTCAGGATAGTCATTGTTTTTAATGATTTATGTTTTAGTTGTTTTATGTGTGGGATGACTGTGAGCTTTTTGTCAAAGATAATACGTCAAAACTTGTGTTCCGTTTTGACAGGAATCGAGACACTGTGGAGTTGAATGTCTGGATCCGGCCGAATGCCACGCCTCTTGGAAAACCAAACACAAGTGCGCTTTCCTGGATTAACTTTAAAACCATTGCTTTATGACCAGCCGGCTAGCTTCTTAACACCAAGTTGGACTTTGCGCTCGCAGACAGACAAGTTACAAGGAGATTTGATCGTCGTCTACATAGACTGAACAGTAAATCAATGGTGACATCGCCTTCCTAAGAAAATTCATTTTCACAATAAAAAGGGTGCAGATAAAAACTGCACCTTGTGCCACACCGTTTTCATGCACATCAACCGGAGAGAGGGTAGTTCTAACACGCACGTGAAACGTTCTTTCAGACAAGTAACTGGCAAGCGTGTTCATTATGTTACTCGACGTGCCAAAGGAATTCAAATCGCTGAGGATACCATACCGCCAAGCAGTATCCCACGCCTTTTCAAGATCAAAGAATACTGTCGTAAAGTACTGCTTATGTAGGTAGGCATCTTTAATGTAGGATTCTAATGCTACTATTTGGTGATTTGTAGATCACGATCACGACTTTAGGTTACGACTTTTACTTCCTCTAAAGATCAAGTTTGGTCATCTTTCCAACAGACCGGCCCTGAAGTCTGTCTGGCAGCTCTCGAGAAGACCATTGTACTCTAAGAAGTACACAAGTCTAATGCTTATCATCTTCTCGAGTAGCTTGCACAGGCAGCTTGTCAGGGCAATGGGAAGATAACTGGAAAGAAAAGAAGGGTGCTTTCCTTCCTTCAGGAAAGCAACTACTAAGCCCTCCCTCCAAGATTTTGGAATTTGCCCCGAAAGCCATATTTTATTGTATAGGTGTAGGAGTGTTTCAAGGATGTCTGAGTGTAGGTGTTGTATCATGGTGTATGTAATCCTATCTGCGCCTGGAGCTGATGGCTTACATATGCTCAGGGCAGCCATGAAATCACGGAGTGTAACTTCAGAATTGTAACCAGGTTTTGACTTGTGATTGTCGTGTAGGGACTTCATTTCAGAAGCATTTTAAGTTTCAGGAATGTGTTTGTGTAATGCGCAGAGCTGGAAACGTCCTGGAAGTGTTGTGCAAGTGTGTTAGCCTGGTGTTCGAGTCTGTCCCTTGTTGTACTGACCAGGGGCAGGCTGTGTGTATGTTGTCGTTTAAGTTTTCGTATTAGGTTCGAGACTTTGTGTGTGTCTGTGTATCAATTGATGGAAGTGAGGAAGGCGCGCGAACTCTCCCATTTCGCCTCACGACGCACTCGCTTCCCATAAGCCTTTTCCCATTTAAAAGAAATGAGATTATCTGACGACGGATGCCAGCAAAGGACCCCCACGCTTTCTTCTGGGACTCTCGCGCCCGCCAACAGTCCTCGTTCCACCAGGGCCTCCGTGGGTTGTGGGACGCACTGGAGGCCTGGGGAATGGACGTTTCACAAGCATCGTGTATGTGCGCGTGATGAGTTGTGCGGCTTCCGCCGCGTGCAAGTGTTTTATGGATGTGTGGCGTAGTTTAGATGTTTGTGTGAGTGTGCTCCAGTTTCCTTTTGATTTGTTAAACATTTTATGGAAGGATGGACTGCTTGGGTATGTACCTATATATGTTATTAAGTGTGGAAATGGTCACTACCATATGGTTCCGTGCCCACACCCACTCAAGACATGGAAAGAGAACTGCGTAGCCAATAGCCAAGTAAAGGTGTGGGTATGTATTGTGTCCTAAGTTATGGTATGTAGGCTGTTTTTTTTAAAGGCAGGCTCCAGGGGATGTAAGAAAACCTTTCTATCAGGAGACTTCAGGCATCTATTCTGAAGGAGCTCCAAACGGGGTTGTGCGCATTTGGTTCGCCTTTGGGGATGTATGGTTCGGGTAGCATGGCAACCAGTGCCTCGAAATCAGAGCTCTTCAGGCCACACCGCCTCAAGAGTGGGTGCAGCCAACCCTCTCCTTTCCTAATACCTTGTACCTATTTTAAAAATTTGTCTGTTTTGAATTTAGGTGAGTTTCTTGGAGACACATGATACTTGGCTGACTGGTATGCAGCA
The DNA here is from genome assembly GCF_048455015.1 of Haemaphysalis longicornis. Classification (NCBI taxonomy): domain Eukaryota; kingdom Metazoa; phylum Arthropoda; class Arachnida; order Ixodida; family Ixodidae; genus Haemaphysalis; species Haemaphysalis longicornis. Next base: position 1,687,398 of record NW_027526397.1, on the reverse strand, counting down.
TCTCATACACATCGTCAAGATTTTTAAGGAGGCCTCTGGAGTTCCATTGCTCTTATTATTAACATTTAGGAATGACTGGAGTGTGTGTGTGTGTGTTCATGTGTCGTGTTTCGGGGCTGTTACTCTGGGATTGCGCTTTTTGGGCCTTTCTGTGGGCTTGGACGTCGGAGGCCGCTCGTTCCGTTGCGTTGCAGGATGGAACGGCCGGACATCCATCTCCTCGTCAGATGTCAGAGGAGTGCTCAACGGGCCGGGCCCCCGGACTTGGACCCCACTTCGGGGACCCTTCGTTTCCGCAGCTACCACCGAGGGCGTCGGGGGCGCCAGAGGTTGCACTGGCGGTGCTGGGACGGTAGGAGCTGATGCGGTGCTCCCGGTGTCCATCCCTTCGGCACCCTCCAATATACTGGAGGATGGAGAGGCAGTGGCGGGAGCGGCATTGATCCCGACGGAAGCGGTTGGCACCACAACCGCTACTGCCTCAGCAAGCGGCGTGGTGGCAGGTTGTGCTTCCTGAGGCAACCAAGAAAGGGGCGGAGAAGGGACCAGGTCAGTCTCGCTGAACTGAGTCCCTGTGGAAACCAGACGCCGCTCCACCCCCTGGTCAGCTGCGTCGGCTTACCTCCTCAGAGGGAAAAGGTGAACCTCTTTCTCGCCTCTGGGAAGGTGATGTTCTCGGTGACCTTGATGTGTACGATCTTTTTTTCTAGCTGGACTTTTTCGCACTTGCGGGAGTATGCCTCATACGGCCCCCCGCAATTCACATGTGAGGGTGTCCGATGGGCAGTTTTTGTTCAGATGATCGTGCGGCGCGCATATTGCACAGGTCGCCGGCCTCAGCAAGTGTTTGTACCGTGCCCGACCCGCTGGCACCTAAAACAGTGCCGTGGCTTCGGGATGTAGGGACGTATTTAGCGACGGACAAAACCTGCATTTACATGTTGCGGAATTGCTGAGCGGTCAAGGGTCAAGACTATTCGTTTGGTTGGAATCTCCTTGTCTCTGCGGATGGTTATGCGTCTTACGGCAGTGACGCCCTGATCCTTCAAGCCAGGGAGGAGATCTGCATCCGCTTCGTACAGACAATCTGTCTCAGGTATCACACCCTGCGAGCTGTTGAGGCTCCGATGGACTGTGACCCTGATGTCGAGACCAGCCAGCCTAGTCTGAGATAGAAGCTTTGCGGACATAATTTACCAGCGCAAATGAAACGGGACGAGAGAGGAGTACACAACACGAGCCCTTGAATCATGAATGTATACCATGAATGTATACATTCATGAATGTATACCAACTAGCCCAGTTCTCAACCTTGTTGCGCTTTGCGGACTGCTGCTTGTCACTTACCTCGATGAAGAGTTTAGCCGTCCTTTGTGTTTTGGCCTTGTACGATTTTGGTATGATGGCTACACGATATTTGGCGATCAAGAAGACTGACTGCGAGGCAAGAGGGCGGGCTGAACTGAGTGAATCCATGACAAGAAGTCGGGAGTAATTATCCGGTTTAGGAAATGTTAAGGATGGCAATGGGGGAAAAGAAACTTCGGCGCGGCCCCTTTTCATTGACAGATCACGTTTGGCGGGGTTTGAAAATACCATACCGCATAGTATAAAAGCAGGGAGACGGGGGTACTTTTTTCGTCAGCTTTACCCTGATAGCTGAAGAGGTCCCGGGGCTCCCTGTCTTGTAAACAGACGGGAGCCCCTCCGCCGGAGCTTGACCTTGACTCCGATGGCCCGCGTTTGTGGTTTCTGCCCTTCACCTTACAACTCGTAGCCACGGTAGATTACAGCAAGAGTGTGGGGGCTCGGGGTCTGCGGTGTCGCCAACACCGTCACCAGGATAACTCAAGGTGCCCCGTGTGGGGGACCCTGAGTTCAGGCATATTAGGTTACAGTCGTGGTCTACAGCTGGCATGGGCAGGACTTGCTCGCGAGTTACGGTCTCGTCTCCTTGTTGGGCTGCATGGTGGGCTGCTGGCACCATGGCTGAACAGATTTTTCATTTCACGGCCTATTTTTTCGCGACGCTGATCCCCCTCGTAAAAGACGGTGCACCGACGCAACCGCTAAGTTCTTCACAAAAAACATCAACTTCCCTCGGTTCCATGTAGTGCACAGCAATGACGCTGAAAAACCCGCACAACTCATCTCACCATGAGTAGTTACAGACTCTGAAATCCACCCTAAGTAAAGGCTACAAAGTCAAGGAGGTAGCAAATGGAGACCTCCTACTCGAATTGCTCTACAAACACCAGTGTGACAAACTGCCCGGACTAAAGTCTTTTGGGGAGATTCCCATTACTGTAAGCAAACACCGAGCGCTCAGCACGGTCCGCGGAGGCATCTCCTATGACGACCTAAAGTACGTGTCTGAGGAGGAACTTATGGAAGGTTGGAAAGAACAGAATGTCACAAATGTGTACAGAACTAAAATGAAACGAGAATACAAAGAAATATAGACAAAGCACATCTTCCTCACCTTTGCGTCCAGAATACTTCCAGAATCTGTGGAAGTAGGCTACACAAAAATGAAACTGAGAACGTACATTCCAAATAGCGACGATGCTACAAGTGCCAACAATAGGGTCACGGCTAGCTACGCTGCCGGGGCCAAGACACCTGCGCCAAATGTGCCTCCAATGAACACCTTGCCGAGAACTGTGAATCTGATCAACTGTGTGTGAACTGCAAGGGCAACCACGCAGCATACTCTCCTCTTTGCCAAGCGTGAAAAAAACAAGAGATCACCACACTGAAAGTGACTGAAAACCTTACATTTCGCGAAGCACAGGGGCGACTGACACCAGCGGAGACAAGATCCTACTCCGTTGTGGTGCAACAGGGCGCGGCATCACAGGTGTCGCCGGCGCCTGCTGAAGCCCCACAGAGTGAGGCTGAAGCAAGGCCTCCCGTGCCCCGGTGGAAGCAGCTAGCGCTGCGCAACCTCCCCCAAAGCGGGCTGCGCGGACCCCTGTTTCGGCCGTTGCAGAGGCTTCCCCCCACACGGCGAGGTCTACCGCTTCAACAACTGTGCATCCTGCACGAACCACTAGCGTTTCTGAAGAGATAATGGACACAACTGAGGGAGGTTCTCGGCCGTCTACTTCGGAGGGGGCTGCAGAACTCCCTAGAAAATGGAAAGAAAAGCAAAGCAAAAACCGTATCACGGGACCGAAAACCTAGTTTTCACTTGACACATATATAACGTGGCAGTCCTAGTCCACTGGAATTGTAGCCGACTTTTAAAAAAATAAATGATGTCAAAGAATATTTGCGGCAACTCATTCACCTGTATCCTTGTGCGTTCAGGAAAAGAACTATGGTCCTAAACATAAGAACATACTGAAAAAATACCAGGTATTTTGTTGTGACCGAGAGCAGGCGAATAGAATATCTGGTGGCGTCGCCATAATAGCGCAAAATGGTATTCCAGCTCCCGACCACCAACTGAAAACTAGGCTAGAAGCAGTGGCTGCCACCCTGCTTGTATTCAAAACAATCACAGTATGCTGTGTGTACTTATAACACTGCTCAATCTAGAAGACTTAGTCAATCATTTACCAGAACCGTTCTTTATACTAGGCGATTTTAATGCCCACTCATCTTTCGGGGAAGTGAAAAAAGTTATCTAAAAGGCCAGATTATAGAAGATTTAATTTTATACAATATTATCTGCCTACTGAATACTGGCAAGCCCGCATACTGCTCCCCATGCTCAGAAAAGATGAGCTGCTAAGATTTATCCTTTAGCTCACCTTCTGTTTCTAGCGATTTTAAATGGGATATCATAAACAACCCATATGGGAGCGATCATCTACCTGTACTCATTAGCGTAACATCATCCCCAACCTTTATCCCGACGAAACCATGCGCGTAAGAACTTCAGTTTGCCGACTGGGGACTTTTTGCTTCCGAAGCAAATTGAGACCACGTTTTCTCAGATGCTCTTACTATTGACGAATCGAATGAAGTATTTACCTCCCACCTTGATAATGCTGCACGCATTGCTATCCCACAGTCCACGGTAGTGGTGAGGCAAAAGCACAAAATGTGGTGGACCCGAGAATGTAAGGAGACAAAAAAGCAACAACATGGGGTGTCTTCTACACCCATTGGGTAAGAAGAGCAACAACATTGGGTACCTTCTAAAGACACATGGGGTGTCTTTAGAAGGTACCCAAAACAGAAAAATCTAATATACTTAAAAGGTAACAGCTAAAGTGAGGTACGTTCGCCCCAAAACTGAGAAAGCCTCGTGGCAAAAGTATGTCTCGTCTAAACAGCTCCGTAACATCAAAGAAGGTATGGGAGGAAATTGATAAGATAAACGGGACATACTCCCTACACACTTCCCCATTTAACAGCACTGTATGTGCGAACAAGCATAAAAGAACCTGCAGATATACTGAGTGAACATTTCACCAAAGTATAAAGTTCCGCACTCTCTACACAGGCATTTTTGAAGTATAAAACACAGCGAAGAAACAACGACTGCCAACATGCGGGGGCGCTAACGAAACATACAACACATCAATCGCACTCCAAGCACTAAAAAGCGCTATTTCGGCTGGTAAGCAGACCACCCCGGTCCAGATGACATACATTTTTTAATGCTCGCTCATCTGTCGTGTCCATCTGTAGAAGCACTTCTGAAGTTTTTTGACAAAATTTGAGTACCGGGAAAAATTCCGGGGGCTTCTAAAAAAGACTATATTGGAGCACTCTTAAAACCCAGAAAGCCGCCAACCTCCCCAAGTAGTTATAGACCAATAGCCCTTACGAGCTGTCTGGCCACATCTTTTGAACTTGTGACTACCATGTTAGGTTTTGTCCTACAATCAAATGAACTTGTAGACATTCACCAGAGCGGTTTTCAGAAAAGCATACTCAACAACTGCCCATCTTGCCCGCCTCGAAAATGCTGTACGAGAACCATTTATATACACACACACATGCAGTCTTGCTGTCTTTTTGATTTTGAGAAAGCTTATGAAACTACATGGAGGCTTGGAATAATGCGGGATTTTGTCGAATTAGGCATGCGTTGAAGAATTCTGAATTGCCTCAATGACTTCATAAAAAATCACTCATTCCAAGTGCGCCTGAGTTCAACCCTGTCGAGGAATTTCGCACAGGAGAACGGGGTTCCTGAGGGCTGTATTCTTAGGACAACACTGTTTGTCGTGAAAAGGAACTCCATATCCCAAATTATTCCAAGGTCGATTATGTATTCTGTCTATGTTGATGACCTTCAAATAGCTTGCACATCCTACAATGTAACGAGATGCGAGAGAAAAGTACATTTGACGATAAATAAACTCACACCATGGGCAGACAGAAATGGTTTCCAGTTTTCACCACACAAAATAGTTGCTATTCTTTTGTTACTCAAAGGAGGCCAGCAGACCGACCCCACCGTACACGTAAAAGAAATAAATTTACCCATGCAAAATGAACCCAAATTTCTCGGCATAACATTTGACAAAAAATGCCCTTTCTGCCTCACATCAATATCATGAAAAGAAGGCATCCCTAGCTCTAAATATAATTAAGGTTCTGCCACGCAAACACCGGGGTTCCGACAGATCATGCCTTATAGAAGTTTATGGCTCCATTGTTCGCTCTTTCTTAGAGTATGGTTGCATCGTGTGTGGCTCAGCAAGGCAGTCCTACTTGAAACAAGTGGATTCCGTACATAATTTAGGTTTACGTCAGTAAATTATAGGTTCTTTCGTTGTTGTTGAAGATGATGATGATCTGCGTTGGTGCCTGATGGTGACGGCACTGATGACACGACGACGATGAGAGTTGTTGAGGGCTTTTAAAAACTGTATATTACACAGAAGATATATACACAATATTGACAGACTGAACTTGACAGAGTAAGAAATAAAATGGGTTTCTAGGTCAGCTAGGACTTTGTGCCCGCGGCACCCCCGTCAGCGACGGACCCTGACCTAAGACTACCCAAGTGGTGAGATCCTCCCTATCCTGACCTGGCCAGCCCGGCAATACGCCGGCCGTGCATAGCACTATAAACCTTGAGGATTTGACCCCCAGACCTCGTGTCTCGTGGTTTCGATGGGTTACTTAGGCTCCACCCCCAATACACAGGTCAATCGGTATCACCTGGCGCCCTGATTGCACGGATTACAAAATCCGGGCCTAAACCGTGGTGGGCAACGGCACCCGCAACCCTCAAACGCTGGTCGCTCTCTCCCACCAGAAAAACAAGGAAGATATCAAAAGTAAACCAAACAAATACAACAAACACTCAAACATCCAAGGAAACACGTGCAAGCGCCCGGGGCAAGCTTTTACGCACGCGGCCTCCCTTGCCGTTCCCACGCCCGCACTTTACGCGTATAACGCCTTGTCCAAAGTTCGACCGCCACCACAAACACGGGGTGACCCGTATCCCTTTCTTTTAACGAACGCAGCGGGCCCTCAAGGCTCCACGCCATTCACAGGCGATCCTCGGCAGAAACCATATGGGGCGCGCAGACCCCGCGGCGTCGAATTCCCAAAGAGACATCTTCGCACTTTCTTACTGTGCGCTCGGGCCAACAAAGACCGACCCACCACCCCCTGGCTAAACGCGCGCGCAGACGGCCTCCGAAGCGACCGCCGCGATATCTACGGAAAGAACATCGAGCATCCGACCCACGCTTTCCCACGCTCGTACTGTGCTTTGCAACACGCCGTTCAACACAACGTTACCGCCCGGCTGAGGCTCAAGACAATTCGTCTCCCCGCAGGCGGCATGATCCAAATGCAGCCTGCTGTTGACAGGCTGGCTGCCAGAAAGCCCTTCAGGCGCCCTTCAGGGAACCGGCGCTTCCCACGCTTTCGACTTTGCAGCGTCGCTGGCGCCTGAAACCCTTACAACGTCTCTCATCTGGTGCGTATAGGACGTCACCCATTAGTAGTTGTTTTGTTGAAACCAATGAACCGCCACTTATATACAGAAGAACCATGCCGACATGCTCATACATCCTAAAAATCCGTTCACTACCGAAGCATCTACGTTATCGCTTAGTGACGAAATGCCCGCTAGCACACTGTTTATAACAAACCCGAAGCTATTAAACCATTGCTCCTTCGGTATGAAGAGAAATGCCAAGAACTTAGTATGCTGGACACATTACGTGGAGCTGCCCAAAGAGCAAAACAACTACCACATTGGTATACATTGCATGCTGTGTACGATTTTACACTGACACAGTTTCAAAAAAGAAAGAACAACGCGAACACATATTACAGGAGTATTTGGCACAAAACAAAAGTGCAAAGGCTACACCTCCTTTTACACAGATGGTTCCAAAACGTCATGCTAGGCTGCAAGTAAAATATTATAAGGTAAATGAGAGAAGCTGATCAGGATACCTCATGGCGCCCCCGTTTTCACAGCGGAGTCTTATGAGATTGCTGTGGCTGTAGAAGGAATAAGGAAGAAAAGCATTATGAAAATTGTTATCTACACAGACTCAGAGCGATCACGGCCCTACATTAAAAAAACGCAGGTCAACCCATGTTAGAATATATAATACAAAACGTAGTGACAGCAAAAACACCGGGGCAGGAAATGAGGTTGTGCTGGATTCCTAGCTATGTTGGCATCAACGGAAATAAGAGAGCCGGCCTGTGCATGTGCTGCACAGGCTGGTAGCAAAACAGAAAAAGACGTACATATTTCCCTAATGACTGTATGAAATTCATACGGAGTAAACTGAGAGAAACATGGCAGTCCTCATGAGATAAAGAAACGAACAACAAAATTCACATAGTTAAACCCACTATAGCAAAATCGGAATAAAGCAGACAGGAAGAACGCCACACAGAAGTTATTTTTTGTCGTCTCTGCATTGGACATGCACACCTGACACATAACTTTCTTCTTGTGAAAGAAGATAAACCGTGATGTCAGGAATGCGACCAATTGTTAGCAGTAAACCCCATGTTACCCTCTTGTACTATATTTGAAGTCCCGAGTAAAAAGCAAATTAGGCTGTTATACGACGAACGCATTCCATTTCACCCCAGTCTACTTTTAGGAGAAAACGCTGTTGTTAAAATTTCCTCCGTTTTTAGTTTTATAAAAGAAGCAGCGCTTCTAACTAGCTGTAATATTGTAACGTGCTGTAGCAATTACTTATTATCCACAAATTACACAAACCCTTTCGTTTGGCGCATAATAGCCTAAGTTGCTTATGTCCCATAAAACAACACAACACAAACACAACACTAAAATGGAAAAAGCACGCCAGAGGAGTTATATGTCCGCACCATAGGACTCGTGTGACAGGATTTTAGGAATGTAATTGTTTTCAGGCATTTAGGTTCGAGCTGATTGATTTGGGAATGTATGAGTTTTCTGTTTGTACACCTAAAACCTCGTGGTTTTTTCGCAGGTATCAGGTTGTTAAGTTTAATATGAGGATCCGCCTGGATGCCGCACCCCTTCTAAAAAAGACGCACGTACTTTTTGTAGGTTTCAGTATAAACCAGTTTGATCTGCCCAGCGAGCCAGTTTACAAAGGAAAGCAGTACTTGGCGTTCGGAAATGGGCAGGTTACAGGATTTCAAAGATATCTGCTAATAGTTTACCAACGCAGGGTAAGAGACTGTTCCAGGCAGTGCTTTGCCCAGTGACTTTGTTTTTGCTCTAAACAATGTCGACCTCCGTACTCTGCCCTAACGCAGGCTGTTTTGTTGCACAAGAACTCTGGAAAGAGCACAATCTACTCTCCCCCGAAATTTTCGGTTAGACAAGTAGCTTTCAAGTGTGCTCAAAATTTTCCCCGATATTCCAAAAGATTTGAAATCAATGAGGACACCTTAGTGCCATGCCGTGTCATATGCATGCTTTTTCGGCATCAAAAACTATGGTCAGACAATATTGTTAGTAAAAAAGGCTTCTTTTATATATGACTATAATGCCACAAGTTGATCATTGGTGGATCGCCCCACCCTCAAGCCTACCTGGCAGCTTTTGAGAAGACTGTTGTACTCCGAAAAGTACACTACACTTCTCCTAATCATCTTCTCAATGCAGCTTGTCAGTGCGATGGGAAAATGACTTGAGGGTAATGTGGGTTCTCTTCCCGCTTTAAGACAGGCCACTCCTATCGCTTCCCTCCGAGACATTTGAAGGCGCCCCGAAAACTATATCTTGTATAAGTGGAGAAGTGCCTCAAGGGTATCTGCGCGTAGGTGTCGTATCATTATTTATGTAATGTTATCTGCACCACCAGCTAAAGGCTTACATGTGCTCAGGGAAGCCCGAAACTCAGGAAGTTTAAATTCAGATTTTGACTTTCTTTTAAACGTTTTGTCTTTTATAAAAGTGTTTGTGTGTGTAGAACTGGACACCTGTTGTGTTTAGGAAGTGTGTTTGCCACACGCAGGTCGCCAGGATGCGAAGTGGCGTCTGGTTTTTACAGGGACCCATTTCAGCAAGTCTTACCTGATCCCTGCCACGCCCCCCGCCTGGTTGCTTCAGGTAGCCCAACCCTTCACCATGCCGCTTTTGGCACCCACGACGCCCTTGGCGGTGGCGGCTCAAACGAAGCGTCCCCGAGTGGGGTCCAGGTCCAGGAGGCCCGGGCCATCGGCTGCCCCTCTGAAATCTGACGAGGAGATGCAGGTGAGGCCATTCCGCACTGCAACGCAGCGCAAGGAGTGGCCTCCGATGCCCACGCCTACAGAAAGGCCAAAAAAGCCCAATCCCAGAGTTACAGCCTCGAAAGACGACACATGAAAGCACACACACCCACTCCAGTCATTTTTATATGCAAATAATGGGAACAGAAAACATCATTCAATGAAAATGCAGAGGCATCCTTAAAAAACTTGACGATGTGTATGAGATGCTGCATGCCAATCAGCCAAGTACAAGGGGTCGTAATTTTATACGAGCCACCCCGCAAATGTCACGCGCGTATAGTACCGCAAAACGGATGAGTACAGTGTACGTTTTGTTCTGCCTGGCTGGAAGCCTATCAACAGCCACTACCTCTTTAGCGTCAAGCTATGTCACTTCAAGGTTTGGCAGAAGGTCAGACAAAGACACTCTGTGGGCAAAACAGCCCGCAAGTTTTCATACGAAGTGAACGGAAGACGACGTAATTGCAAGTTAGACTGCCGACTGTAGTACCCTGAATTTTTCGGCTCGGCACGAAGCTGACTTATCGCTTTCGATTGCAAAGATAGCGTGGCTGTCAGCTCCATCACTTGCTGTTCCAGCTTTTCGGACAAGGCCTCGGATGCCGCTACCCATGCTGTCAAGTCTTGAACTAAGTTTTGAAGCGTCAAGATAGATTGCTTTAGGGCCAAAATCTTTTCAATTTTTGGCTTTAGAGCTAGGAGCTCATCCACCTTCTCAAAGAGACGCAGAAGATAACCTATCGTATCCTTAATGTCCGGAAGCTGTGCAAGAAGAACAGTAAGTTTCTGAGATACGTAAACGTCAGAAGATGATGCGCCTACACGTGAGTCGGTGCTGCTGGCTGAGGTGTGTCTCTCAGCTGCCGATGATCTGCCATTCTTGTATTTCCAAGCCTCCCGCATAGCGCGCCCCATGGCTTGAAAGATATTCTCGGCTGTGGCTGAACACTACTTCCCCAAATGAAAAGACTCCTCGCACTCAATACAGGTCGTACATCTACCGTAGGTTGGGAGCCTTTTCGTGCAAGAAGCGCTGTCGGTCATGCTGGTGCAGAAATTCAACGTGCTAGGAAAAGACAGTTTCACAGACACAAGACCTCGCCGAACTCGGCACACTACGACCGACTACTAAAAGCTTCAAGTTTACAAAAGACGCAGTGTCGAACACAGAGCATCTGCTACATTTCCAACTCAAAATGCACGTGGCAGCAGTCAGCGGCAAAGCATTTTCTTCAAACTACTTTGGATGGCTACAGCTCAACTGCCAAGACAAAACGGGTTGACCACTCGGCAAACATTTCGCCGTCGACCGCCCAATTTTACTACTACTACAACTACTACTGATAATAATAATAGTATATTCAACCCATCAATCAATAAATCGATGTTTATTAGTGCACCTAGGAACAGTCGTGGGGCACTCGTGCTGTCGCACGAAAAAAAAACAACAAACAACAAAAGGAAACAGGCGACGCAAGATGTGTACACCTCATACACACGAGAATATCATTGCTTACGCTGAAAAAAGTTACACACACAGAACACACATAGATTTTCATAAATATATGTATGTATATATATAGAGAGAGATAGAGATAGATCGAGACAGAGAGAAATAGGGGTTTCAAGCAAGGAATGCCACTTCACATTCTTTCTGGCTTTCCAAATTCTTAATTTGCTTCAATGATGTACCGCATACTCCCCTTGGCTTTCAAAGGCATTCCACACTGTGAACCCTTATTTCTGTCTTAAACCAACAAGCCCCTCATATATATATATATATATATATATATATATATATATATATATATAGGAAATGAGGGGCTCGTTGAAAATAACACAGAAATAAGGGTTGGCAGTCGAGAAAACCTCGGAAAGCAAAGGGGAGGATGTGGTAGATCATTGAAACAGATTAAGAATTTGGAAAGAAAGAAAGAAAGTGAAGAAAAAATGCCCGCCAGGTGGGATCCGAACCCACGACCTCCAGACCTCCAGACCGGTATTCTGGAGGTCGTGGGTTCGGATCCCACCTGGCGGGCATTTTTTCTTCACTTTCTTTCTTTCTTTCCAAATTCTTAATCTGTTTCAATGATCTACCACATCCTCCCCTTTGCTTTCCGAGGTTTTCTCGACTGCCAACCCTTATTTCTGTGTTATATATATATATATATATATATACATATATATATATTAAAAAAAGGGGGGACACACGTCGAGAAAGGAATGGTTTTTAACGTTTCGGCCGAATGGTTTAACGAAGGCTGGTCCTCCGGCCGAAACGTTAAAAACCATTCTTTTCTCGACGTGTGTCCCCCCCTTTTTTTAAATAGGTTTGACCGGTGTCCAATATATATATATATATCAAGGTTGCAGTCGTCATTGCCAGTGCTATTCGGCTTTTTTTCGAAATATTTAATAGGGCCGAATGACGTGTGCTTGTCACGTTTCTTTTTTGATTCATTGATAAATAACCGATAATAAGTCGAGAAAAAATCGAGTCGAGAAAATATAAGTCGAGTCGAAAAAATATAAGTCGAAAAAATATAAGTCGAGAAAAAATCCGCCGTTTTCCGGGAGCGGGACTCGAACCCACATCTCCGCATAACCGGTGCGGTGCGTTAGCCATTACGCTATCCCCACAGCGGCTTCTCTCTCGACTTTAAATATATATATATATATTTATATATATATATATATATATATATATATATATATATTTATATATATATATATATATATATATATATATATATATATATAAATATATATATATATATATATATATATATATATATATATATATATATATATATATATATATATATATATATATATATATATATATATATCAATCCTATCGAAAGGCGTGGGTTCGATCCCCACTCTGGGCGCGTGTTTTTCTTTCTTTCTTTCTCACGTAATTAATAAAACAATAATGTAACATCACTAACCGTAAAAAAATTGTCTATCCATTCCCCTATGCTTCCTTTGGCGTTGTAGACTGCCGGCATTTCTTTCTATATATTGTGAGCTTTGTTTGAGGCTACAGCCTGTATGCCACCATAGGTAGCAATTGCTCACGATCATCACCACCGGCTTGAGGTGATCACTTCCTCATTTCCTGTACAAACTCATCATCATCGACGAGCCCGCTTCTTCGGAGATCATCATCAGTGCTGTGGCTTGATCGCCATCTTGCGTTCTCGTCGACTCGCCTCCCAGTAAAGGAGCTAGGAAGCCACGGTTTGGTCGCCCGCTATCTACGGCCTCACAATATATATATATATATATATATATATATATATATATATTGTAATGAACAATTGGAGCAGGGAACGGTATGTGCGGAACCATGGCCAATCTACGCGCGGGTGTGTGCTGCGGACCTGCAACAGTCATCATCAGTGCCTGTCTGGGCGTCTTGCAAGGTTATCTCTGGCTTCGCCGTTTTTTGAAGAGACTGCTCTTCCTCGCCTCTCGCTTGGACAACTGATCGAATTAAACACCATTGGAAGTGGTGGAGGTGCGGTTTCAACATCAACCAGCACGAATCCTGGAGCTTCGAAGCCGCAGGCTCCCAATGCCCACTACCCCCGTTGACGCTGTTGATCAACAAGCCCCAGCGATGCCACAGATCGTCTGCGCTGGTTCCATCCGTCAGCGCGATCCCCCATTCTTCAATGGCGAGGGCGATCATGATGCTGAGGATTGGCTGTCGACATACGAGCGGGTGAGTGCTCACAACAAGTGGGATGATCCCGCCAAGTTAAGCAACGTCGAGTTCTATCTCACGCAATTGGCTCAGACGTGGTTTTTGAACAACGCACGTGACTTCAAAATATGGGGCGATTTTAAGACCCGCTTCCTTCAAGCATTTGGCAGCCCGGCCGTACGCAGACTACAAGCAGAACAACGCCTCCGCGGAAGAGCTCAGACGCAGGGGGAGAATTTCATCGGCTACATCGAAGAAGTTGTAGATCTGTGCAGGCGCGTCGACGTGGCCATGTCTGAAGCAGATAGGGTGAAGCATATTTTAAAAGGCATCGATGATGATGCGTTCACTATGCTGCTTGCCAAGGACCCGAAGACCGTGACGGAGGTCGTGAGCCTCTGCCAAAGCTTTGATGAGCTGCGCAGGCAACGAGTGCTGGTCCGGCGATCTCTGGGGACAAATGCAGAACTCTCCGCTTTGACTTTCACTTCCGAGCACTCTTCACTTGAGACGAAGATAAAGGACTTCGTCCGCGAGGAAGTAGCACGCCAACTATCGATTGTGCCGTTCGTTCAAGAGCCACGCCAGCGGACGGAGGCACCGCCTTCATGCCTTCCTTCGTCTCTTCAGCGCACCATCCGGGAACAGGTCACCGAGGCCCTGCCAACTAATCGCCAAGTGGTAGCACCTCCTGCTCCCCTTACTGTTCCCCAGGTAGCTACTGTTGTTCTTCCCCTGGCTTCACCGGCTGCATTAACCGGTCCCCTGACGTATGCTGAATGTGTCACACAGCCACCCCGACCGTTTACCCATTCGTTCGAACCAACCATCCCAGTGACTGTGCCGTCCAGCTATCAGCAAGTCTCCCAGTTTCGACGTCCAGTGCAAGTGGTCGCGCAGCAATCCAATCCGTGGCGCACGCCGTACAATCGCCCCATATGCTACTCTTGTGGATACGCCGGACATGTCGCCCGTTACTGCCGCCGTGTGGTGCCGCATCCTGAGGTTTTCAACACTCCAGGATACACGCCTAGGCACCATTGAATCGAATTAAACACCATTGGAATATATATACAGCTCGGTTTTTCTCTACATGTGTGAACGATAGTCGATTTAGCAGGCGTTCAGTCCTATATGTATCATACAAAAATTATTTAGAAAGATGTTGAGGCATGGAAGAAATTTTAAAAGCATAAAGGAGATCTGGGTATGCTCGCTGAAATTGTAGGTTTCATTCCTTACAGTCCACATAGAGGCTTTCAACAGGGCTAGTGCGGAAGGAGCCACATGCCAGACGATGCCCCAGCTGAAGCACTGGGTCCAGCATTTTGAGGGATGTTTTGCTTGCTTCAACAACACTTGCTTGCTTCAACAACAACACTTCCATAGTTCAATCGTAAACCTATCCAGCTAGTAAAAACACGTAAAAAAGTTGTTTGTCGGCAACAAATGAAGTGTGGGAGAGAATCTCGAGTATATTCGCGGCCTTTAAGCATTTATGTTTAGGTTGTTTTATGGGTTGTATGTATGTGAGCTTTCCATCGAAGGAATACACCTAAAATTTGCATTCATTTCTGACTGGAATTGAGACAGCATTGAGTTTGATGTCTGGATCCGGCCGTATGCCACGCCTTTTCGAAGACAAAACAGAAGTAAACTTTACTGGATTAAATTTAAAACAGTTGCTATGTACCCAGACAGCTAGCTTGTTAACACCAAGCTGGACTTGGCGCTCGCAGATAGACAAATTTGAAGACCTAAAGGATAATTGCACGTTCTGTACATCAATTTAGCAGGAAAAAATGGTGCCAATGCCTTTCTGAGAGAATTCATTTTTACGATAAACAGTACAACTGAAAACTTCGCCCTGCGGCACGCCATTTTCCTGCACAGGAACCCTAGATAGTGCACTTCCAACTCTTACACTAAATGTTCTTATCTACATGTAGCTAACAAGCGTGTTTATCATGTTACCCGACATGCCAAAGCACTTCAGGTCACTTAGGATGCCATACCGCCAAGCAGTAGCGTACGCTTCTTCCAGATAAAGAATACCGTCATACAATATTGCTTGTGGAGGAAAACATCTTTTATATATGATTCTAATGCAATGAGTTGATCATTGGTAGATTACCCCGCCCTGAAGCCTGCCTGGCAACCCTCGAGAAAATCATTGTAGACTAAGAAGTGCACGAGTCTTCTGTTGATCATCTTCTCAAAGAGCTTGCACAGGCAGCTTGTCAGGGCGATGGGTCGATAACTGGCGGGAGAAGGGCCCTTCCGCGCCTTCAGCAACGCCACTACAATAGCCTCCCTCCGAGATTTTGGAATGTGCCCTGAAAGGCATCATCATCATCATCATCAGCCTATCTACGCCCACTGCAGGGCAAAGGCCTCTCCCATTATTCTCCAATTACCTCGGTCCTGTGCCAACTGTGACCAATTTATCCCCGCAAACTTCTTAATCTCATCTGCCCATCTAACTTTCTGCCGCCCCTGCAACGCTTGCCTTCTCTAGGGATCCACTCTGTTACCCTTAATAACCAGCAGTTATCTTGCCTTCGCAATACATGCCCTGCCCACATCCATTTCTTCTTCTTAATCTCTACTAATATGTCCTTAACACGTGTTCGTTCCCTGACCCACTCCGCTCTCTTCTTTTCCCTTAATGTTATACCTATCATTTTACGCTCCATTGCCCGCTGAGTCGTTCTCAATTTAGGTTGAACCCTCATAGTGAGCCTCCAAGTTTCTGCCCCGTAGGTGAGTACCGGTAAGATGCAGCTGTCATACACTTTCTTCTTCAGCGACAATGGTAGGCTGCTATTCATTATCTGAGAATGCCTGCCATATGCAACCCACCCCTTCTAATTATCTCTGCCTCAATGTTGGGATCCGGGGTCACAACTTGGCCTAAGTAGATATATTCGCTTACCACTTCCACTGCCTCGCCACCTATCTCAAACCGCTGTGCTGCCCGAGGTTATTGATCATTACTTTAGTTTTCTGCATATTAATTTCCAGGCCCACAGTTCTATTCTGTTCGTCCAGTGCGGAAAGCATGCTTTGCAATTCGTCCCCCGAGTTACTTAGCAAGGCAATGTCATCAGCAAATCTAAGGTTACTGAGGTATTCTCCATAGACCCGTACTCCCACCTGTTCCCAATCCAACGTTCTGAATACTGCTTGTAAACATGCTGTGAATAACATTGGAGAGATTGTGTCTCCTTCTCTGTCATTCTTCCTGATAGGTATTTTACGGCTCTCCTTATCGAGGATTATTGTAGCTGTGGACCCATTGTAGATATCCTCTAGTATTCTTACATAATGCTCATCTAGCCCTGGTCTGTAATGCCTGAATGACTGCCAGAGTTTCGACCGAGTCAAATGCTTTCTTATAATCTATGAAGGCTATATATAGGGGTTCAGTATACTCAGCGCAATTCTCTATCACCTGATTGATCGTGTGAATATGGTCCATTGTTAAATAACCTTTACGGAACCCTGCCGAAAGGCATATGTTGTAGTATAGGTGTAGGAGTGTTTCAAGAGTGCCTGGGTGTAGGTGTTGTATCATGGTGTATGTAATCTTATCCGCGCCTGCAGCTGAATCTTTATATGTGCGCGCGGCAGCCCTCAAGTCATAGAGTATAACTTCAGAATTGTTACCAGAATTTGACCTTTTATTTTTATGTAGGGACTTCATTTCAGAAGCATTTTTAAGTTTCAGGAATGTGTTCGTGTAATGCGCAGAGCTCAAAACCTCTTGGAAGTCTTGTGCATGTGTGTTAGCCTGGTCTTCGAGTGTGTCCCCTGTTGTACTTACCAGGGGCAGGCTGTGTGTATGTTGTCGTTTAAGTTTTTGTATTCGGTTCCAGACTTTGTGTGTGTCTGTATAGGAATTGATGGAAGTAAGGAAGGCTCGCGCACTCTCCCTTTTCGCCTCACGACGCACTCGCTTCCAATAAGTCTTCGCCCGTTTAACAGAAATGAGATTATCTGACGCGGGGTGTTGGCGAAAGACTCCCCAGGCTTTGTTCTGGGACTCTCGCGCCCGCCTGCAGTCCTCGCTCCACCAGGGCCTCCGTGGGTTGCGGGACACAGTGGATGCCTGGGGAATAGACTTTTTGGCGGCGTCGAGGATGTGCCCCATGATGAGTTGTGCGGCTTCCGCCACGTGTAGGTGTTTTATGCATGTGTGGTGTAGTTTGGATGTTTCTGTGAATGTGCTCCAGTTTACTTTTGATTCATTAAACGTGTTGTGGGAGGATATGGACTTCTTGGGCCTCTACCTATATACGTTAGTGAAGTGGGGAAATGGTCACTACCATATGGGTCCCCGCCCACACCCCACTCAAGACATCGAAAGAGAATTGCAGAACCAATAGCCAATTTAGGATGTGGGTATGTATTGTGTCCAATGTTATGGTACGTAGGCTGTTTCTGGTTGAAAAGGCATGCCCCCGAGGATGT
Organism: Haemaphysalis longicornis; assembly: GCF_048455015.1. NCBI lineage: Eukaryota > Metazoa > Arthropoda > Arachnida > Ixodida > Ixodidae > Haemaphysalis > Haemaphysalis longicornis. Next base: position 1,669,544 of record NW_027526397.1, on the reverse strand, counting down.
TAGTAATTTCTCGTTCAGCTGACATCAGGCATTCGTTCTAGAGGAGCCCCAAAGTGAGTTGTGCGCCTTAAGGTCGCCGTGACAATGTATGGTTCGGGCAGCTGGTCAAGCAGTGCCTCGAATTCGGAGCTCAGAAGTAAAAAACTAGAAGAGATGTATGTAGAGCATACCGTTATTAAGCTATTATATTATCGTACGGATTGCTACAGCCTCAAAGAAATTGTCCAAACAGAGAGGGAGGCATGCTAATGATTTCCGGGCGGCAATGGCCACACCGCCAGAAGAGCGTGTGCAGCCCATCCTGTGCTTTCTAAATAGCCTATACCTAGTTTAAAAATTGGTTTGATATGAATTTTGGCGTGTTTCTTGGCGACACATGATACCTGGCTTATTGGCATGCAGCATCTGATACACATAGTCAAGATTTTAAGGAAGGCCTCTGCAGTTTCATTGAATGATGTTTTCTGTTCCCATTATTTACATTTAAGAATTATTGGAGCGTGTGTGTTCATGTGACGTTTCTTGGGGATGTTACTCTGAGATTGGGCTTTTTGTGGCTCTCTGTAGGCTTGGACGTCAGAGGCCGCTCCATGCGCGGCATTGCAGGCAGAAACAGACCGACGTCCATCTTCTCGTCAGATGTCAGAAGGGTGGCCTACGGGCCGGGCCCCCTGGACTTGGACCCCCTTGGAGATCCCTTCGTTGGAGCCGCCACCACCAAATGCGTCGGGTGCGCCAAAGGTGTCAAAGACGGAGCGGTGGTGGTGGGAGCCGATGCGGGGCCCCGGCGTTCATCCCCTTGGCACCCTCCAACGCACTGGATGACGGGGAGGCAGTTGCGAGAGCGGCATCGGTCCCAACGGACGCAGTGGGCACCAAAACCGCTGCTGCCTCAGCGAGCAGCGTAGTGGTGGGTTGGGCTACCGGAAGCAACCCAGCGGAGGGAGGAGAAGGAACCAGGTCATACTCGGTGAACTGGATCCCTCTGGAAACCAGACGCCGCTGCGCCCCCCGACGAGCTGCGTCGGCGTATTTCTCCAGCGGGAATGAGGCGGACCTCTTTCACGCCTGTGAAAAGGAGATGTTCTCAGTTACATTGATGTTTATTATCTTTTTTTCCAGTTGAAAGTTTTCACATTTGCGTGAGTACGCCGCATGCGCACCCCCTCAACTCACACAAGTGAGGGTGTCGGACGGGAAGTTGTCGCTCGGATGATCGTGCACCGCGCATTTTCCACACGTTGTTCGGCCACGGCAAGAGTTTCTACCATGACCGAACCGCTGCCACATAAAACAGCGCCGCGTGTTCGGGATGTAGAGACGGGTGGAGCACCGGATAAAGCCTGCATTAATATGTTGTGGAAGAACTGCGTGGTCAAAAGTCAAGATAATGTGCTTGGTAAGAATGTCCTTGTCATTTCCGCGGATGATGATACGTCTCAAGGAAGTGACACCCTGATCCTTGAAGCCCGCAAGGAGATCCGCATCCGTTTTGTTCAAAAGATCAGTCTAGGATATCACACCCTGCGAGCTGTTGTGGTTCCGATGGGGTGTGACCCTGATGTCTAGATAAGCCAGTCTAGTCTGACTGGAAGCTTTGTGCCCTGTTTGCCATTCTCCGCGGTGAGGAGTTCAGCAGTCCTTTGTTTTTTGGCCTTCTACAATTTTCCTATGATGGCTGCAAGATATTTTGTTATCAAGAAGAATGACTGCTATGCAAGAGGGTGGGCTGGACTGAGTGATTCCACGGCAAAAAACGGGTGGTAATGGCCCGGTTCAGCAAACGTTAAACATGCAATATGAGAAAAGATAGTTAGGTGTGGCCCCCTTTCAGGGACCGTTCACATGTAGGGGGGGGTTAGAAAATACCATATTGTCGCGAACCATGTATGGGCAGATGTCACAAAGCCAGAGACGACGCTGTTGTCTTGAAGGAAAGTATGTTTATTGGAGCGAACGTGTGCTCCCCTAACAACTGAAATAATACACGGGCGGCGAAGCAGCAGTCAGCAAAGTGACCTCAAGCGAGCGTCGGATATCGAATGTCGCGGCATCTGTTCAGCAGGCTTTTATCTTTCAGCGCAAGTCTTTCTGGAAACGTCGATTCGCTTCCAGAACATTGTAGATCACAGAAGATTATTCTGAGCTAGTGACGTTAGGGCGAAACAGTCTGCTTATCTGCATGTGATATCCCATCCGGCATAAAAGTAAAGAATGGAAGACGCGCTTCCTTTGCAACGGCACAGGCGGCACAGAAAGTGTGCCCCAAGACCGGCCCGTCTATGGCCGCTTTCTGGCATGTCCGGCCAGCATCCAGGTTCTGGCGGCCACTGATCATGCGTTGAACGGCCAACATTCGGCAACCAGCGATTCGGTATTTTTCCGGTCGCCCGTGTACGGACGCACAACGGCAGCTAACCGGCTGCCAGATATTCAGTTCTCTTACGGCTGCCGATGTTGAGAACGAGAACGGCCGAAGTACGGCCTTAGGGCATCCGTTTTTTCTTCGGGAAGCGGTAATCGGCCGAAGCGCGGCAAGCGACCGGCCACAGAATATGCGTATTCTTGCGGCAGTTGGTGTCCGTAAAGAGACCGGCCGGAGCGCGGCTGCCGTGCATTCGTTGTTTCAACGGTGAACCGCGCGTCCGGCGGTAGAATATTCGTTTTCTTCGGGCAACCAGTCTTATGAAGGATACCGGCCGACGTACGGCCCCAGAATATACGTTTTTCATTCGGTTAGCTGTCCTCGGCCGAATTACGGCAAGCGAATGGCCACGGAATATTTGGCAACCGGTGTTCAAGAGGAGACCGGCCTACGTAAGGTATCTGGTTGTACGTCATTTTTTCGGCAAACGGCATACAGCCGAACAACGGCACGCGCCTGGGCGCCGAGAATTCATGCACAGACGTGTTTGGAAGGAGACCGACCGTTTTTTTTCTGCGGGGAGAAAAAGCCGTTAGGGAGCCGAACGACGGGGACGCGCTTTTCATCCGCTCCGTGTTTCTACGTTTTAAATGAACGAACATCGTTTGTCATACAGTAATGAGTGTTCTCGGTGAACGGGCAAGGTGCAAGGACTTACTGGACATTAGCAGAGAACCTTTTAGGCCATTTAAATGTCATTTATTGCCACAAGAAGACTGTACCACACCGACGGGTGAGCTAAGCCTCGCCAGTCATCTCCGCTACCACGCCTCTTCCGCCGGCTTCGTCGACGCATCCGCTCGAGGCTATTCGCCCCCTCAAGAAATGGAGAGCATTGGAGACATCGAACGGGCAGAGATGTCCGGTCCGAGACGGAGATGGTTCACCAAAATAACTGGCCTTCAAGGGCGTCGAGCAAGCGGCCACCACGCAGGAGCTAAACCGCCACCATGTCAAGGACTCCCCACCAAATAAAGGCAAGTGCGAACAAAAGCGCAAGTTTTTCTGCTTACAATTAAACTGCGACAAGCAATGTTGCACTATGTTGTTGGTGATAAAAGAAGAAGAGACTCGCTCGTGCATTGGTAGGATCAACTTCATGCCCTGCACTATGTTACTTCATGGGATTTTACGACTGCCTATTTAGAAAAAAAAATTATTTTAACTTTACGATAACAACAGAGCCTTGTGACTGACGAAGCCTAGCTGTTAATTTAGTTCCGATGTTTGAAGGTGAGCTTAGCTACTCTTGGGATATGACTCATTTGGTTAAACATAATCGCCAGAATTCTAGCAAACACGGATTTTGTCAGGATTTTCTTGGTGAACGCAGAGTGTTGAGTTCACGCACGATTTGGCTCTTGCAATAGATAAGCTTAAAGTGGTTGACTGTATATTCTTGGACTGACAAAAAGCAAATGATGGTGTTCCATATCACCTTCTGCGTAGTACATTTCATCCTCTGAACTGAATGAATCGGTTTATGCATTGTTATTACAATTGACCCTATAGCATTGTCCAAAGTACTGTGTAGTTTACCGGACTATAGCGAATGAACGTGATTCCGTATACCTGCAGCTTTATTCGAATTTAATAACATCCTGGTGTGCTGATTCAGAAAAGTTTTTGGATGTTAGACAGTGTGTTAACAGCACCTTTACAACAAAACCTTCATTCCAATTGAATACGTATAACGTAAATTATGCTGCTGTGACAAGGGCCGAGGAATATAAATACCTAGGAGTTTATTTAAGGAGTGGTTAGAGGTTAAATAGGCAGGTTTACACCACAAAAGTTACGGCTGCATATGTTTTTGGCTTTCTGAGACGAAATCTCAGTGAACCTCCATCTAACTGAAAAGAACAACCGTATATCACTCATGTGCGCTCAATCTTGGAGTACGCATGTGTTTTCGTGGATCCCTGCACCAAAGAGCTGGTTGATACGCTCGAAAATATACAGAATATGTCAGTGCGATTTGTATTACGTAATTGGCACGCTCAACTTAGCATGAGAGAAAGTAAAAGTAAACTTATATGGCAGGACGTGAAAGATCACAGACGAAACCACAGGTTGAACTTTTTTCGTAATATCTATGATTCGAAAACTGGAGTAGAAGGGGAGAAGTATGTCCAAGTGCCATTCTACATATCCCAAAGTGTGACCGCTAGCTTAAAGCAAATTATTAACTTTCCTTTAAAGGTGACACCTTGCCCGATTCATTTTATTTTACATCAATACTGCAGTGTAATTATCCTCCACGTATGATTGCATTAACTGTTTATATTGACGATTTTCAGCGCGCTTTGTAGAATTATTATGTTATTTTGTCTCATATTTAATGCTTAGCCTTATGTATCTCCCTTCTGTAATGCATGCAGGCATCAAATAAATAAATAAATAAATAAAACAATGAATAAAAAAATGAATAAAAATAAACACATAAATAAACTTCCAGAGGCGCAAGTTTGCCTCCGACGGGTTGAGAACCCTACGCATTCAACCTTGACCAATAAAATATTTATTGCCGTATTCATTGCAGTATGCAAGGGTTCCTGTATGCATGCTACCATTGCTATGTTATTGGTTTGGAACAAATCATGTAACTCTAATTTTACGCCTTTCCTTGCGTGAACACAGAGAGATACAACTGCAGCCACCTGAAGCAGGGCGTCATTCGCAACGCGTCTAGAATTTTTTGAACGTAGTATGACATTAGAACAAAATTAAGTTCTTTTAGACTATTAAGTGGTGTGGACGTATACTCATGAAAACAACATTAAAATAGATTGCAAATGAAAGTACCTCTTCGCTCCTTCTTAGGATCAGCCCTGCGCAAGATCATCAGAAAAGTTGATTGAGTAGAAAATGTCTTTGCAAGAAAAATGGGCCCAAACTGGACGTACTTTTTTTGTGAAGGAGTTATATTAAATGCTCCTGAGTGTTTTGTTGAGAACCAAAACGTTTCGTAAAGGCATTCACACTTTTTTCGTAATATCTATGATTCGAAAACTGGAGTAGAAGGGGAGAAGTATGTCCAAGTGCCATTCTACATATCGCAAAGTGTGACCGCTAGCTTAAAGCAAATTATTAACTTTCCTTTAAAGGTGACACCTTGCGCGATTCATTTTATTTTACATCAATACTGCAGTGTAATTATCCTCCACGTATGATTGCATTAACTGTTTATATTGACGATTTTCAGCGCGCTTTGTAGAATTATTATGTTATTTTGTCTCATATTTAATGCTTAGCCTTATGTATCTCCCTTCTGTAATGCATGCAGGCATCAAATAAATAAATAAATAAAACAATGAATAAAAAAATGAATAAAAATAAACACATAAATAAACTTCCAGAGGCGCAAGTTTGCCTCCGACGGGTTGAGAACCCTACGCATTCAACCTTGACCAATAAAATATTTATTGCCGTATTCGTTGCAGTATGCAAGGGTTCCTGTATGCATGCTACCATTGCTATGTTATTGGTTTGGAACAAATCATGTAACTCTAATTTTACGCCTTTCCTTGCGTGAACACAGAGAGATACAACTGCAGCCACCTGAAGCAGGGCGTCATTCGCAACGCGTCTAGAGTTTTTTGAACGTAGTATGACATTAGAACAAAATTAAGTTCTTTTAGACTATTAAGTGGTGTGGACGTATACTCATGAAAACAACATTAAAATAGATTCCAAATGAAAGTACCTGTTCGCTCCTACTTAGGATCAGCCCTGCGCAAGATCATCAGAAAAGTTGATTGAGTAGAAAATGTCTTTGCAAGAAAAATGGGCCCAAACTGGACGTACTTTTTTTGTGAAGGAGTTATATTAAATGCTCCTGAGTGTTTTGTTGAGAACCAAAGCGTTTCGTAAAGGCATTCACACCGGTTTTATATACGTCAAAATTGGTCAAGCAACTGTTATAAAAATAGTTTATCATGAAAGTGTTCCGGAATACTGCCCTTAAAAAATTGGCTAAAAGCGGCGCACTTTATGTCTCTGAAATTCAACCCACTAAAGAATGCGCCCTCCGCCGCCGCCCCCCCCCCTCCTCTTTCCCCGTTTATTACAGGTAAGCCGCCCCACAGAGGATATCAGGACCTGGAAAATAGATCTATTCAAGCTCTACAAAGAACTGAATATTTTCTGTGTTCGGCAGTAAAAGAGGCACAGCAATTAAAGGAACGACAATTTGTGAGCACTGTTTAATAAATGAATTTTGCTGTCAACTGAGGCTGGTAATTAATCAAGGCTGCGCTGAAAGCTTGACGGCTGGTGGTTGCGCGGGAGCTCACTTTTATGTGGCTCCATTGGACCCAAAAGGCTGGGTTTGTGCTGCTTCTGCACTGCGCGAATGAGTCATCTGCTTGCGCGACATGCAGTGACTGGCCTCAGTACAGTTAACGTACTGTGGCTGAACTCCAATGCCCGTAGCACGGCGGTATTTCCGGTAGCTTTAGTCCGGCTAGAGTCCGGCGACCGCATCTCGGCTGTCCTCCGGCGACCGTACTTCGGCCGTACATGGGTGGCTTTGGAATGGCCGGAGCCCTACGGCTGGAATCCGGCCGTATGACCGTAAGCCGGTCGACTGGCCGACGGACACTGGCCGTTGGACAGCCATAGGAGTACGGCCGTATACGGCCAAAAGGCCCACCACAGGAAGCACAGGACTGTTCGGCCTAAAACAGGCCGGTGTACTTTGGCCGGTGATTTTCTATCCGGCCGTTTTCCGGCAGCCATGTTCGGCCCATGTCCAAATGTGGGCCTTTTGGCCGTATACGGCCGTACTCCCATGGCTGTCCAACGGCCAGTATCCGTCGGCCAGTCGACCGGCTTACGGTCATACGGCCAGATTCCAGCCGTAGGGCTCCGGCCATTCCAAAGCTACCCGTGTACGGCCGAAGTACGGCCGCCGGAGGACAGCCGAGATGCGGTCGTCGGACTCCGGCCGGACTAAAGCTACCGGAAATACCTGCTACGGGCCGTGCTACGGGCATTGGAGTTCAGCCACAGTACGTTAACTGTACTGAGGCCGGTCACTGCATGTCGCGCAAGCAGATGACTCATTCGCGCAGTGCAGAAGCAGCACAAACCCAGCATTTTGGGTCCAATGCAGCCGCATCAAAGTGAGCTCGCGCGCAACCACCAGCCGTCAAGCTTTCAGCGCAGCCTTGCATAATTACCAGCCTCAGTTGACAGGAAAATTCGTTTATTAAACAGTGCTCACAAATTGTCGTTCCTTTAATTGCTGTGCCTCTTTTACTGCCGAACACAGAAAATATTCAGTTCTTTGTAGAGTTTCAATAGATGTATTGTCCAGGTCCTGATATCCTCTGTGGGCGGCTTACCTGTAATACACGGGGAAAGAGGGGGGGGGCGGAGGGCGCATACTTTACTGGGTTGAATTTCAGAGAGATAAATTGCGCCGCTTTTAGACAATTTCTTTTAGGGCAATATTCCGGAACACTTTCATGCTATGACTACGTAAACTATTTTTATAACAGTCGCTTGACCAATTTTGCTGTATATAAAACCGGCGTGAATGCCTTTCCGAAGCGTTTTGGTTCTCAAGAAAACACTCAGGAGCATTTAATATAACTCCTTCACAAAAAAGTATGTCCAGTTTTTGCCCATTTTTCTTGCAAAGACATTTTCCACTCGATCACTTTTCTGATGATCTTGCGCAGGGCTGATGCTAAGAAGGAGCGAACAGGTACTTTCATTTTCAATCTATTTTAATGATGTTTTCATGAGTATACGTCCACACCACTTAATAGTCCAAAAGAACTTAATTTTCTTCTTATGTCATACTACGTTCAAAAAATTCCAGACGAGTTGCGAATGACGCTCTGCTTCAGGTGGCTGCAGTTGTATCCCTCTGTGTTCACGCAAGGAAAGGCGTAAAATTAGAGTTACATAATTTGTTTTAAACCAATAACATAGCAATGGTAGCATCCATACAGGAAACCTTGCATACTGCAACGAATAGGGCAATAAATATTTTATTGGTCAAGGTTGAATGCGTAGGGTTCTCAACCTGTCGGAGGCAAACTTGCGCCTCTGGAAGTTTATTTATTTATTTATTTATTTATTTTTATTCATTTATTTATTCATTGTTTTTTAATTAATTTATTTATTTATTTATTTATTTATTTATTTATTTATTTATTTATTTATTTATTTATTTATTTATTTATTTATTTATTTATTTCATGCCTGCTTGCCTTTTCATGCATTACAGAAGGGAGATACATAACACTAAGCAATAAATATGAGACAAAATAACAAAATATTTCTACAAAGCGCGCTGAAAATCGTCAATATAAACACTTAATGCAATCATACGTGGAAGATAATTACACTGCAGTATTGATGTAAAATAAAATGAATCGCGCAAGGCGTCACCTTTAAAGGAAAGTTAAAATATGCTTTAAGCAAGCGGTCGCACTTATGTAGAATGGCGCTTGGACATACTTCTCCCCTTCTACTCCAGTTTTCGAATGATAGAATATTACGAAAAAAGTTCAACCTGTGGTTTCGTCTGTGATCTTTCCCGTCCTGCCATTTCAGTTTGCTTTTACTTTCTCTCATACTAAGTTGAGCGTGCCAATTACCTAATACGAATCGCACTGACATATTCTGTATGTTTTCGAGCGTATCAACCAGCTCTTTGGTGTAGGGATCCACGAAAACACATTCGTACTCGAAGATTGAGCGCACATGAGTGATATACGGTTGTTCTTTTAGTTAGATTGCGGTTCACTGAAATTTCGTCTCAGAAAGCCAAAAACATATGCAGCCGTCACTTTTATGGTGTGAACCTGCGTATTTAACCTCTAACTACTCCTTAAATAAACTCCTAGGTATTTATATTCCTCGGCCGTTGTCACAGCAGCATAATTAACGGTATACGAATTCAATTGGAATGAAGGTTTTCTTGTAAAGGTGCCGTTAACATACTGTTTAACATCCAAAAACCTTTCTGAATCAGCACACCAGGATGTTATAAATTCGAATAAAGCTGCAGGTATACGGAATCACTTTCATTCGCTATAGTCCGGTAAACTACACAGTACTTTTGAACAAAGCTATAAGGCCAATAGTAATAACAATGCAAAAACCGATTCATTCAGTTCATAGGATGAAATGTACTTCGCAGAAGGTGACATGGAACACCATCATTTGCTTTTTTGCAGTCCAAGAATATTTAAGCTTATATATTGCAAAAGCCAAATCGTGCGTGAACTCAACAATCTGCGTTGAGCAAGGAAATCCTGACAAAATCCGTGTTTGCAAGGATGCTGGCGATTATGTTTAACCAAATGAGTCTTATCTCAAGAGTAGCTAAGCTCACCTTCAAACATCGGAACGAAATTAGCAGCTAGGCTTAGTCAGTGACAAGGCTCTGTTGTTATCGCAAATTTAAAATAATTTTTTTTCTAAATAGGCAGTCGTAAAATCCCATGAAGTAACATAGTGCAGGGCATGAAGTTGATCCTACCAATGCACGAGCGAGTCTCTTCTACGTTTATCACCAACAACATAGTGCAACATTGCTTGTCGCAGTTTAATTGTAAGCAGACTAACTAGCGCTTTTGCTCGCACTTGCCTTTCTTTGGTGGGGAGTCCTTGACGTGGTGGCGGTTTAGTTCCTGCGTGGTGGCCGCTTGCTCGACGCCCTTGAAGGCCAGTTATTCTGGTGAACCATCTCCATCTCGGATCGGACATCTCTGCCGGGTCGATGTCTCCAATGCTCTCCATTTCTTGAGGGGGCGAATAGCCTCGAGCTGATGCGTCGACGAAGCCGGCGGCAGAGGCGTGGTAGCGGCGATGTCTGGCGAGGCTTAGCTCACCCGTCGCTGTGGCACAGTCCTCTTGTGGCAATAAATGACATTTCGATGGCCTAAAAGGTTCCCTGGTAATGTCCAGTGAGTCCTTGCACCTGGCCCGTTCACCGAGAACACTCATTACTGTTTGACAAACGATGTTCGTTCATTTAAAACGTAGAAACACGGAGCGGATGAAAAACGCGTCCCCGTCGTTCGGCTCCCTAACGGCTTTATCTCCGCCCAGGAAAAAAAACGGTCGGTCTCCTTCCAAACACGTCTGTGCATGAATTCTCGGCGCCCAGGCGCGTGCCGTTGTTCGGCTGTATGCCGTTTGCCGAAAAAATGACGTATAACCAGATACCTTACGTAGGCCGGTCTCCTCTTGAACACCGGTTGCCAAATATTCTGTGGCCATTCGCTTGCCGTAATTCGGCCCAGGACAGCTAACCGAATGAAAAACGTATATTCTGGGGCCGTACGTCGGCCGGTATCCTTCATAACACTGGTTGCCAGAAGAAAACGAATATTCTACCACCGGACGCGCGGTTCACCGTTGAAACAACGAATGCACGGCAGCCGCGCTCCGGCCGGTCTCCTTTCGAACACCAACTGCCGCAAAAATACGCATATTCTGTGGCCGGTCGCTTGCCGTGCTTCGGCCGATTACCGCTTCCCGAAAAAAAAACGGATGCCCTAAGGCCGTATTTCGGCCGTTCTCTTTCTCAACATCGGCAGCCGTAAGAGAACTGAATATCTGGCAGCCGGTTAGCTGCCGTTGTGCGTCCGTACACGGGCGGACGGAAAAATCCCGAAGCGCTGGTTGCCGAATGCTGGCCGTTCAACGCATGATCAGTGGCTGCCAGAACCTGGATGCTGGCCGGACATGCCAGAAAGCGGCCATAGACGGGCCGGTCTTGGGGCACACTTTCTGTGCCGCCTGGGACATTTGGACATGGGCCGAACAAGGCTGCCGGAAAACGGCCGACCAGAAAATCACCGGCCAAAAAAAGTAAACCGGCCTGTTTCAGGCCGAACAGTCCTGTGCTACCTGGGAGCCGGGCTTGGCCCGGCAGTAAAAACAAACAATAAATAAACAAACCCATACCTTGTTTGCGGCAATATAGCGTAGTATAAAAGCAGAAAGAAGGGGTATAGCTTAAGACGACCTGGAGCTCCCTGCCTGGTAAACAGACAGGCAGCCCATCCACCGGAGCTTGACCAGTGCTCCGACGGCCACTGTCTGAGGTTTGTGCCCTTCATTTTAAAACATATCGTCCTGGTTGATCACATCCTATGTATTGGGTCTCGGGGTCCGTGGTGTCGCCAAAACCGCCACCGAAATTGATCGGTGCCCCGGGGAAGCTTCCGATCTTCGGAAGGGAAATAATTAAATATGTGTAACTATTCCGAGTGCCGGCCGTTCAAACACTGCATTCGGAACAGAGGGCACAAGCCACTCAGACATTTCGGATTACGAAAAACATCCTGTTTCCTGGTCAATTTCTGCGCCACATAGACTGGAACAACGTTGCAGCAGCACTACACAAGACACTGAGCCGTGAATGATTATGAATACGTAAAGGAGATACCCTTTATGCTGCCCAGAGATTAATCGTGGTAGCGCCAATGCAGAAGGTGATCCAGAGTCATTATTACCGGCGAAGCTAGGGTTGAAGATAGATATAAACCTATTTTGGACCCTGCAATGAGCATACAGTTTGTTTTCGACGTTCTATTCTAAAGATCACAAGTATACTCAAGCTGCGGGCGACAAATAGTTGTGTAGAGCTTGAGAAGAGAATGCGGTTCTTTGAACTCCTCCGATATCCGGCGCACAACACCAAGGGATCAAAGAGCCCTACGAGTAATGAACCGGATATGAGACAGGAAGGTCAGTGTGCTGTCAAAATTGACACCGAGGTCGTTACCCTGCCCCACGCGGTAACAGTTCATCAATAATGTCATAGGGAAACAAGATGACGCTGGTTGTCAAGATGTCATTACCTTCGTTTTTGCTCTATTTATAAGAAGTTTGTTGCAAGTGCATCAGTGCGAAAATGCACATATTGTTCCCTGGAGAGCAGAACCGCTTGCAGTGTTAAAACGGAATTTAAGTATTTTGTCGTCGTCAGCAGGTAAAACAAACTTGCAATTCGTAAACACCGGCGAAACATCATCCATAAAGATTGAAAAGGAATAAAAATAAAATGAAATTCCAAGGAAAAGCTTTTCTCTGGAGCGTCTGCTCTGGAATTCCATTTTATTTTTTCTCTCTGTTTTGCTCCGCTTTGTCTTGTGCCCCGTACGTCCCTCTACCTTTATAGTTGCATTTTTGAGTTTCAGATATGGTCTGCTCCAAGAATGTTGCTTTTGGCGACACGTGCCACTTCAGTTGTGCGGTTATCGCTTTTTCTTTTGTGTGTGCGTGGTTTTTCATCCTTTGTTTTTTTATCTTTTTGCTAGACCTAGTTAATCTCCCCCTTCTCCACCTTTTCTTTTGACCTGAGATTTGCAGGTAGCGTCTGATAAGAACTCCTTTTACGGCGTGTTATGCTTCCGGAGGTTTTGAGAACTTTTCTGTAGGCCGCGCGGCGGGGCAACAAAGACCCTATCATCCTTTTTCTCCAAGAATTTCGCGGAATATCAACCCCCGGCTGACTTCCCTCTTTGCGAATTCACGGCTCAAACTATACAAACTTCTTTCCGCCTCAATATCTCCCTCTACATACTTCAAAAAACAATCCGCTTTCTCAATTCCACTTCCTTCCCTCCTCTACTGGGGACCTTCCCCTATATAATGCGTGCCAGCCAGTCGAGGGGTTGCCCTGACTAAGGCAAGACTCTTTGGTGAAACGTTGGCAACAATTGTTGTTTCTACCTTGTTCAAACTTTTCTTTTCTTGTGTTCTTTACCATAATCAAAGTTTTATTGTTCCCCTGTATATATGTATATATATATATATACATATATATATGTATAGTGTAAGGAGACAGGACGCTTCTCTCAGGGAAACAGCAGAGCGAACGGTTTGGTCCTTTACTTGCCAGATCGCGATTCCACACACCAACGACTAGAGATGATGATTATGTACAAATGATGATTTTAATGGAAATGGACAGGTGAGGGGTTGACCACACCGGTATCTGTGGACGGGCACGGTGTGGGGCTGTTCACAGGTGCACAAGTAAGCGCTCACATTCCCCCCCCCACCCCCCCCGTAGTTGGAAGCGGCCGCCTGGCCGCGTGTATTTAAGGTTCACGGTCGATGAAACGCTTCATGCGAGAAATGTGCACAATTTCTCTTCCGCGTCTGCCCGTGGAAGCAGTTGTCGGCGACACTCGATAGTTCACCGGAGAAGTTTGCTCAGTGACCACGTAGGGGCCAATATACCGAAGCAAAAACTTCTCGCACAAGCCAGGTGAGCGAATTGGCGTCCAGAGTAACACTCGCTCTCCCGTGCGGAAATGAACGTCGCGGTGAGTGGCATCATACCGTGTTTTCCGTTGTTGCTGCGCGGCTTCAGTGTTTATGCGGGCTAGCTGACAGCAGTGAGTGATCCGAGAGATGAACTGGTCGGAAAATGGCGTTGCAAGAGATACCGGAGCAGAGAGGAAAGCATTGTCCATAACAAAGGAAGGGGAATGGCCGAAAACGAGGAAGAAAGGTGAATAGCCGGTGGTACGATGAACAGCCGAATTATAGGCGAATGTTACGAAAGGCAGAACGTTGTCCCAGTCGGCATGGTCCGGCCTAATGTACATTGAGAGCATGTCTGATAGAGTTCTATTCAATCGTTCGGTGAGGCCGCTAGTCTGTGGGTGGCAGCTGCTAGTCGTTTTATGAACGATATTGGAAGCTCGAAGCACATCCGCAAGAACTTGCGATAAAAAGGCCTTGCCTCGGTCGCTCAAAATCACGCGTGGTGCACCGTGCCGCCACATGATGCTCTGCAGGACGAAATCTGCGAGTTCTTGGGCGTATCCGGATCTCAGGGGTGACGTCTCAGCGTACGGGGTAATTGATCAACCGCAGTCACAATCCAGCGGTAGTTGGCAGGTGTGCATGGAAGCGGTCCGTAGAGATCAATGCCCACTGATTCGAAAGGTACGGACGGGCAAGGAAGCGGTTGTAGCGTACCTGGTCCGGGAGACGTACTGCGTTTCCGGTGTTGGCATTTGGCGCAAGAGGAAACCTACTTGGCCAGGTCTGTGGAGAGTCCAGGCCAGAAGTAGCGATTGCGAATGCGATCGTAGGTTTTTCCATAGCCTAGATGTCCTCCGGTAGCTTCATCGTGAAACGCCTCTAAGATGGCTCTCCGTAGTGGCTGAGGTACCACTGGGACCCAACTGCTGCCTTCAGGATGATGGCTGCAACGATGAAGAATTCCATCTACAAGCCAAAAATCCTTTATCTGGCGACGTAGACGGCTGTTGGTAGGTGGGGTGGAGCCGTCCATCCCGTCTATTACGGTACGACAATAAGTGTCGCTTCGCTGGATCGCCGCCAGGTTGTCTGGAATATGAAACATTGCAGGGAGGATGGGCGCGACTGGGAGAGCAGCTTGGTGTGCTAGGGAGCAGATGCGGACGATTGAGGCAAAGGGCGGCGTGAAAGAGCGTCCGCTTCTGTGTGTTTCTTTCCCGACTTCTAAGCAACGGTAAAATCATATTGCTGGAGACGGAGAATCCAACGATCCAGGCGTCCGGAAAGGTTCTGGAGCGTGGACAACTAGCATAAGCCGTGGTGGTCCGTGACGACTGTGAAGTGCCGGCCGTATAAGTAGGGACGGAACTTTTGAATGGCCCACGCAACAGCGAGGCATTCCTGCTCCGTTATGGTGTAGTTCTGCTCTGCTGAGGTGAGGGACCGGCTGGCATAGGCGGCCGAGGGTGAGGGTCAAGCTGTAGCAAGACCGCGCCGATGCCTTGGCCACTGGCGTCAGTGTGCATAATGGTTGGCGCAGCATCATCAAAATGGGCAAGCACTGGACTCGACGTTGGGGCGTCTTTAAGGGACTGGAAAGCCAGTTCGCATTCCTCATTCCAAACAAAAGCGATGCCAGAACGCAGGAGGTAATGCAGGGAGAAGCAATGGTCGCAAAATTTTGTATGAAGCGGCGAAAATAGGATGCTAGCCCGAGGAAGCTGCGGAGATCTTTCTGCTGTAGTGGTCTGGGAAAATTTAGAACGGGGGAAATTTTCTCTGGGTCGGGCTAGATTCCGTTTTTACTGACGACGTGTCCCAATACTTTTATCGACTTGCTGGCAAAAGTACACTTTTTTGGATTCAGCTGCAGTCTTGCATTGACGAGGCATCTAAGTACTTTGTCTAGACATTGTAGATGTTAATCAAAACTAGTCGAAAAAACAACGATGTCGTCCAGCTGGCGAAGACAACGTTTCCATTTCAGCTCGCGGAGCACTGTGTCTATCATTCGCTCAAATGTCGCAGGTGCATTACACAGACCAAAGGGCATCACGTTGAATGCGTAGAGGCCGTCTGGAGTGGCTAAGGCAGTTTTTTTCTTGTAATCTTCGTGCATCGGGATCTGCCAATATCCGGAGCGTAAGTGAGACTAGAGAAGTATTCTGCCCCTTGGAGACTGTCCAACGCGTCATCGATGCGAGGCATCGGATAAACATCCTTTCGAGTTATCTTATTTAGCGCACGGTAGTCAACGCAAAACCGAACGGAACCATTCTTCTTCTGCACAAGCGCAACCGGCGATGGCCATGAACATGATGAGGGGCGGATGACATCGCGCTTAAGCATGTCAGAAACTTGTTCTTCTATAATTTTGCTTTCGTGCGAAGATTCTCTGTACGGACGACGGCGTACAATGGCTGAGCCGTCTGTTTCAATTCGATGCGCGGCGACAGACGTACGTTTGAGTGTGTTGGAAGAAACGTCGAATGATGCGCTGTGCTTTTTCAGAACAGCCAGCAATTGTTCCGTCTGTGCCGCCGTGAGGTCTGGGCTAACAGTGGTAGCGATGCTAGGCGGATCAGCCAGGGGTGCTGAATCCCGCATGCGCGAAGGAGTAACGGTGTTAGACACGATAGAAAGTGGCTCGCGGTCGACAACAGAAGCAACGACCGTGCCCTTGCGTAGCAATATTGGCTCACCGGTGGTGTTCAGCGCTGACAGAGCTGCAAGTCCCCGCGAAAAGCGAAGGAGGCAGGTAGACATGGCGATTCCGCGGGGAATCAAGCGGCTCGCTGGAGAAGCTATCACGTCACCGTCAAAAATGTTTCCCGATGAAACCGTCAGGACTTCTTCGCTACCAGGCGGCAGGACGTGGTCAGCATGCAGAATCAAAACCTAGCGTCGTAAGGTCGCAGCAGATGTAAACTCGGTATCGCTGATTTGAAGGGCTGGGTAGCGACAGGATATGACGGCGGAAGCTGAGGAGAGAAGGTCCCAACCCAAAATTAGTTCTTGAGAGCACACTGACAGGCCCGCGAATTGGATATGATGACGATCTTTCCCGATTACCACTCGTGCAGTACAATTTGCGACAGGCTGCATAATATGTCCGTTTGCATTAAATAACGAAGGGCCAGCGCAAGGGGTCATCAATTTCGTAGACGAGAACAAAGTTTAGAATTCATAACAGAAAGGCTGGCTCCGGTGTCAACTAAAGCTTTCACCAAATACCTTCCACTTCCACAGATAACACATTTGAAGGGCGCTCTGGAGGAGTTTCAATCAGTCCAAACGATGCAGTTTCCCCTCCACAAACTGCAGCGCCTAGTTTTCCGGTTGGAGGTCAGGGTCACGAGAGACGCGGCGAATGGGTGACACGAAACGACGGTAACGCGAGGGTGAACGACGCCTCGAGTCACGGCCACTGCGGGAATGGTCGAGTGAGCCCTGAGGAGACAGAGAACGTTGTCCGGGAGAGTGGGAAGGTCCTCGAGGCGCGTAGTTAAAGCGGACATCACGTTCGTGAGGTGCGTAACCACGCCGTTCATCTTGTAGGCGCCGTCGGCAGAAGCGCGCGATGTGGCCTCTTATGCCGCAGTAGAAACAGACCGGGCGTTTGTTGGAACGAACGTCAAGACGTGGCCGCCAGGTCGGATAGACACTCTGAACGGGACGTCGCGGCGAGACGGCTGCTAACTGACCGAGCATGAAGGGCGGCGATGGAAGTTCAACTGCCGCAACCAGTGGTCGTTGCAGGGCGTCCGCATAAGAAGCGCCGATGGGAGCAACTAAGTCACCGTTGCAGGGACTGCCAGTCATTGACGCCAGCTCTTCTTTGATAACTTCTCGCAAGTCAGTTGCTGGCTGGGAGCAGCGGCCACCGTGAGCGCAGGAGCTTAGGGAGCTTTGCTGCTGGAGCTCCTCGCGGATGATGCTGCGCAATAAAGCTCGCAACTCTGGCTCTGGCGGAAGACAAGTGAGTCCCGTAGTCGGTTGTAGGCGAATCGCGTGAAGCTGATCGAAGCGCTGACAGGCGGCCCTTATGTCATTGACGCTGGATGGATTCTGCAGCGCTAGGGCAGTGAAGGCAAAGTCAGCGATTCCCTTGAGGACATGCTTGACTTTGTCTGCTTCCGACATATCCGGGCTAACCCGACGGCAAAGAGCGAGGACATCCTCGATATACGACGCGTACGTCTCATCGGGATTCTGCATGCGGGTTTCAAGTTTGTTCTTTGCTGCGTCCGAGCGAGCGGAAGAAACGACGAAAATGTTGCGAATCTCTTCGGTGAAGGTAGCCCAATCAGTCAGCCTTTCCTTGTTATTTAAATACCATGTTTCGGCTGCTTGAAACCGGTGGAATTCGACATTTTCAAGCTTTAAACTATCGTCCCACCTGTTAAACTGACTGACCTTGTACTGTTCCAGCCACTCCTGGACATCTTCGCGCCGAAGGCCACGGAAAGACGGGGGGTCGCGCTGGGGGCAGGTCACGAGGAATGGCGACGAGACAGAAGCGGGTGCATTCGGCGCGCTTTCTCGCTCCATCGGAGCGGTTCACGCCGACAAAAGGCGGCCGGAACGGAGCTCCAGGGGTGCGGCCGGACTAAGTAGAGGTCGGGATCAAGCGCAACCTCCACCACTTGTAAGGAGACAGGACAGTTCTCTCAGGGAGGCAGCAGGGCGAACTGTTCGGTTCTTTACTTGCCAGATCGCGATTCCACACACCCGTGAATAGAGATGATGATTATGTACAATGGACCGGTGAGGGGTTGACCACACCGGTAGACGGTGGACGGGCAGGGTGTGGGGCAGTTCACAGGTGCACAAGTAAGCGCTCACAATATATATATAGAGAGGCGACGGTTTGCGTGGCCGTTTATTCCAACGCTCGGGCCAAGGAAGAAGATCAAGCGGTGATGATGATTATTTACAAGTGATGATGATGCCGAGCCCATCGGGGCTAGCACTGATGATAGTGGGTGATTACGAAGAAGCGTCCGTAACATAACGCAAAGTACTGGGAGCGTAGTCACTGGGTCTCACATAATTTCCCCTCCGCGACCAAGGACTGGATGAGGGCCGAATAACGTTACGCTGCAGCATATCGTTCACATTCTCCTCAATTACTTGCCGTTCTGATGGGGAGACTCGGTACGGGCGGCGGTGAACAATAGTTGATCCATCAGTTTTGATGCGATGCGTAGCTGCAGGGGTGCGAGGAAGGAACTTTGAATGGGTGTCGAACGAGGCACGGTGCTTGTGTAAAAGTTCCAGTACTGAAGATTTCTGGGATGGGGTAAGGTCCGGACCGATGGTGACCGCAAGAGACGGCGTAGAGGAAACGGTCGTGGAAGGCCCACTGCCTGTGGAAAGAGTACCAGACGGAAGGATGGACACGTCGTCGGCAGAAACAGAAGCAATCGCACAGCCTTGCGGGAGCAGAACCGCTTCGGAGGTCGTATTACGCACAGGGATAAAGGCGCGCCCTCGGGAAAATCGTACCAGACAAGCGGCTACTGCAAGACCTCGTGAAAGGAGGCGGCCGCACGGAATGGCCAGTACATCGCCGTCAACGATTTTGTCAGCGGAAACTGAAAGAATGTGCTCTTGGCGGGCGGGCACAACGTGATCGGTACGTAGCACCAGACGAGGCGTACTTGTTTCCGGGACAGCTGAGTGATGAACGTCTGTGATGCTAATAGCAGGAGTGCGGCAACAAATAACAGCGGAAGTCGACGAAAGATAGTCCCACCCAAGAATAAGCTTATAGGGGCACTCCGAGATCACCGCACACTGAATGTGATGACACAGCCCGTCGATAGAAACGCGTACCGTGCAGAATGCAGAAGGTTGGATGGACGTGTCGTTCGCACTACGTAATAAATGGCCACTGTATGGGGTTTTTACCTTTCGTAGTCTCTTACAAAAGTCAGCTCGAATAATAGAAATACTTGCTCCAGTGTCCACCAAAGCTCCGATATCGTTACCTTCAACTGATACTAACAACAAGTTCGATGGGTGTTCTGGAGGAGTTGCTAATTTACCGATAGATGCAGTTTCCCCTCCAAAAACTGCATGACTTAGTTTTCCGAGAGGTGGGTGGGGTCATGCACGACAGGGCGAAGCGGAGACACAGATCGTCGAAATGGTGATGGGGAACGACGTCGCGACGCACGAGAATTGGTCGGGGACTCGGAAGTGGCAGGAGGAGAGGACCGCCGTGGCGGAGATGGGTAACCCCTCTGGCGGTAGTCGTAACGAAGGTTTGGTCGGTCACGTTCGTACGTGTCGTAGCCACGTCGCTCATCAATTAAACGCCTCCTACAGAACCGCGAAATGTGCCCGCGAATTCCGCAGTAGAAACACACCGGCCGGTTGAAAGAGGGCTGAGGGCGCTGCGGTCGCCATGCTGGATAGTAAGGCTGCGGCCCAGGGACCGGGTTGACCGCTGCCACATAGCCAGGAACTGGTTGGGCGGGGACGCCTGCCACAGACAGAGGCGGCCTGCCAGCCACTTCGGAATAGGATGGCGTGACTGGAGGAGGGGTAAGATCTGCGGGAAGTCTTCCGTGAGTACACGCGGCAAGCTCCTCTCTAATGATCTCTCGCAGGTTAGGTGTAGACGAGTAGGGACTGGTAGAAGAGACGTGCACAGAGGTGCGGCCGTCAAGTTCTTCCCGGATGAGTTCGCGTATTAGAGCTCGGAGGTCCTCATCGCCGCTGTTGCGGGCCATGGTACCCTGCTGGAGACGGAGCGACTGAAGGTTGTCCAGGCGTTGGCACGTTGTCCTCACATCCGAAACGGTAGTCGGGTTCTGAAGGGCCAGGGCATTAAAGGCGAACTGGCCGATCCCTTTCAAGATGTGGCGTACGCGATCAGCCTCCGTCATGTCTTTGTTGACCTTTCGGCACAGGGCCACAACATCTTCAATGTACGACGTGTACGTCTCACAAGGATGTTGGAATCGTCCCTCCAGCTTCTTTTTCGCGATGTCTGAGCAGGCCGAGGAAGAACCAAAAATCTGGCGCAGCTGGGTGGTGAAATCGTTCCAGTCATCAATGCGGTGCACATTGTTCCGGAACCACGTTTTGGCCACTTCGTCCAGGGACCAAGAGACGTTTTCAAGCTTCGCGCGGTCGTCCCACCTGTTAAAGGCGCTGACGCGTTCGAAGGTATCAAGCCACTCGTCAACTTCCTCATTACGAAGGCCAGCGAACATCGGTGGATCCCGCTGGCGGCTGGTGACGAAGTACGGTGGGACGGCGGCTGAGCCCGCCCCACCGGTTCCGCTGCCGGTTCCACTGCCGGTACCGCTGCCGGTTCCGGTGGCACGTTCCGCTGTCATAGGCATGGCGTCTCGCAGCAGGCGACGACCCGAACGGAGCTCCAGGGGTACACTCAGAGATGGAGGACGAGGGACCAAGACGCACGCTCCACCACTTGAGAGACGACGGTTTGCGTGGCCGTTTATTCCAACGCTCGGGCCAAGGAAGAAGATCAAGCGGTGATGATGATTATTTACAAGTGATGATGATGCCGAGCCCATCGGGGCTAGCACTGATGATAGTGGGTGATTACGAAGAAGCGTCCGTAACATAGCGCAAAGTACTGGGAGCGTAGTCACTGGGTCTCACAATATATATATATATATATATATATATATATATATATATATATATATATATATATATAGGAAAATAAAAATTTATCATATTTATAAGAAAAGAAAACTTTGAACGAGGCAGAAACAATAATTGTTGCCAACGTTTCAGCAAAGAATCTGGCCTTCGTCAGGGTAACCCCTCGACTGGCTGGCACGCATTATGTAGAAGTAGGTCCCCAGGTGAGAGGAGGGAAGGAAGTGGAATTGAGAAAGCGGATTGTTTTTTGGAGTATGTAGAGGGAGATATTGAGGCGGAAAGAAGTTTGTATAGTTTGAGCCATGAAGTCGCTAAGAGGCAAGTCAGCCGGGGGTTGATATTCCGCGAAAGACTTGGAGAAAAAGGATGAGAGAAGAAAAAGAAGAAGATATTTATTTCAACATCAAATGATGCCAGGGGTACATTCAAAAAGCCAACAATGGGCTTGACGGGGAATGCACCCCCACAGGTTCAGCATGCAGTAGCAGCACTGGTTCAGCATGCAGTAGCAGCAAAAAAAAACAACTTAAAATCATAGTTCGTCGCCGAAATTCCACAATTCGTGCACAGTCCTGTAATACATTTTACCGTTTACCTACAGTAACAATAGCCAGACATGATATATCAATAATGCAAAGAAGCATACAAGAAACCAACCCGTCACGGTATCTCTTCCTTATACAACCTGTTGAGTTGTATTGGTATTTGGAAACGAAGCATTTGCCGTCCATAATTGGTACGCACACGAGGCACTTGCCAGGGTTCATTACTTCTTGTTGGGTATGGCTTGTCTCGTTGCATTAAGTTGGAGGTTGAATTGAAAAAACGGTTGGAGTTTTTACAGTCTTTCGTATAGCGACAGTCCAGCAGCGTGGTGTACGATGTGGTGACAGGTACAATATTTAATGCTGTAAAAAGGGGCTGGGTATTGGCATAATATGAAGTGTTCGCAAGCATACGGACAGCTCTTTTTTGCTGCAACCTATGTAACCGTAAAATGTTTGAGAATGTAGTCTCCCCCCCCACACCAGGTGGCAGTACGAAATACAAGAGGTAAATAAACAATTATAAATCAGTAGTTTCATAACCTGTGGCAAGTGAGAACGAACACGAGTCAGTATGCCGACAATCTTAGCGAGCCGCTTAGCTAGATTCCCTGTATGTATGTCCTAGAGCATGTTTTTACGTCGAGTTACACCGAAACGTTTTATGGACGGAACAATTTCAATATTGTTACCACCAAGAACAACGTTAGGTAAAGCACCGACTGTTTTGTTTTTTGGGCGAAAGAGAATTGCCTTAGTTTTCTTGGAATTAATTATTAGTGAAGATGCATTGCTCCATTCAAGTAAATTACGCAAAGCAGCATTTGCGTTGTCGATCACTTCAGGTAACCCACGTCCCGAGAAAAACAAACTGGCATCATCCGCGTATATAATAAATTTAGCGTTATTGTCGATGCATACAATATTATTAATATAAAGGTTAAAGAGTAGCGGTCCAAGTATACTCCCTTGAGGGACACCACAGTTAATAGCTCTGCTATATGATAACTCACCATGGACCACTACGTGTTGCTGTCGATTTTTTACGTGCGAACGAACGAGCTTAAGGAATCTACCTCGGATGCCGTAGTATTCCAATTTCAGGAGCAACGTATCATGATTTAATGAGTCGAACGCTTTCGAGAAATCAACGTAGATGCCCAGCGTGCATGATTGGTCCTCGAAAGACTCCAGTATTAGTTCTTTCTGTATTAAAAAAGCTGTTTCCCTTGATTTACCTTTAACAAAGCCATATTGGCAGTCGGGTAATATTTTGTGTTTTTGTACAAAGCTAGTCATCCGATCACAGATCAACTTTTCAATGTATTTAGAGAACACAGGAATGATTGATATTGGCCTGTAGTTTGAAAAAAACTGATTTATCACCCCCCTTGAATATACCCGAGACTTTGGAGACCTGTAATTTACTGGGATAAACGCTGGACATAACAATAAAGTTGATAATATATTCGAGAACCGGTGCGATTATATCGCGAACGAATTTTATAGGTTGTATTTGGAGATCGTCAATAACTCTACTCTGTATTTTTTAGACCGAAGCACTCGGGCAATCTCTTAGCTAGTAACGGGTGTCAAGAACGCGCTGTCACGCGCCCTTGGACCTATATAGTTTAGGCATTTAGGAGACTATACACTGTTAACAGCTGATGCAAAAAAGTCATTAAACGCGTTTGCCAGTTCGTGACCAGGCATCAATTTGCCATTTACAGTTATATCTTCAATAGAGTGATGTTTGTGCAAGTGCAAGAAATTGTTTAAACGCTTCCAAACAACATCCGATCGTTGGAAGTCTGCAACGTTAAATAAATTGTCGATATATTTTTTTAACGCTTCTTAATAGACTGTTGGCTTTGTTTCTGTATTGCTTAAATTTCTTTAGGTCTTCCATGTTTTTGGTTTTAATGAAACGCTTATACACAGCGTTTTTAACACGTATCGCTGTTAAGCATTTTTTGGTTATCCATGGCTTCCACCCCGTTCTGAGCTTGTGTTTTTGGTTTAAAAGGAAAACAGTCAGAATATTTATTTATCTATTTATTCAGGTACCCCTAAAGGCCCTCCGTTAGAGGGTCTTACATATGGGGAGCATGCGCATACATCGAACATAACATGAATGGGTGCTAACAGAATGATAAATTACAAACGTATCAAAAAAATTCAAGCAATAAGCATTTTTAACACACATAACTACAAAAACATATAACTATAAGGCAAGCACATCACAGCAAAAAATAAAAAAAATAAAATGTCAATATATGCAAGCAAGAACAGAATTAGGTCACTTCATTTTTTAAAAAGTCTTGAAATTTTGTTAGGTTAGCTTCTGTGGCAATATGCTGTGGTAGGTTATTCCAGTCTATTATTGTGCGCGGAATGAATGAGTTTGCGAACGTAAATGAATGGCAAGTGATGCGCTTAACTTTACAAGAATGATCGCGCCGTGGAAATGTAACAGTGGGTGAGTGAAAAAAATCATCACGAAGGTGCTCATGATGATACAGTTTATGAAAAAGTGTTAGGCGAGCATTCCGGTGGCGAAGTGATAACGAAGCCAACTCGGCGCGACTTTTCAGCGCTGTGACGCTTGCGTATGGGGAATAATAAGAAAAAAATAAATAGTTTTAAATGCCTCAATAAATATTTCATACGCTTCTTCTCCATCCAACCTTTCATATATGTTCCGACAGTCAGCTTTCAAGAGTTTCTGCCGAAATTTTTCTAAAGTGGTGGGATTTATATCTTGAAAGCGTATTGAAAACAAGGGCTTTCCTCGTTCAGTCTTAGCAGAATACAGGTTGGAGAATAGATATATAGGTAAGTGATCACTAAGATCAGCCGCAATAACACCGCATGATAGCAATTCCTCACTTATGTTATTTACGAATAGGTCTAGTAAGGTAGAAGTATATCTGTTGATACATGTGGGTTGGTCTGTGGGGCTAACAAAACCGTTTACTGCGATAATTTCACTAAGTTCATATTGAGCCGAAGATATTTCTAATAAGTTGATATTTAGATCACCACCAAGCACGAGTGTGAGATTGTGGTCATTAATCCAGCTGAAGCATGCATCAAGGAATTCAAAGAATGTTGTCGTGTTGCCATTAGGTGTGCGGTATAAAACCGAGAAAACAAGTGAACTGCTTTGCAAAGAAACTACCTCATAGTCACTAGTTACCAAAGAAAAACTCTCGAGAAATTGACATTTAAAATTTTTTTGGCAAGAATTAGAGTACCACCTCCTCACCTCCCACTGCGGTTTAAGAAAAAGGAACTATATCCGAGACGATTGAGTACCTCGTCGTGCTCATTATACCACGTTTCAGTAACCATGATAACGTCAAATTTAAAACTGAAAGTGCAAATGAACGCATGAATGTCGTCGTGTTTGTTACGGGCCGATTGGGCATTAAAGTGAATAAAAGAAATCCGCCTCGACTGGCCGATAAAATTCCTGCTCAGTTCTTCTGGCGTAAAAAGGTGACCTTTTCCCGACGATGCGGATGGCATTCCCAACAGAAAAAGAAGAAGAAGAAGGCCCTATTTCATCCTATTTCATCTTATCTAGGTCAGTGACGCACGAAACTCGGAGTATGCACGATGACTCGGTTTTGCGTGCGAATATCTTGCCATCTCTAGCCCACACAAAGCGCCATCCTTTATCCATTTTCTTGAGACTGTCACTCCTAACAACCTTTTCAAGTACGGACAGAGGTGCTCATTTATAAAAAAATTCCCCCGCATTTCCCCGAGGGGGAGAATGTGAAAGTGCGAATGCACGGTTGTCGGCCCGCTTGCGGCGCTTGCGCTCGGCCCCCGCAGCCCACCGCCTCGCCGCCTTCTCTTCCATCGGGTTTGTAGTATCACGTGTACACCACGCAGTTATCAAGCCGCTATAACGCCGCTGAGTCGCCAACGCACGCCGCTGACGACGTAGTTTGAATGCGTTAAAGATATAAGACGCGTCACTAACACTGATATCAAAGTCGCGTCCGTGGCTTGGTCGGTAGAGCGTCGCGCTGCGGCCGCAAAGTCCTCGGATCGAAACCTGGCGCCGGATGCTGTTTCTTTTTTAAATATAGAGGAGCACTGCGGACGCCGACGCCACCGCCGCCGCCGACGCCGGCGGTGGATGGTTTGGGGTCGCTTATAAAGTGCATTCGCACTTAAAACAGGCACTCGCTCAGACATGCCTAAATCTTGAGCAGACAGGCGCACCTTTCGCGCTTTGGCGAGTAAGACATCGCGTTTTGTTCGGTTGTGAAATTGCACAATGATGTTAGAACGGAATGGTTCTTTACATGACACTCTGTGACATACTGCGATATCAGCGCTAGTGCTAGGCTCTTCAAGGGCTTTTGAAATGTTATCAAGTATGACTGACAGGTCTTCGCCTTCGGATACTGGAACGCCTTTGATTTCAATATTTCTGCTCCTTGAGTATTGTTCCAGCTCGACAATACGTTGCTCGTGATCTCTGGCCTGCTTATTTAGTTCTCCGCATTTGTCAACCAGAGTAGTGTTTACCTTCTTAAGTTCCGCGTTTTCGTTTTGAAGCTCCAAACATAGCGTGTTCATTGTTTCAAATTTTTTAGTGAACGATTGGATGCAAGATTTTAGTGCTCGGTTTTCCTTTCTGAATTCCCGCTCCAAAGAGGCCCGCATTTCCTGCAAGTCCTGTCGAACGTCATTCAACATTTTTGCTATTTCAGAGCGAAGCACGTTAGTAGACATGATCAAGGTAACACAGGCAGCAGAGGCGGCGAAATAACAAAAAGGGTAATGGAAATGCAACAGTAACACCAAAGCCAACCTGCGGGGCAGTTGAAGAATGTGTTAGGCGAGTGTCACCACCGCCGCCAGCGCTGCCGAAGGACCAGACATGGATAGGGCCCTCTTTTAAGCCGTCACGCCCTGGTGGTCGGTGAAGGCGTTATGCTGACGTTGTTTCACGTGGCCTCGGGAACAGCAACTGCGGTGTTGTCGCCGATAACGCTTGCTGGGCAGCGTAGGCGTGAAGTGCTCGGAGATAAAACGCCAGGGAAAAACTGGTTGGAACCTGCGGGGCAGTTGAAGAACGTGCTAGGCGAGTGTCACCACTGTCGCCAGCACTGCAGAAGTACCAGACATGGATATGGCCCTCTTCTTTTAAGCCATCACGCCCTGGTGGTCGGTGAAGGCAATATGCTGACGTTGTGTCACGTGGCCTCGGGAACAGCAACTGCGGTGTTGTCGCCGATAAGGCTTGCTTTCCAGAGTAGGCGTGAGGTGCTCTTTGATAAAACGCCAGGGCAAAACCGGTAGGAACCTGCGGGGCACTTGAAGAACTTGTTAGGCGAGTGTAACCACCTCCGCCACCGCTGCCGAGGGTGTTGGTTGCCCCGCAGCGCGGCCTACAGAAAAGTTCTCAAAACCTCCGGAAGCATAACACGCTGTAAAAGGAGTTCTTATCAGAAGCTACCTGCAAATCTCAGGTCAAAAGAAAAGGTGGAGAAGGGGGAGATTAACTAGGTCTAGCAAAAAGATAAAAAAACAAAGGATGAAAAACCACGCACACACAAAAGAAAAAGCGATAACCGCACAACTGAAGTGGCACGTGTCGCCAAAAGCAACATTCTTGGAGCAGACCATATCTGAAACTCAAAAACGCAACTATAAAGGTAGAGGGACGTACGGGGCACAAGACAAAGCGGAGCAAAACAGAGAGAAAAAATAAAATGGAATTCCAGAGCAGACGCTCCAGAGAAAAGCTTTTCCTTGGAATTTCATTTTATTTTTATTCCTTTTCAATCTTTATGGATGATGTTTCGCCGGTGTTTACGAATTGCAAGTTTGTTTTACCTGCTGACGACGACAAAATACTTAAATTCCGTTTTAACACTGCAAGCGGTTCTGCTCTCCAGGGAACAATATGTGCATTTTCGCACTGATGCACTTGCAACAAACTTCTTATAAATAGAGGTAAAAAGAGGGTAATGACATCCTGACCACTAACGACATCTTGTTTCCCTATGACATTATTGGTGAAGTGCTACCTCGTGGGGCAAAGGTTAACGACCTGGGTGTCAATTTTTACAGCAAACTGAGCTTAATGTTACATATCCGGTTCATTACTCGTAGGGCTCTTTGATCCCTTGGTGTTGTGCGCCGGATATCGGAGGAGTTCAAAGAATCGAATTCTCTTCTCAAGCTCTACACAACTATTTGTCGCCCGCAGCTTGAGTATACTTGTGATCTTTAGAATAGAACGTCGAAAACAAACTGTATGCTCATTGCAGGGTCCAAAATAGGTTTATATCTATCTTCAACCCTAGCTTCGCCGGTAATAATGACTCTGGATCATCTTCTGCTTTGGCGCTACCATGATTAATGTCTAGGCAGCATAAGGGGTATCCCCTTTACGTATTCAAAATCATTCACGGCTCAGTGTCTTGTGTAGTGCTGCTGCAACGTTGTTCCAGTTTATGTGGCGCAGAAATTGACCAGGAAACACAATGTTTTTCGTAATCCGAAATATCTGCGTGGGTTGTGCCCCCTGTTCCGAATGCAGTGTTTGAACGGTCGGCACTCGGAATAGTTACACTTATTAAATAATTTCCCTTCCCAAGATCGCAAGCTTCCCCGGGGCACCTTGAGCAATTTCGGTGGCGGTATTGGCGACACCACGGACGCCGTGACCCAATACATAGGCGGTGATCAACCAGGACGATATGTTTTAAGGTGAAGGGTACTAACCTCAGACGGTGGCCGTCGGAGCCCCGGTTAAGCAGCGGCGAATGGGGTCCCTGTCTGTTTACCAGGCAGGGAGCTCCAGGACGCCTTCAGCTATACCCCGTCTCCCTGCTTTTATACTACGCTATATGGTATTTTCTAACCCCCCCCCCAATGTGATCGGTCCCTGAAAAGGGGCCACAACAAAGTATATTTTCCATATTGCATGTTTAACGTTTGGTCAACCGGACCATTACCACCGGTTTTTTGCCGTGGAATCACTCAGTCCAGCCCACCCTCTTGCATAGCAGTCAGTCTTCTTGATCACAAAATATCTTGAAGCCATCATAGCAAAATTGTAGAAGTCCAAAAAACAAAGGACTGCTGAACTCCTCACCGGGGAGAATGGCAAAAAGGGCACAAAGCTTCCAGTCAGACTAGACTGGCTTATCTAGACATCAGGGTCACACCCCATCGGAACCACAACAGCTCGCAGGGTGTGATATCCTAGACTGATCTTTTGAACAAAACGGATGCGGATCTCCTTGCGGGCTTCAAGGATCAGGGCGTCACTTTCGCGAGATGTATCATCATCCGCGGAAATGACAAGGACATTCTTACCAAGCACATTATCTTGACTTTTGACCACGCAGTTCTTCCACAACATATAAATGCAGGCTTTATCCGGTGCTCCACCCGTCTCTACATCCCGAACACGCGGCGCTGTTTTATGTGGCAGCGGTTCGGGCATGGTAGAAACTCTTGCCGTGGCCGAACAACGTGTGCAAAATGCGCGGCACACGATCATCCGAGCGACAGCTTCCCGTCCGACACCCTCACTTGTGTGAGTTGAGGGGGTGCGCATGCGGCGTACTCACGCAAATGTGAAAACTTTCAACTGGAAAAAAAGATAATAAACATCAATGTAACTGAGAACATCTCCTTTTCACAGGCATGAAAGAGGTCCGCCTCGTTCCCGCTGGAGAAATACGCCGACGCAGCTCGTCGGGGGGCGCAGCGGCGTCTGGTTTCCAGAGGGATCCAGTTCACCGAGTATGACCTGGTTCCTTCTCTTCCCCCAGCTGGATTGCTTCCGGTAGCCCAACCCATCACTACGCTGCTCGCTGAGGCAGCAGCGGTTTTGGTGCCCACTGCGTCCGTTGGGACCGATGCCGCTCTCGCAACTGCCTCCCCGTCATCCAGTGCGTTGGAGGGTGCCAAGGGGATGAACGCACCCACCGCGGTGGCTCAGTGGCTAAGGCGTTGCGCTGCTAAGCGCGAGGTCGCGGGTTCGATTCCCGGCCGCGGTGGCCGCTTTTCTGATGGAGGCGAAAAGCAAAAACGCCCGTGTGTACGAGATTTCGGCACACGATAAAGATCCCCAGGTGGTAAAAATTAATCCGGAGCCCTCCACTACGGCGCGCCTCATCGCCTGCGTTGCGTCGGCGCGTTAAACCCTACAATCAATCCAACAAGGGAATGAACGCCGGGGCCCCGCATCGACTCCCACCACCACCGCTCCGTCTTTGACACCTTTGGCGCACCCGACGCACTTGGTGGTGGCGGCTCCAACGAAGGGATCTCCAAGGGGGTCCACGTCCAGGGGGCCCGGCCCGTAGGCCACCCTTCTGACATCTGACGAGAAGATGGACGTCGGTCTGTTTCTGCCTGCAACGCCGCGCATGGAGCGGCCTCTGACGTCCAAGCCTACAGAGAGCCACAAAAAGCGCAATCCCAGAGTAACAGCCCCGAGAAACGTCACATGACCACACACGCTCCAATAATTCTTAAATATAAATAATGGGAACAGAAAACACCATTCAATGAAACTGCAGAGGCCTTCTTTAAAATCTTGACTATGTGTATCAGATGCTGCATGCCAATAAGCCAAGTATCATGTGTCGCCAAGAAACACGCCTAAATTCATAACAAACGAATTTTTAAACTAGGTACAGGCTATTTAGAAAGCACAGGGTGGGCTGCACACGCTCTTCTGGCGGTGTGGCCATTGCCGCCCGGAAATCATGAGCATGCCTCCCTCTCTGTTTGGACAATTTCTTTGAGGCTGTAGCAATCCGTACAATAATATAATAGGCTAATAACGGTATGCTCTATTTACATCTCTCATAGTTTTTCACTTCTGAGCTCCGAATTCGAGGCACTGCTTGACCAGCTACCGGAACCATACATTGTCACGCTGACCTTGAGGCGCACAACTCACTTCGGGGCTCCTCTAGAACGAATGCCCGATGTCAGCTGAACGAGAAATTACTAACATCCTCGGGGGCATGCCTTTTCAACCAGAAACAGCCTACGTACCATAACATTGGACACAATACATACCCACATCCTAAATTGGCTATTGGTTCTGCAATTCTCTTTCGATGTCTTGAGTGGGGTGTGGGCGGGGACCCATATGGTAGTGACCATTTCCCCACTTCACTAACGTATATAGGTAGAGGCCCAAGAAGTCCATATCCTCCCACAACACGTTTAATGAATCAAAAGTGAACTGGAGTACATTCACAGAAACGTCCAAACTACACCACACATGCATAAAACACCTACACGTGGCGGACGCCGCACAACTCATCATGGGGCACATCCTCGACGCCGCCAAAAAGTCTATTCCCCAGGCATCCAGTGTGTCCCGCAACCCACGGAGGCCCTGGTGGAGCGAGGACTGCAGGCGGGCGCGAGAGGCCCAGAACAAAGCCTGGGGAGTCTTTCGCCAGTACCCCACGTCAGATAATCTCATTTCTTTTAAACGGGCAAAGACTTATAGGAAGCGAGTGCGTCGTGATACGAAAAGGGAGAGTGCGCGAGCCTTCCTTACTTCCATCAATTCCTATACAGACACACACAAAGTCTGGAACCGAATACAAAAACTTAAACGACAACATACACACAGCCTGCCCCTGGTAAGTACAGCAGGGGACACACTCGAAGACCAGGCTAACACACATGCACAAGACTTCCAAGAGGTTTTGAGCTCTGCGCATTACACGAACACATTCCTGAAACTTAAAAATGCTTCTGAAATGAAGTCCCTACATAAAAATAAAAGGTCAAAGTCTGGTAACAATTCTGAAGTTATACTCTATGACTTGAGGGCTGCCGCGAGCACATGTAAAGATTCAGCTGCAGGCGCGGATAAGATTACATACACCTACACCCAGGCACTCTTGATACACTCCTACACCTATCAAACAACATATGCCTTTCGGGGCACATTCCAAAATCTCGGTGGGAGGCTACTGTAGTGGCGTTGCTGAAGGCGCGGAATGACCCTTCTCCCGCCAGTTATCGACCCATCGCAATGACAAGCTGCCTGTGGAAGCTCTTTGAGAAGATGATCAACAGAAGACTCATGCACTTCTTAGTCGACTCTACCATGATTTTCTCGAGGGTTCCCAGGCAGGCTTCAGGGCGGGGCAATCTACCAATGATCAACTCATTGCATTAAAATCATATATAAAAGGTGCTTTCCTCCACAAGCATTATTTTATGGCGATATTCTTTGATCTGGAAGAAGCGTACCCTACCGCTTGGCGGTATGGCATCCTAAGTGACCTGAAGTCCTTTGGCATGTCGGTTAACATGCTAATAACGCTTGCAAGCTACATGTATGATAGACCCTTTAGTGTAATAGTTGGAACTACACTTTCTAGGGATACTGTGCAGGAAACTGGCGTGCCGCACGGCGGAGTTTTCAGTTGTACTCTGTTTATTGCAAAAATGAATTCTCTCAGAAAAGCATGACGACAATAATGTCCTGCTAAATTGATGTACACAACGTGCAATTATCATTAAGGTCTTCTCATTTGTCTATCTGCGAGCGCCAAGTCCCACTTTTTGTTAACAAGCTAGCTGTCTGGGTAGATAGCAACTGTTTTAAATTTAATCCAGTAAAGTTTACTTCTGTTTTGTCTTCGAAAAGTCATGGCATTCGGCCGGATCCAGACATCAAACTCAATGGTGTCTCAATACCGGTCAGAAATGAATGCGAATTTTTAGGTGTATTCCTTCGACGAAAATCTCACATACTTACCACATATAAAGCAACTTAAACATAAATGCTTAAAGGACACGAATATACTCGAGGTTCTCTCCAACACTTCATTTGTTGCTGACAAAACTTTTTTTATATGTTTTTACTAGCTGGATAGGTTTACGATTGTACTATGTAAGTGTTGTTTATTGGTTAGCAAGAAAAACATCCCTCAAAATGCTGGACCCAGTGCTTCATCTGGGGCATCGCCTGGCATGAGGCTCCTTCCGCACTGGCCCGGTCGAAAGCCTCTATGTGGAGTGTAATAAATGAAACCTACAACTTCAGCGAGCATACCCAGATCTCCTTTATGCTTTAAAATTTCTTCCATTCCTCAACATCCTTCTAAATAATTTTTGTATGATACGTATATGACTGCACGCCTGCTAAATCGATGATTGTTCTCTGCGCACTCCTCGTACAGAGTTAGGGAGGAAGCGTCATTGTTTGCTGTCTCCTTCTTAGATGGTATTCTAACTTCTGTGACAGATTTTATAGCATCATGGCATTTCCGCCCTGTATACTACGACACATCTTTCACACATGTAGATAAAAACCGAGCTGCTAGATGTGCAATTCTGCAGCACTTCTTGTATTTGCAGCAGAAGTATCAGTGTTCTGAATTTTATACGGACGCCTTTAAAACTGCCACCTCTGTGTCCTGCGCTGCGCTCGGACCCGGCCTTATAGTCAGTAAAACTCTCAATAGTAATGCTAGTATCTTTACGGCAGAGCCTTATGGTGTACTTTTTGTTGTTAATCACATACCTCAAAGCCACATCCCACAATCTATTATCTATACAGATTGCCTCAGGGTTGTGCGGGCATTGTCGTCAACAAAGTCTTCGAAAAACCAAGTTGTCAATCTTATCTTCAAGGGTACTATGTCTGTGTATGTCCAGAAATTTGAACTGGTCCTTTGCTGGGTACATGGCCACGGTGGTATTGCTGGGAACGAACTCGCGGATCGAAAGGCTACTGCTGCTCCTACATTCTCAAATACAGTAGACATAACCGCAATACAGTACACATACCCACGTGAAGCCACACAGCAGACAACTTCGCAAAACATGGCAAACAAACTGGAGTGATCAAACAGACAACAAGTTGCACGTAAAAAATTTGCACCATCTTCTCGCGAGGAGAACCATGGGGTAGATGCGACACATGGGGAGTTTACGTTGCGTTTCCGTTATGTTAGCGTGTCCATTGTTGTTGTGTGTCCATATTTTACGCAGCATGTCCACCCCCGATGCGTCGCATCTACACCATGATTCCCCTCGCCGGAAGATGGTGTAAATTTTTATCGGGGTGGCCGGTACTTGTTTCGGCTGTGCCGACCATCGCGATCGCAGGCCTGTTAGTCTCCATTCAAATCATCGCTCGTCATCGGAGGATGTCATCGGCGGAGCGACGGCGGAACGACTGAGCGGAGCGGCGCAGTTACCGCGTTTATATGCAGCGGAATGAGAGAGAGCAGAGCACAGCAGCGCATGCGCATGTGTTAACCGAGCGCAAGCTGCGCGCAAGGTGCGCGTTAACCCGCACCCATGCACAGCTGGCACGGCGACGGGGCGAGCGCTGGCGAGCGCTGGCGAGCGGCGCTAGCGCGCAGCTGGCACGGCGAGGAGAATGGGGGAAGGATGCGGACTACGCCGGACGACGCCAGAGGGACAAGGCGACTGGAGTGGTGGTGGAGGAAAAGTAGGGAAGGGATGGGTACGCAGGCGGAGTAATCATGCGGACGAGAATTTAGAACAGCGAGGGGAGAAAATAAGGGGGGTGGGGGCGATGAGTTTAAAACAGAAAAGAGGGAGATTTTGGAGGGAGGAAGCAAATCTACAGGTTAGCTGGGAGTAGGGCAAGTAAACGTAATAAAACAGGGAAGTCGGTTGCTGACAACCGACGCCCCGATTCAAAGGGAAAGCCACTAATCATCATCATCATCATCAGATGCGTCGCATCTAATAAACCGCACCTGGGACCATGCACCACCGACGCACGCAACAGATACACAGGAGTCGCGTTGGCTAGATTACGGACAGGGTTGGCTAGATTACGGATAGGATAGAAAGTGGAGAAAAAATGCCCGCCAGGTGGGATCCGAACCCACGACCTCCAGAATACCGATCTGGTGTGATTACCACTACGCTAACGGCGGGGCGATTTTCCCCTCCACTTTCTGGGGTATTTATGTTAAGGTGCTTTTGTTTCCTGTGCTTTGGGGTGGTAGCCAGCGCCACTCAGACTACTCTGGGTGAAGGAGACCTTTTTAACCCTGGGGCCGTGGCTCGAGTGTCTACGACATGCAAGAGTGGTCGACCAGCGTTGAACCCTCTTAAGCTTCCTATGGCACCAAGACTGCCAGAACGGATGCCCTCGCTATGGATGTAGCGAATCAGAATAGGAAATGAAGGGCTCGTTGAAAGTACAACAGAAATAAGAGTTGGCAGTCAAGAAAACCTCTGAAAGCAAAGGGGAGGATGTTGTAGGTCATTGAAAGATGAAGAATTTCGGAAAAAAGAAAGAAAGTGGAGAAACGATGCCCGCCAGGTGGTATCCGAACCCACGACCAAAGCAAAGGAGCGAGAATCCCCCCTTTGCTTTCCGAGGTTTTTTTGACTGCCAACCCTTTTTCTGTAATAATTCAATGAGCCCCTCATTTCCCATTTTTGATTCGCTTTATATATATATATATATATATATATATATATATATATATATATATATATATATATATATATGTGTGTGTGTATGTATGTATACATATATATATAGGAAATGAGGGGCTCCGTGAAAATAAACAGAAAATAAGGGTTGGCAGTCAAGAAAACCTCGGAAAGCAAAGGGGAGGTTGTGGTGGGTCATAGGAAGAGAAGAAGAATTTTTTTAGTCGAAAAGAAAGTGGTGAAAAAATGCCCGCCGGCTGGGATCCGAACCCATGACATCCAGAATACCGGTCTGGTGCGATAACCACTCCGCTACTGGCGGGGCTGTTTCCCCAGCACTTTCTCGGGTATTTATGTTAAGGTATTTTTGTTTCCTGCACTTGGGGGTGGTAACCAGCGTCACTCGGACTACTCGGGGTGAAGGGGACCTTCTTTTTAACCCCCGGGCCGTGACTCGAGTGTCTACGACATGTCGAGAGTGGTCGACCAGCGTTGAACCCTCTGAAGCTCCCTTTGGCACCAAGACTGCCAGAACAGAGGCCCTCGCTAAGCTTGTAGCGAATCAGAAAATGGGAAATGAGGGGCTCCGTGAAAATAAACAGAAAATAAGGGTTGGCAGTCAAGAAAACCTCGGAAAGCAAAGGGGAGGTTGTGGTGGGTCATAGGAAGAGATGAAGAATTTTTTTAGTCGAAAAGAAAGTGGTGAAAAAATGCCCGCCGGGTGGGATCCGAACCCACGACCTCCAGAATACCGGTCTGGTGCGACGCTGGTCGACCACTCTCGACATGTCGTAGACGAGTCACGGCCCGGGGGTTAAAAAGAAGGTCCCCTTCACCCCGAGTAGTCCCAGTGGCGCTGGCTACCACCCCCAAGTGCAGGAAACAAAAATACCTTAACATAAATACCCGAGAGAGTGCTGGGGAAACAGCCCCGCCGGTAGCGTAGTGGTTATCGCACCAGACCGGTATTCTGGAGGTCGTGGGTTCGGATCCCACCCGGGGGGCATTTTTTCACCACTTTCTTTTCTACTAAAAAAATTCTTCATCTCTTTCTATGACCCCCCACAACCTCCCCTTTGTTTTCCGAGGTTTTCTTGACTGCCAACCCTTATTTTCTGTATATATATATATATATATATATCCCAGTCGAAAAACACAACAGGAATTTCTGTCGCACAACAGAAATTTCTGTCGCACGACAGAAATTTCTGTCGCACGACAGGGATTTCTGTTGGGACTACAGGATGGTCTGTCGTGCGACAGGAAGTTCTTTAGTACAACTACAGAAAATTTGTCGTACGACAGGCATTTCTGTCGCACGACAGGAATTTCTGTTGGGACTACAGGGTGGCCTGTCGTGCGACAGAAATTTCTGTAGTACAACTACAGAAAATCTGCCGTACGACAGGCATTTCTGTCGCACAACAGGAATTTCTGTTGGGAATGCAGGATGGTCTGTTGTGAGACAGGAATCTCTGCAGAATGATGACAGAATGTCTGTCGTACGACAGAAATTTATGTAGTACAACAGACATATCTATCATGCGACCGACATTCTGCAGTCCCCACTACAAAAACCTTTGTAATAGAACTACAAAACTTCTGTCGCATGAGACATTTCTGTTGTACTACAGTTTTTGTGCAACACCCTGTAGGCACTACACAAACTTCTGTTGGCCCACAGAATGTCCTTCAGCCACTACATTCGGCATTCCGTAATTACCATTATTATCTGCCATGCGACAGATCATTTTGTAGTCCCTGCAGATTTTTATAGTGTGAAAGAGAAGTTTAGATCCATTGCGAAAGTGTCACATGGCAGACCGTTCAGTATTGCTACAAAATTTCTTGCTTACCCTGTCGGAAAACCCCGCGTTTTCCAGCATTAGGAAAGCGATGGAATAGCCCGGAAAGAACGGAATACATAGGAAAACGCCGCGCTGAACGACAGCAACGCGGGGAGGTTGCTGGAGAGCATCGAATAACATGGGGACATTGCCTTTGGGGACAGGGCTTTAGCCAATGCGAAGGGGATAGCACGAACGTTATAGTACGGGATGGTATGGTGCCGCTGCTTGGCTGGACACGGGAATGCCGCGCGCCGGTTAAGGGGTGGACTGGTTGTATTCCAGCGCCGCGATCGACGCAGATGCTCTGAAACTTGGTGTTTGCGGCCCGTGCGGTGCAGCAAAATCCCACTTTTTTAGCGTGCGCTGCACGGAAACAATGCTGCGTGCGAGTGACGGTCATCTCGTTCAATTGCATTGCAAGCGTCCGTTGTAATGAACGTTTGTTGCATTGCGGCCATTAGCATTCCGGCCGTGTTGGAAAAAACCTTCGCTACAAATTTGCAATTAACAACGCAACTTAGCACAAATCACACTAATGTTGGAGCATCTAAGCGTAGCCCCATAATAAAAAAAATGGATACATAGGGAACTTCGGAAATTCCTCGGGTTCTTCGAGTGAATTGCAATTGCATATATTGTACTGTGGACAATGTTTGATAAAAGAATCAGGCAACAAGGGTAGCCCCTCGGCAAAACGTACGCATAAAAAACAAGCAAGATGTGCTTTTTGAAGACGTGGTGTAATAATTGCAGTGCACATTCTGACATGTATTTCTGGGTGTCTTTGAGAGCCCCATTGTTTCAATCTGCGTGCTGTTGTTTTGTTTTGTTTTTTTAGCGAGCAATTTGTTTATTTTAACGCGAAAGATGTGTCCAATCAAGCGAAATAGTTAAAATAAGATTTTAAAAACAGCGAACCAGTTGCCGCTACCTGTGTGAAAAAAAAAAAAAAAAGACACGGCGCCAGTGAACTCGCTGCATTGCCGAGATGTGTTAAAAAAATAAATGTAGAAAGAAAGAAAACGCGCGCCTTCCCTCTAGCCCGGCCCTCTGGAAGAAGTTCGGGGAAGCATCGTCACCACTGAAGGCATGTCGGGGCGCGACAGAACTCGCGGGACGGGGAGACCACAATACGAAGAATCGAGAGGGGTCAGGAGGGGTCGCGAAACAACTTCTCGTGATCGGCCGGTTCCCTCCTTACCCTTCCTTTGTTCCCTCCTGCTTTGTTCCTTCCTGCTTTTCGTCTCCCGGTCAAAATTTGCGGTGGCTGCGTGGCCCAGTGGCTCGTTCACATTTCACATCGGCGCTTTGCCTAGTTGAAGTTAGGCTTAACTTTTTTGTAAAAACGTGCATCTTATGTCTCCGCGGAGTGTCAGCAGCAACATTTGAAGCTTCGGAAGCTGTGGTAAAAGCAAGATCAGTGGTCCGGATTTCAAGCATCTCGATGTGAGGACTCCTCCAGCGACGACTAACCGGGGTGCTTGGGATAATTGGCACTTTAATGTGAGTGAATGCGACGAATCTCGCAGGCAGCGTGATTTGGAATACGTGCGATGTGCTTCGACAATCGACTGAACTTGCAACGATCCCTGCGTGACTTCGGCAGTTATCGTGTGTGCGTACTCTTCAAGATAGTGCAGCACCACAGAGACGTGCGCTTTTCGCCACAGGATACCCTTCCACGCCTTGCTGTGCGAATGCAACGGAACAAGGTTCACAAAGGCAAGCATTCCAGCTAAAGATTGACTTTCCATTTTAATTTTCTCACGTTCTCTCACGTTTTGCAGTGTAAAAGCAATATTTGTTCACTTGTGTTTTAATGGCCCTAACTAATATAAGGAACGAATAAGGATCGAACGGTTATTGTCGATGATCGTTTAATATTTTTTTTTCTATCGGGGAGAATAAATTTGCTTTTATGAACAGGTTGAGCGTCATTGACGGAACGCGATGATGGGACGCGATTTGGCCCTGCTTCCGAAGCACGGCCAAATCAGCTGAAAAGTGCCCAAATGAGTCTGGCTAAATTTTGTAGCGCTACTGAGGTTTCCCTGAAGGAATGACTTCTGTATTTCTTGTTAACAGCTACGCGGGTTTGCAATTACACAGCTATTAAAAAAAAAAACGCAGAGCGCGAGCATCGGCCACGCTATTCGCTAGAGACGGCGTGGTCTCGGGCGTGTTCCAGCGTTACGTTCCAGCGGCTGCTGGATCCACGAGTTTCCGTGTCCGGCGTGTACCAGCGTCCAGGTTCCCGTGAATTTGCAGCACGCGCAGTTTCGCATGACGGGCGGATGAAAGCTGTTTTGTACTAAAAGAAATTATAGTTCTGACCGTTTCCAAGTCAGCACGATCATGGAGCATACAAATAACGCGCCACATTTTGTTTTTATATTTGGCAATGAAATAAAAATTATTTGTTTGGTGTAACAGCAACATAAGAGGGCAGTAAAAGCCTCTCCATGACAAAAAGTGAAGCCCCGGTAGTGCCCAGGAACAGTGTTGTAAAAAGAGGAAAATAAAATGGATAAGCACCGCAAACTGCTTTTTTTTTCGGACTGTGATCAGGCATGTGCAGTCTGCGTAACATCAAACTTTTGTATTGCATGCATGAATGTACCACTAGTTGCATTGCTTAAATGCCTTTTGGTACAGCTTTCTGAAATCAGTTATTCACTGAAAACAATTTCAAGCTTTTACCAGAAAAGCAAGAATGACCCCAAATGCTTATGTTTGTTGGTCATATTTTTATTGAAATTGTTATGCATATCCTGCATACTTCAGGTAATTAATAGAAAAAACATCACGGGAAGTAAATTTCTTATGCCAAACTAGTTGAAATTAGAGACATGACAGGATTTACTACGAAAACAGACATGACAGGATTTACTACAGACTACAGAACAGGATTTACTACAGACTACAGAACAGGATTTACTACAGACTACAGGGCAGTATTTACGACAGACTACAGGACAGGATTAACTACAGACTACAGGACAGGATTTACTACAGAATACAGAACAGGATTTACTACAGAATACAGGACAGGATTTACTACAGACTACAGGACAGGGTTTACTACAGACTACAGGATGTCCCATTCCCTCACAGGATCATTCTGTCGTATTTTTCTGTTGTGTTTTTCGACTGGGTATATATATATATATATATATATATACATATATATATATATATATATATATATATATATATTTATATATATATATATATAAACTGCCATGCTGGGGATGGGGCCGAAGGCGTGGTGAACACAAAGAAACCTCGGTAACAGCAACAGCGGTGGGTTTATGAATGGCCAACGATACCACACAAAACCATACGTGAATAACACAAACACGAAGCGGGAATCTTCCTTATTAGAAGAATCAACAAAAATGAACAATAAAGAGAGAGACGCAAATGTAGTTGGGGGGAAAAGGAAGAAAGGGAAACGAAAGAGCACTGAACAGGAATTCGAGTGGGGGAGGAAACGCGAAAATCTCAACAGAATGCGGAAGTGGGGTTGTAGAACAAGGGAGAGAAGGCAATATATATATTCCGCCGCTAGCCGTCACTATGCAAACGCCCAGACGCTCGGGGGGATTGCGTTTCCGTTGATTGAAAGCGACAGTCTCGCATATCTTCGGAGAGTGCGAACAAAGCATTTTACAGCCCGTTCATGGGCCCTTTTCCGGAGCTTAGGCAATTAAAGGACGTTTTCTGGTCGTGCAGGAGGGAATGGTCCGCTACCATTCCTCCGTTCTCCCGCCGGACTGGCGCCTTCCAAGAACGGGGCGCTAGGCCGAGTTTTCCGGTCTTTGTTAAAAGCTGCCAGTTTGCAGCTCGGCGACAACCCGTGCGTCATCGGTGTCTCCCCTCAGCTGAGTGGGGGATGGGGGTCAGCCAAACCACAACGCAAGCTTGTCAAGGGGATAGAGGGGAAAACGGAGAAAATAAACCCCGATGGTTCGGTAGCCGGGCTTAGAAGACGGCTGTAGGTGCAAGGGAGCGAAAAATAGATTTGCAAGGCGTCAGAAAAGTAACCCGTCCGCGGGGGCGAATAGTGATAACAGCGGCAAAGATATGTACGCTGGAGTAATTACGCAGACCCCAGAATTGTATTGCTTATTTTCCGGATTATGCGCAATATTCAAACGTTAAAATCCCCCAATCAATTTCTCAACACTTGTTTTGAGGAGACGGTGAACAGGACTTTACTGCTGAAACAGCACCGGCACTAAGCAACATTACTTAATTGTAAGATTATGACGGAGAACTAGAAAAGGTTTCCAAAGTTATAACACAATATCATAAAAGAGAGAGTAAAAAAACGAGAAAAGGATAGGAGTGAACACGAAGAGCGGAAAACGAAAGAAGGAAGAAAAGGAAAAGGAAAACAAAAACGGAAAGACGTCAGCAAAGTGGGAAAAATCCACTGAACAAACGATCACGCGCATGTCATTTCTAGAATCCGGTTCCGGCTACCTACACAGCGCCACTGGTACGGTTAGGTAGATGACAATGTTTTAACCGCGGCAAGTGTGCCTGGGTCCTCATTTATACCTTTTTTGATTGTATTGAATCATTATATGAGGTATGATTCACGTCGTCCTCGTTCCGGGTTTGACCTGAACCCCGTCTCTAAGAGCGTGACACTTAGTTTATCGAAAGAATGATCTGGAAGGCTGAGGTGTCTGGAGAGGGGCAGGGTTGGCCGCGTTTTGGCGTGCGCTTTGTGATTATTGAACCGGAGCCTGAAAGAGGTCCCTGTTTGCCCTATATATTGCATTCGACACACAGTGTCGAATCAAATAAATCACATTGGAAGTGTCACACCTTATGTTCCCGCGAATTTTAAAGAGCACTCTGAGTTGGAGCTTTGAGCAGTGCTTGTCTGTTGCATTGGCTTGCAGACATGGTACCGCGGTTTCAGGCATCGCCGGCATTCATTATGCGGGGACAATGAATTTGTCCTTGCGTTCACGAGTGTGTCTTTGAGGTTCCGGGATCGTCGGCAGACGACGCCTGGAGCGGACGAAAACGCCCATTTGAGGCGTTCACTTTGTTCCAGAATGTTGTAGTGCCACTTCTAGATGTTTTTTACGTTAGAAAAGTTGCTGCTCTGCGTGAAGCATAGGTCTGTTCGTTGTAAGTCACGTTGTGGGGGACGGTTCGCAATTAGGCCCACGCGGTTGAGTGCTTCGGCCGTTTTTATGGCCTCATCAGTTACACGCGCTGGGTACCCCTGCCCCTCGAGCATGGTTTTTAAATTTTTGGCGTTTGCAGTGAAATCTTCCGATTTTGAGCAGATTCGTTTGAAACGGTGGTCCTGGCTATAAGGAATGCTATTCTTACAGTGAAGTGGGTGGTCGCTTTGGTAATGGAGATATTGCTGGCGATCCGTTGGCTTCCGATACAGTTTTGTCGTGAGTTCACCGTCTTCAATTCTCACGGTCACATCCAGGAAGTTTATGCTTTCTTTAGAATAGGTGTGAGTAAAATTGATGTTCGGGTGTGCAGAATTGTAAGAGTCGATGAAGTGCAGGAGCTCATCCTCGTTGTAGGTCCAAATAAAAAAGATATCGTCAATGTAACTTTTGTACAGGAGGGGTTTTAAGTGGGATTCAGACAGGAATGTGGCCTCTAACTTCCCCATAAACAGATTGGCCTAGCTTGGTGCCATCTTGGTTCCCATGGCGGTTCCACTAACTTGCCGAAAGTACTCATTGTTGGATTCAAATGAATTTATTTCTAAGACGAGGGCCGCTAACCTCCCAACTACATGGAAGTCTGGGGTATCTGGCTGTTTATGGAGCGCATACATGCTGGTTAGTGCGGCTATCCCTTCGTAATGGGGGATGTTTGTGTAAAGGGAAGATACCTCAAGGGTTACTAGGTACGAGGCTTTTGGTACACGAAGATCCCAAATCACTTTGAGGAAATTCGTGGTGTCTTTTATGCACGAGTCCAGGACGCTTGGAACGTGCCTTATTAGCATGTCCACAAACCCCGATATGGGTTCGGTGATTGTGCCAATGCCGGATATGATTAGGCGCCCTGGGTTGCCAGTTTTATGGATCTTAGGAAGCATGTAAAATCGGCCCGGACGGGGTTGCACTGGTAGCATTAAATTGTGCTCACTAGAGGTTATTTTCCCCAGTCCAAGAGATCTTTTAATACCGAAGTTACGATTTTGGTGTGCTCCATCGTGGGGTCCTCCACAAGGCGCTTATAAAAGTTTGAATCATAAAGTTGCCGGTGCCCTTCTCGCATGTAATCTACAGTGTTCATGATTACAATCACTCCTCCTTTATCGGCAGGCCTACTTGTTATGTCAGTTCTATTTTCCAAACCCTTCAAGCACGCTTTCTCGAACTTTGTTAAATTTTTCCGTTTACCTTTGTGAATTTCACATTCCCGCATGACATCTTTTTGCAGAGCGACGATGTACAGATTCAGGGCAATCGTCACGTTGAGTGCTTGGCGTCCAATCCCTGTTTGGGCGTGTCTACGCATCTTGAACTTTAGGAGGCTTATCTAAAAAGTATTCTCTTAGTC
The DNA here is from genome assembly GCF_048455015.1 of Haemaphysalis longicornis. Taxonomy (NCBI): domain Eukaryota; kingdom Metazoa; phylum Arthropoda; class Arachnida; order Ixodida; family Ixodidae; genus Haemaphysalis; species Haemaphysalis longicornis. The sequence goes on along the minus strand of NW_027526397.1, from coordinate 1,625,811 downwards.
TTAAATTTCTTGCAAAGTTATCTGGGTCTTGAAGTAACTGGAATTCATTAAAGCAGCCTGTTGCGGGCAGAAGTTCAGCCACTTCGAGAGTAGTTTTGTTTCACCAGGTGACAGGGCAGTATTAGATAACTTTACGATAGCGGTGCCGCGCGGTTCTAAAGTAGGTTGGTTATCCACTATGCAAGAAAGTGGTTGAGGGTCGGGGCTATAGTTGAAAGGCGAGATTTCAGGCAAAGTAGGGTTGGGAACCCTATTTCGTCTTAGTTGGCGAATTTTTGTGTCTACGAGGTCGCTGTGCTTAGCTTTTTCGAACTCAGCTGAGGAGTTTATTTCGTCTTGTGACAGGGGCCCTTTGGAACGGATATGAGCTATGGTTTGGGCAGTTAGCTGTTTCATCTGTTTTTCGCTATGATTGATGAAAATTTTTACAAGTTCGGGAGAAGCACTTAAAAGAACGTTCTGCCATGCTAGTCGGTCGTGATGATCAAAGGTTCGTTATGGAAGGCGCGTGAGAGAGCGTGATACCTTTAGGGGTTATTCAAGCTTTTAGGTACACTTGAAGCGTTGATATATGAGGATCATGTCTAATTCGTTTGTCAGAAAGTTTTCTTATTTTTAGAAATGTGGTGCTGTATGATGTATGCACAGAACGGGACTCACCATTTACATATCAATCAGTCCTAATACGGGGAGCAGGTGTGGGCGGCTGGCGTAGGTTATCGGTCGTCAATATGGAGCGGCCCAAGCAGCATTGGCCGATAGCCAATCATTGGACGCCCCTTGGCTTCCGATAGCTTGGCCAGACGCCGGCCTGTACGCAAAAGCCATTCGTGGACAACGAGCGCTATACGACCGGCCTTGAGGACACGCATTGGCCGGTGCGCAAAAAATCACACTGGACAGCGCGCTCATCCAGGCGTAATTTTTTATCATAAAATTTTATGAAGAGTAGTAGCCTATATGTGACGCAGGTATTTATGAGTGCCTTTACGCACGTCTTGGCATGTTCTTGTTAGTTGAATGACCACTCAAGTTCACTCAAAATATTACTGAAGTTTGCGTGTTTTTGAATTTGTTTTCACGCGCAGCGCACAACAAAAAAAGTAGTTACAAATAATTTTCAAGCTTGTGTCAAGTAGCACACTTAAATAAAAAGTATTGGCAGGTGTAAATGCCGACAGCCTTGCCTGTTGTTGCATATTGTTGCATGAAGTCTCACTCTAGAGCACTCGTGTGCGTTATTTTGCGTGTGTACATGCGCACCCGGCGCGCAAGCAGCACCACTCGAGGGCAGCACTGCAGTCGTTGCCCGCGGCTACTGCGGCGGTTCCCCAAGATGACGGATTACGACGGTTAGAGCGCGGTGAACAGGCCAAAACGCAGCAAAAAGTAGTTACCTAAAGAGCCGCAGCACCGTGCCACGAAAAAAAGCGTACTTAAACTAAAGTGCAGTTTATTCAAAATAGCGTGAGAGAGAGTGTTAAACGTTCAGTAGGAATTGATCATTTGTGTGTCCTAACGCAACGGTGAACGTCGAACTACTTCAGCGTTGTTCCTTTGCGCGTTCTTTGAACCCGTGGCGGGGCCAGTGGACGGGCGCGTTGCACCGACGGCTCCGTCTCTTTTGTGGCATTGAAACTGCGGTAGTACTCCTGTACGTGTCTGTGAGGTGCGTTTTGGTGTCGGTGGCTGTGTGAAGTATACCCGACTGGTGTAATAACATCGTTTGCCTGCTACGGCCACCGCTGAAAACGTAAGTCACCATTTCATTTTTTCGCGGTGCGGGAGTGCTCGCGCTCGTTCCCGCCAAAACTTCAGCTGTCGTTTATAACTGGCGCTCGCGATGCTGCTTAGTGTTGTTGGTTCTTGCGAAGAAAAAAAGTGGTCACATACATGTGCTTCCAATTGTGTGACGCCAGTTCTAGCTATCCTTTTTCCGGCTTTGTGTTTTCCGAACAAGCAGCCGTGCTCCTACTGCAGGTTCACGACGTTCAGCATGCGTTGAAGCAAGACTCGTGTGCAGTATAAGAGTTGCGGATGTATTAAGCTGGCTTAATTAAACTCTACCTATTAATGAAGCTTTCGTTTCATTATTTCCTTGAGCAACGTAAAGGTATTGTCGAGCGACAAAGTAATTACACTACCGCTGGGCTTCTCCGTCCGTTCCGTTCGCGTCTGAATTCCGCGTCTCACGGGGCAGAAGTGAGCGAAGGCACAACAAAATTTCACGGAACCGCTGGCGTGTCGCTTTGTCTATTGGACTTTTTATATTACTTTGCGCTACTGCAATAAGAGTGAAGCCCATTTTCGGTGAAATTCCGGACTCTTTTCTCAAGAACGAGCCAAGTAACTGGTACCGTAAAACGCAGTATTGAAAAATGAATAATGCAGTACGTTTTATGTTTCATAGCGAGTGTTAACAAGCTAGAACTTTAGGCTGAATATTTTGACACGGATATGTGGTAAGGCTTGTATAGGTGCTGTATTTAGTAAGCAGCGTGAATTTAGCATTATAGTGAACTATTTTTTTTTACTTATTACAGGCGCTACGACGCACAGGTGTTTCCCCGTGGACAAGTGGCGGATGCAGCAGTGACAAGCTTTCCAAGCTGGGCTATTCTACAATAGTGCTGTTCAAAAACATATTGTGGTCTTGGCAGGCCGGCGAATTACCGGGAATGAGGGTCCTGTTTTCATTTACCTGAATGCTTCTGTTTTGTAGGCATCTCAAGCAGTTAAACGAATGATAATCGGTTCGCGCTTCATGAGCAGCGCTTTTTAAAATTTTTTCTCGACTGTTATTTGTGTTTGCTTTCATGTTTGTGGTATTCTTGCCACTGTTAAGCGAGGTTTCTCGCATATTTGATGTGCATAATAAAAAAGCTACACAGAGAGACACGGTGTGTTGTGTTGCTCCATTGTTTTTGGCAAGTCACGTATGTATAATTGCTTCGCAAAGTTGATACAGTTTGCTTATTGTGCCTCGCGGTTCCATTTCTGTTTTATACATGCCATTGTATAGGAAATTATTTAACGAGTGCGCAATAAATAAATAATGCGCACCCGTTTAATAATTTCCTATATACTGGCATGTATAAAGCAGAAATCAGGCCGTGAGGCAACTCGTAAAATAAGCATTGGTCATAAGGACTGGCCACAAAGCCAAAAATGTGCATGAAAATAGCGATGGGTCCACCCATTCGCATTATCATGGCCAGGTACTTTGCCACGCGTTGTCCAATATTGGCCTTCCAGGGCTTGGCCAATTGTTGGCTTGTCACCTTTGCCAAACACCAGCCAATATTGGCGGCCGAGGTATTGCCAAGCTCGGACGCATTGGCCACTGATGATTTGCCATGCTGGGGCTTGGCAATTTCTGCTGCTTGGGGGCGTTGTTGCACGGGTGTTCCGGGCGTCATGCTCTGGGCAGTTGTCGGAAACTCGATGTCGATGTTTTAAGCCAGAACTCCGGGAAACGGCACTTGAACCATGTCCACAATGGGGGGGGGGGGGAGGGGGGCGGCGTTCTTCGGGGCTCTCCGCTCTTGCGCCCGAGCTTGCTGCGTTGATCTTATCCTGGGTGGCCTGGGTGATGTTGTCCTTGCTGCGTTGATGTTATCCTGGTAGTTGATGTATTCCTGGGCGAACCGGAACTCTGTTGGTCTGGGTTGCAGGTTGGTAATGCCAGGGACCTCTGGCAGTGGCCGCTTTTAATGACCACCGGATGCCGTTGTTGTTGCATCCCGTATGAGAAGACTCCTCGAAGTTTGCGCCATCACAGCGACTCCTAGGAAGCTGGGGTGAAGCCCGTCCCCAGCCAGGAAACGACGCAGTGAGAGTGAGTCAAACTGATAGTCCACGAACGTCACTTTGGTTGGGCGACGACAGTAGCTCCGGATTGTTTCGTTGAATTTGCGGGTTTCCCAGTAATATATATATTGTTACGGTAAAAGGGAGGTTTATTTCTTGGCCAGGACGGAGAAGCTTCACAGGAACGAACGGGGCTCCAAACGCACACGCCTGAGGATGGTTCCTCTTCCTCTTCTAGCCCAGGGATTGCCCATCCGTCATGCACATGTCCAAGTATGTGAGGCGTTACAATTCCCCCCTTCACAGACGAAACCCGCAGGGTGAGTCACTGTTCACAGCGTGGAATGAATGCCTTCAAGCGGGCGATGTAAGCCAGTTGCGTCTTGTTGCTCCGGCGTCCAGTCGTAGTGAGCCGTGACAGAACGTACGTAACGTCGCTCAAGCGATCAACAATAACGAATGGGCCTGTGTAGCGTGACAGAAACTTAGTGCACAGGCCGCGCTTTCGTATTGGGGTCCATAGCAAAACCAAGTCACCTTATGCATAAGAGACGAATTGGTGCCGACTGTCGTAGCGCTTCTTAGAACGCGTCTGCGACGCCACAGTTCGGAGTCTTGCAAGGCGGCGAGCCTCTTCGGCAAGGCACAGCGTCTTCGCAACCGAGGGCTCACAATGCAGCGAAAACGGCAAGATGGAGTCCAGAGTATTACGAGGAACACGAGCGTACAGCAAGAAGAACGGACTATAACCTGTGGTTTCATGCGTCGCAGTGTTGTATGCATATGTGACAAAAGGCAACAGCTCGTCCCAATTCTTTTGGTCCGAGTCGACGTACATGGCGAGCATGTTAGTAAGAGTTCTGTTTGTGCGTTCGGTCATGCCGTTTGTCTGAGGGTGGTATGGTGTGGAGTGGCGGAAACGAGAAGTACAAAGACGTAGAAGCTCTTCAATGACGTCTGCAACGAATTGGCGACCGCGGTCACTGATTATCACCCGAGGAGCACCGTGCCGGAGAATGAGAAAGTGCAACATGAATAGTGCCACTTGAGCAGCGGTGGCGGTCGGAACAGCCGCGGTTTCCGCGTATCGCGAAAGATGGTCGACGCAAACGATGACCCATCGATTACCAGTGGAAGAGCGCGGAAACGGACCTAGCAGGTCGATGCCAACTTGTTCGAACGGAGAACTTGGAGGTGCAACTGGATGAAGAAGTACCGGTGGAACATGGGTAGGGCGCTTATATTTCTGGCACTCTTGACAACTGGCTACGTACTGCGCTACGGTGCGATGCATATTCGGCCAGAAGAAGCGTTCTTTTGTGCGATGCAACGTTCGCGCCGTTCCCAAATGACCGGAAGTAGCGTCGTCGTGCATTGTGCGCAGAATTTGCGAGCGCAGGCGTGTTGGCACAAGAAGAAGAAAACGGGCACCCCACGCGAGGTAGTTCGTCTTCCAAAGCAGCCGGTCCCGCATAACGAAGCGGCGAGACGAATTGGGACCATGAGCAACTGCAAACAGCGGTTGTAGGCTGGAGTCGTTTTGCTGCTCCACGATGAAAGTTTCAGCATCAGGAAAGTTGGAGCTAACCACTGCCAGATAATCGTCAAAGTTGTCAGCGTCTGCTTCGGGTTCAGAGGCCGGAAGCCGAGATAAGCAGTCGGCGTCCGCGTGTTGGCGGCCGCTCTTGTAGCGCACAACAAAGTCATATTCCTGTAGACGCAAGGCCCACCGGGCTAGACGACCAAGTGGATCGCGAAGTCCACTGAGCCAACACAAAGCGTGGTGGTCAGTGACCACAGTAAATGGGCGTCCGTATATGTATGAGCGAAACGTCTGGACGGCAAAAATAACTGCCAAACACTCTTGCTCCGTTACCGTATAATTTCGCTCGGCTTTGCTCAGGCATCGGCTAGCATAGGCGACAACATGATCAACATGAATATGTTTTTGAACGAGCACCGCGCCAACACCGAGTCCACTCGCGTCAGCGTGTATCTCAGAGGGCGCGGAAGGGTCGAAGTGACGCAGAATAGGGCCTGATGCCAGAAGAAATTTGAGCTTAGAAAACGAAGCCTCACATTCCGGTGTCCAATGAAATGGGACGTTGTCATGTAAAAGGTACGTAAGTGGCGATGCCAAGTCCGCGAACCGAGGAACGAAGCGACGAAAGTATGAGCACAACCCCAGGAAGCTGCGGAGCTCGCGCACTGAGCGTGGTTGCTTGAAGTTGCCGACAGCTTCAATCTTCCGAGGATCAGGCCGGACGCCATCCTTGTCAACCATGTGGCCAAGAACCAGCGCTTGACGCTCGCCAAAACGGCACTTCTTCGAATTCAGCACGAGGCCGGCACTCTGCAGGCAGTTCAGGACGGTATCCACGCGGCGGTTGTGCTCATCGAACGTTCGCCCGAAAATTACTACATCATCAAGGTAACACAAACAAATTTCCCACTTCAATCCACGCAGAATCGTGTCCATGAACCTTTCGAATGTTGCCGGAGCGTTGCATAATCCGAACGGCATCACGTTGAATTCAAAAAGACCGTCAGGAGTGACGAAGGCCGTTTTTTCCTTGTGTGCAGGTTCCATCGGGATTTGCCAATATCCGGATCGTAGGTCCACGGACGAGAAGTAGGACGCTGAGTGCAGACAATCAATTACGTCGTCTATTCGAGGAAGCGGGTATACGTCTTTCTTCGTAATGGAATTGAGGCGCCGATAGTCCACGCAAAATCGCCATGACCCATCTTTCTTCTTGACAAGGATGACAGGTGCAGCCCACGGACTAGATGACTCTTGTACAACACCCTTTTGCAGCATTTCTTTGACCTGATCCGCTATAACCTTGCGTTCATATGGGGCGACTCGGTAGGGCTTTTGTCGAATTGGACGTGCCGAGCCAGTTTCAATTGTGTGACGCGCACGTGAAGACGGGATCCGGATGTTGGGGCCGTCTTGGGAGAAGTCAAACAAAGAAGCATGTCGGGATAGAACGGTCACCAGCGTAGCACGCTCACTCGAGGAGAGGGATTTATCAATCATGCCCAGAAATTTAGAATCAGGCATGCCGCTAGTGGCAACCTGAGGCTCACTTTCACACACCACAGCAACAGACGCGCTCTCGTAAGCCTCAAAACGGGCAAGTTTCATGCCTCTAGGTAGAACCACGTTATGAGCGGAGCAGTTCAACGCCCACAATAAAGTGTGACCATTGTTGATGTGAATAAGGCACCGCGGCAACAAAATGTCTTTTTTTGCACAGTTCCCGACCAGTGGCTCCACAAAGGCGTCCAGGGAGCTGACAGGGATTTCAGAAGCGGTCACCGTGATGGGTGATGCTGTGTGTGCTGGCAGAACCACGTCGTCACAAACAATCAGAATTTCCTCAGCTGGAGAATCGTTGCCAGACAAGGGAAAGAGAAGACTGCTGACTGAAAGTTCACCGGCACCACAGTCAACGGTTGCCCCACAGTCTCGTAAAAAGTCCATCCCGAGAATGACGTTGTGTGTGGAACTGGGAAGCACCGCGAACTCCACTGTAAACGTTTTCCCGGCCACCGAGACGTTCACACTACAAACACCCATAGGTCGGAGCCATTCGCCACGAACTCCCCGGAAAGAAAGAGGCTGATCCCAGCTGAACATTACTTTGCGGCCAAGTCTTTCCTTGAACGCATAACTCATTACAGAAACGGTGGCTCCAGTGTCCACAAAAGCCATTGTTGAAACTCCATCGACCGAAACTTGAACTTTGTTTTTGTCCATAGAAACAGGCAGAGGTTTATCGATTACAGACGGTCCAGCGACCTCACCCCCATCGGCCGCACTGGTTAGTTTCCCGGGGGTGGTGACATCGGGCGGCGGCGAGGCGATGGCGACCTCCTCGGGCGCATTGTGGGTGGTGTCAGGCTGCGATCCGATGAAGGAGAACCACTTCGCTGCGCATTTTGTCCGGAGGGGGTCGGAATTCTCCCGGATGCCACGATGAGTCAAGCCTGTAGGAAGAACGTTGAGGGTATGCGTCTGGGGCCCTGTGTGTTGGCAGCTGGCGTCGACGACGGCAGAATCGCTGGATGTGCCCCGTCATGCCACAGCGATAGCAAACAGGCGGCCGACGCCCCGTATCTGACCGTTCAAAAGACGCATATCGCATATCTGGTTGGTAGGCACGCTGGCCAACATCGTAGTTTCCTGTGTTCGAGTGATCCAGTTGTAGATTCGGTTCGTAAGAGTCGGCATATAGATTACGAGGAAAGCGACCTGGCCGCCAAAAATCTGCGTCCCTGTGATAGGGACAATTAGGATTTCCCGCGGCTCGGTGGGGCTCAATGCTTGCAGCGTTGATGGACGGATTCATGCATTCACTGTGGACACAAGGGCACCGGCACGCAGCCTCTTTCGTCAGATAGCGTTCAGAGAAGCTTGCTGCCTTGCTTGGGACGTCTTCATGTAGTCGCAACTCTTCACGGACTATTTGCCGTATGGTAGCCGCGAGATCAGCGGGAGACGTGCTGTCAACGCTTGCGACAGTAGTCACGTTGGATAAGCGGCCAAACTTTGGAGTTATAAGGCGTTTTTTTAGCGCTTCGAACTTGCGGCAATGCCGAATTACATCCGGCACGGTGTCCAAATGCTCCTTGCTAATGAGGAATGTGTAGACGTCCTCAGCAATTCCCTTCAGTAGATGGCCCACCTTGTCCTCAGGCATTTCGGCGTTCACTACTCTACACAGCTGCAGAATTTCTTCAATGTAGGTGGCGCAGCTTTCCCCTGGGACTTGAGCTCGCTGCAGAAGAATCTGCTCCGCTCGCTTCTTCTTGGATTCAGCGTCACCGAACCTTTCCTTCATTAACTCTACTAGCCGATCCCACGTCGTAAATTTCGCGTCATTGTTGTCAAACCACACCAGGGCGGTCTTCTCCAAGGAAAATACGACGTTTGCAAGCTTGTCTGCCGCATTCCAACGGTTGTACTTGCTCACTCGTTCGTAATGAGTGAGCCAGTCATCGACGTCTTCTTCCGCTTTGCCTTCAAACTTCCGTGGTTCTCGTTGCAGCTGCCAGCCGCCGGGCGGTGTCGCCGAAGAGCTGCCTTGAGCCGGGGGCGCCATGACTTCTCGGACGGGCGAGAGGCCAGCTACGCGACGGCTTCGGCGAAGATCCAGTGACGCCGTTGTCCGCTGGGTTTACCCCGCACCTTCCACCAAGTCTGTTACGGTAAAAGGGAGGTTTATTTCTTGGACAGGACGGAGAAGCTTCACAGTAACGAACGGGGCTCCAAACGCACACGCCTGAGGATCGTTCCTCTTCCTCTTCTAGCCCAGGGATTGCCCATCCGTCATGCACATGTCCAAGCATGTGAGGCGTTACAATATTGAAGCATAGTTTATTGGACCACTAACGAGCAGTTAGAGCTCCGGAGAAGCCGAGGTTCTTCGTGCTTAGCAAGCAATGTCCAACGCGATACTCGATCAGCCCGTGCGCCAAACGATGCTTCTGCCTCTTCGTCGTCGGGAGTGCACCAAGTAGAATATCCCCAACGGCGAATTGTCCTTGCATGAACGCCTGTGACAATTACATCAATCGCGTCCATAATCAACGGTACAATATTGCTTCTCCGCAGCTCTAACTGCTCGTTAGTGATCCAATAAACCACGCTTCAATCTATACCTATAAAAAGAAGTGCCCGACTATCTGACTGACTGACTCATCAACGCCCAGCCAAAGCTGTTAGACCCAGTGATTTGAAATTTCACGAGTTTATTTGCGTCATTGAGTAGGTGCTCCCTAAGGCGGGTTTTTCAGAAATTGCCCTCCTAACCGAAGGGCGAAATCGTGGTTTCGCGAATTCGTGATTTTCTCGGTCACCCATTCATATATCGACGCGCTTTTTGCTGATATAAGTAGCCCTTAAGAATACCTAAAAAGTAGTTTTTGGATTTCGCCCAAACCTACAGCAGCGAGGCGATTCCGCATTCCGGAACTAAAACGCTGTTCCTAAAGGTTCTGAAATAAATCTTTCACCGATTCAGTAATCCAAGTTATTTTTGCTCGAATATGTTGCTCATAAAAATCCACAAAACCGTTTTTAAGGATTTCTCTCTGCGACGGCGCTAAAAGGGTCAAATTGTTTCTTTACAAATGACACGGCTGATGAGCCAAAAAGCACTGACAGGTTATGTACACGTCTAGCCAAACTCTCTTTCAAACGGTAACAGATAGAGGGGGCACATTCTGATTACGGTGTTTGAGGTCAATATTTCTTAAAATTTTACAAATTCCACCATGGAGAGAGTGAAAAGCGCTAAAATAGTTTTTCAGATATCAATTTTTTTTCCTGCCCGCCATCTGAGATATCGAATTGATTTTCAATGGTATAGGCAACTTACTCACGTATCTCAACACTGTTATACAAGATTTTTCAATGACACCCTCCCAATAGAGGCAAGCGGGATTTTTGGAAAAGATTGTGTTTTTACACTTTCGTAAATAACCACCCAGCCAGTTGATATCTCCCATTCGTTTTTTCTTGAAAATGCTGCCCATTTATTTGCCCCAAACCCACTTTCATTATTTTGTCCTAACATGCGGATAAGAAGGCCAGCGAGATTTTTTATTCTTCATTCTTTTGGACGTAAACTTCAGTTGAGTTTTCCCGCGTTCGCTTGCTGTCGCCATCTGTGGACACCTTCGGCAACTACGCGTCTCCTGTTGGAGCAGGTGTCATCTATACACTCTTAGGCAAAAAGGACTAAAACAGGGACTAAAATACAGCCGTTAGTCTTCGCGGGCGACCGTTCATCGTCAAGGGGAATATCTGCAGCAGAGTACGTGCCGTGTGCATAAATGCGGAAGAACTGTTCGTCCCCGCCGATCTATACGGAGTAACAGGAAGACGAAACGCATGCAGTTAGTCTCTTTGCTGCGTCGTTAATCCCCTAATGGCGTCGTCGTTGCCCTTTTGCGCATATGTCTGCGAACAGTTTTACATTTACAAAACACAAGCCAATGCAGTCAGTGGGTCCTTTAGATGGTGCCACGGGAGAAAATATTGATGTTAATTATACGAAAATCGCCAAGGGTTAGTAGAGCGGCGAGTAATGGCAAGGAGCGGCGAAGCGCGATTGCCAGAGGCTTCTCGGTGAGGTTACGTTGATACGCTGTGTTTCACACGATTCATGCGAGGTAATAGCGCCCAATGAAAGATTTCAAGCGCGTCAACAGTCACAAAAATTATTGACAATAGCAAACGTTGATTCCTAAGCGTAATGAATATGTATATCTTTAACCGACCAGAAAAAACGCAGTAGGTGCTGATGACAAGTGCAAAATAAAAATGCTCGCTACAAGTAAGCGTCTGGAAGTAATCTTTTGCACTCGGTACATAATTGCCTTGTGCACCAAAGCCACGACAAAGCTGCAACTGCTGTAAAACCCGGTTGCATTTCCCCGTTGCAATCGTCTAGCGACGCGAACTTGAAGAATTCAGGCTAAGGAACACCGAATTTGGTTTCGCCGATGCAGGAAAATATGGTCCGTTTCCCTATTCTGACACTCACACAGGCGACCGCTTTCACACACGATACGTAGAGTACTTAACATATGTATCGAACACTAAGAAAACACTTAGCTTGCGCTAATTTGTGCGGAAAGACATGAGTCGTCCGATCGCCCAGCTACCTATGTCAACTGGACGACGACAAGTTGATTGTTATTTACAAGAAAAAACTATGGTTCTGAGGCTCTACTTCCAATCGAACTGAGCAATGGTCCTTAAACCTAGCAAAGCGCTAAGCGCAAGGCGCAAAACGCGGTCACGTTCGCTTGCACGGATAGAAATTCGGGCACCAGTTGCAATGGATCTGTTGCATTATTCACAGAACTACACGCTGTACACTTGAATATTAGCTACCGCAGCTACTTCCCGATAGATTGGACTAAGATCTGCTACACAGAAATGCCTACCAGCATCATCATGAATAGGGAACTGGGGCCGCCAATCAATATCGGACGGTCGGTCAGGCAGGCCTGCCCCATGTCCCCTAGTCTATTCGTACTGTACATAGAACCTCTCTGCAGGATGGCAATAGCGTCCAAGTCGATCCGAGGCTTGGTTCTCGGAGACGAAGAACTAAAGGTCCTGGCCTATGCGGACGACGTCGCCTTTGTGTGCACATCGAGAGAGCAGGCGGGGGAGGTTGTTGCACTGGCCGAGGAGTTTTGTCGATACTCCGGGGCACAGCTCAACCTTTCGAAGTCAGAGGGAGCATGGCTAGGCGAATGGCTCACCAAACCCCAACAACTCTACGGAGTTCGATGGAGGGGGACCATCACCCGCTACCTTGGGGTAAACCTAGATACCGGCGCAGCCATCGCCCCCCGGTGGCAGACGAAACTGGCAGCTGCTGGAAGGAACTTGGAGCCCTGGAGAGCACGACATATTGCCCTCTTTTCTACGGCACATGTTTGCAACGCCGTGGCATATCCGGCCATCTTGTACGCGGTCCGTGTCTCGACTATTGATGCAGGCTCAGTGGCCAAGCTACACCGGTTGTTTGCGGTTTTCGTCTGGAGATCCACGTATGAACCCATGAGCCACACGAACATTTTCTGGAGTGCCGAAGCCGGGGGTCTTGGGCTCGTCAACATGGAACTTAAACTGATTGCACAGAGATTTGTGTACTTCCGAGATCCCAGTGATGGCTTTCTCTAGGCGGTTCTCCAAACTGTAGGTGCCCTACACCTGGCCCCTTGGCTCGTTACAACAGCAGAGCTCGCACATGTCGCCCGCGCAACAGGCTTTTACAGGGAAGTGGCGGGGGCACTTGGCCTCTTGCAGGAACTCTTCTCCTGGGAGTATTTGTGCGCAGTGAAGCCGAGGAAGCTCTACTGGGATTTGGTGGAACAGACCCTCCCACCCCCCTTGTACCACTCCCGACCTTTAGGTCACCTAAAAAGTGACGTCCTACGGCGTGTGCGGAAACTCCCCGTCCCAACAAGTTCGAAAGATTTATTCCGTCTGCACGAAGATATACTCACAACTAAGGCAAGGCAGGAAGAGCGGGGTTTCTTCCTCCCTGGAGGGGCCAACTGTCCGCTGTGCGGAAGGCGCGAGACGGGCGAGCATGTGTTCTTAGAGTGCAATACGGCATCGTATTTCTTGGACGAGCTGCAGTGCTCCTTTGGCACACAATGGCAGCTCACCTGGACCAACTTAAGGTTCTTGGATGCAGGCACGGAACTCCCACACCTCCGAGATTGCATCCACGTAATGGGACTCCACTCGCTTTGGAGGGCAAGGGTGCATGCTGTCGAATGCGCTGAACACCCTCGGCCGGCGTGGAGGCATTTTGTTTAGAAGGCGCAGTGGGCAGTGGCCACCCTTGACGGGCCGGACTCAGACTCCGAGTTGCGTGATGCATTGGCGCAGGGTTCGCGTGTCCTTTCAGAATTTAAGGTAAAGGAGCGGAGGAGATATGATTCAATTTCGTGGCTAGGACCGGGAAACACTCCTGCTCACCTCTGCTTGCCCAGAACCCCCTTCCCCTCCCTCCGCTCTCATCCCATTGCCTTGAAGCGGTGACCAAAAGGCACCGTTATCCATTCGACAACGTTCGTGCTGGTGTAATTACCGCCCTAACTCTGCGGCTGTGCCAGCATTACGATGCCACTAGCTCACACTTGCCGGCAGAGCATGCTTACGCCATGCTAGTGTAAAGGCCTTAAGCGCCTATTTTTCTGCATTGTGCACAACGAATACCCTGCAATCATCTGATGTGATCCTGTATATATCTCTGTAAATAAAGTGTTTGTTATCTTAAAAAAAACCTCGCGGCGTGGCCCAGCGGATAGCGTGCCGCTTCCTTGTGTATATTCCCGGGCGTCGGCGGTTCGATCCCTGCCGGAGCTTTTTCTTTTTTTCTGCACTCTCAGCAGTTCGTCTCTGGAGAGTATCGGAACAGACCATCCGAGGTGGGGGACTAACCGTTTGTCCCCACGCAGTTAGTCCCCAAAGGGACTAATGATTGTGGCAGAGGCAGTTAGTTCCCCAAAGGACAAACTGTTAGTCCTTTTTGCCTAAGAGTGTACCTATAAAAAGAAGTGCCCGACTGACTGACTGACTGACTCATCAACGCCCAGCCAAAACTGTTAGACCTAGAGACTTGAAATTTCACGAGTTTATTTGCGTCTTTGAGTAGGGGCTCACTAAGGCGGGTTTTTTAGAAATTTAAATTGTAATTGCACCCCCAAGACGCCCCTCTCGTCCCCGATCTTCCCGGAAGCCCCTTTTGAGGTCGCCCGGCCCCACCGCAGCCCAGCTTAAGCCGTTCCCCCTGTTTTCTCCGACTCTCGCGTAGTCTTCCCTCTTTCTCTACTGCGGGGTCCTGTCACAATAACCACACCTCCCTTTCTATCTTACTATTTCGCAGCTTTCAACCGACCGTTTACCCACTCTGCTATCCTCCTTCCGGCCCCGCTTTTAACAACCTCCCCCCTTTCTCTCCAACTAAATCTGCATCTTACAACAGTGTGCCAGAGATGAACCCTGATGCCTTGAAAAAGACAAGTCGCCTTGTCGAAACGTTGGCAGAGGTCTGAGGCTGCCACCTTCTACAAAGTAATATTTCTATATATATATATATATATAGAAATCTAGAGAAAGATAAACTCACAAAGCGCGCAGAAATAGTATAAGTAAAGAGTCGGATACACAGCAAGAACAATAACAAACAATGTTTACTTACGTAGCGGCAATGGGACTTGCCTTCATCAGAGTAAAGTTACATGATTATGGTGTCGCAAACATTGAACACATTTCTTATATAGGTTTGCATAAAACTGTAAGAAGGAATGGAAAATGTTTCGCAAATGGAGAGTGTGCATACAGTCAGGCTACGCCTACGTTACAACATCAACCAACAAACAAACAAAAAAAAAAAAAGGGGGGGGAGCAAGAGAGAGAAAAAGGGGTCGTGTTAACAATGCAGCGTTCAAGGTTGCACCATGACGGGTCAACGTATGCCGCGCGGGTTGCAAGTTCAGACAATGGGGGAAAATGGTCAACCGCGGTTTGTAAAGAAAGGGAAGAGTATACAGCAAGGTATTCAGTGGCTGGGGAGACTGGTTCTAGGGAAAGCGAAGATGGGTGTGCCCCCCGCGGATGAAGAGAATAGATAGGGTGCACAAAAGAGCATTTCACAGAAGCTAGCAATCGAACAGGAAATAGGTAGGGTCACAAAAGGTTAAACATGAATAGATCACAAAGAGTTAAACATTCTTAAGTGGTGGTGGGAACGAGGCCTCCTTCTCCCGGACAAATGGCATTGTTGATCCGCATCAAGCTAACAAAGCTGCTGTATTAGGAGAGTTTCTGCGAATTCTGGTGGCAAACTCGAGGGTAGGAATAATGAACATAGTTATAAAAATTATGAAGCCGCTAAGTTTATTCGAGGGATAAGCGCGTTAATTTTCCGTAACTTTCATTAATTCCAAGTGTGGCTGACCCAAACTTATAAATGAGATAAGATTCCCGAACCTCGCGGTCGTGGTGCGTTTTGAAGGCGGATTCTAAAATCGTTGCTTTAAGATGATCAAATGCATGCCCGGGACTGTTCACATGTCTTGACAGGGGCAAATAAGGGCAGCTTTTTGCATGAGAGCGGTGATTATTGAACCGTATTCGGAAGGGCGTTTCAGTTTGGCCGATATATTGTTGCCTACAAACAGTGCACTCTAGAAGATATACGACATTAGCGGAGTCACAGTTAAAGTTACCTTTTATATTTACGTAGTAGTCTGAAGCCGTGCTGGTGGCGCGCTGTGTAGTGGTCATGTGTGGGCATACTTTACATCGGGGTTTATTGCAGGGCATGCAGCCAGTAGTTCCCGGTCGGTTGATACGAGAGTTAGTAAGAAAGTCCCCTAAATTCTTATTACGCCGGTAGACAACGCGTGGTGGTTCGGGGAATATGCTTTTTAAGCGGTCACTTTGCATTAGGATATTGTGATGTTTTTTTAGCACGGTTGACACTCTTGGAGCGGAGGATGAGTGGGTTAAAACTAAGTTAGTTTGCGGGTTCCCGTTCGGGGCTTTTTTCTTACAGATTTCGTTACGGTCTAATTGGTTGGCTCGCACAATAGCGTCGTCGATAACTTTTTCCGGGTATTTTTTATTCAGGAGGGAGGTCTTGAGTTCTCGACAGTTTGAGTCAAAGTCGGCTTGGTTTGAGCAAATTCTCCTAAATCGGTGGGCTTGGCTGTAAGGTATTGCTGTCTTGCAGTGTCTGACATGGCTACTTCGGAAGTGCAAATACTGCCGCGTGTCTGTCGGTTTTCTATACAGTTTAGTTTGAAGCCGACCTTGGAAGGTAGTAACGGTGACGTCCAGAAAGTTTACACTGTGTTCCGAATAGGAATGAGCAAGGGAAATACTAGGATGGGCTAGATTAAATGCCTCAATGAAGGTGAGGAGTTCCGCCTCACCGTGTTGCCAGATCATGAATATGTCATCAATATACCTTTTATAGTACATTGGCTTTAAATTTTGGGTGTCAAGAAAGTTTGATTCGAGGTGAGCCATAAAGATATTAGCGTAGTTAGGTCCGATTCGAGTTCCCATTGACGTTCCGCTGACTTGCACGTAATGAACTCCGTCGAACTCAAAATTGTTAAGTTCAAGAATAAGCCTAAGGAATGTTTGGAGAGCAGAAGAATCGATAGGTTTGTCGCACGATGACTGCTCATACGCAAGGGATACAGCGGCGATGCCATCTTCATGGGGGATGTTAGTATACAGTGACGCAACATCAAGGGTGACTAGAAGGCAGTTATCAGGAATTTCAATTTTTGAGATGTCTGAGAGAAAGTCATTGGTATCCTTAATGAAGGAGGGAAAGCTGGGCGGAATGTCGCAAATGAGATTATCCACATAGCGCGAGAGGTTTTCGGTAACAGTGCCAATGCCAGAAACAATGGGGCGCCCTGGGTTGTTCACCTTGTGAATCTTTGGGAGAAGATAGAATTTACCGGCTACTGGGCTTAAGGGGATCAGGGAACGAGCCGTGGTTTCATTTATTGTTTTATTTTTAACAAGCTCAGCAAGTTAATCTTTGACAATTTGCTTATAATCTTGAGTGGGATCATTGGGTATGCTTTATAGAACGTCGATACTGATAGTTGCTTATTGGCCTCGTTAACATAGTCGGTTTTGTCAAGGATTACGATTGCGCCTCCCTTGTCGGCAGGTTTAATAATTATGTCGGGGCAGCTTGCGAGTTCCTCTAGGGCTTTCTTTTCGTTGGTAGTCATGTTGTGGCGGAAAGAATTTTGTGTTTGGTATGCTTTTCGCACATCGCGTTGGACAGCTTTGATGTACATGTCGAGGCAACTATCACGCTGTGTGGGAGGGGTCCAGTGCTTATAGCTAGGTAGGGTTCTGCGGGCTTCTTCCGTCGCGGGGTGATCGTAGAAGTATTCTCGTAGCCTCATGTTTCTGGCGAAGTTATCTAAGTCCTTAAAAAGTTGAAATTCATCAAAACCACCAGTAGCCGGGCAAAAGTTTAGGCCCTTTGACAAGACGTTCATCTGAGCTGGGGAGAGGGTTATGCTTGAAAGGTTCATTACATTCCCGGTAAGGTTTTCTTTTGTGACGGCAGGCGAGGGAAAAATATTAGTACAGTGGTTTAACTGAACTGTTTGGGGTGCAGTAGTCGAAGCATTTATTACAGTCGTAGTGACATTATCGGCCGTATTGTCAGAGTTGGGGCAGTTACTAGTGCCGGAGCTTGTTAGGTTCTTACGCATGTGGCCAGTGTTAGAAATCTTATCTCGGTTAAACTTTCGGGCTTTTGTTCGGGATATGGCGGAGGCCGTCTTAGACTCGTAGTTGCTTAAAAGGTTCAACTCTCTTTTGCTTAGTCCCTGACTAAGTAGTTCCTCTTTCTTTCGGAGAGAATGGGCCGTAGTTTCGTAGTGATTGAGGATTATTTCAGTTAATTGTAAAGATGCTTTATCGAGTACCTGTTTCCACTTATTCATGTTGGACGGGGAGAGTTCGGTAGTAGCAGGTTTTATTCTAATCCTAAGACCCCTGGGAGCGACCGCGGCAGTCAAGTACTGTGCAAGAGCGGAAACGTGCAATTCGGAACGTACGCGCTTTTCGGTGATTTTTCTTAGCTTTAAAAACTGTCTTGAAACGGGGAAGGAGGCCGCGTTACCTGTTTTTTCGTGTTGTAGTCAGTTGCTGCTATGCCGATTCTTTGGAAGGTTGTAAGGGCATGTGGCACGGAGGGCTGGATTTTGGACCCCGGAAGGTCCGGCGGACGCGCTGCTGTTGGTTTTCGTGGGCTCGGCGGTCGCTGAAGATGCGGAGGTTGGGCGTGGCATGCTGTTGGTGCGGCGCCGGTCAGGGAGCTTCTTAGTGTCGCCGCGAGCGTTTCCTCGGGGCGTTGTGGCCGCTGCAGGTTTGCCAGTAGGGGTTGGCATGTCGCTGGCGCGACGCTCGTCCGTGGACTTCGGGGTTGGGGCGCTGGCGCTCGCCCGGGGCGCCGTGGTTGTGGTGGATCTGGGGGGCGGTGGCGGTGGGCTGCTGGCCAACCAATGGTGCGAGCCAACCAATTAGACCGTAACGAAATCTGTAAGAAAAAAGCCCCGAACGGGAACCCGCAAACTAACTTAGTTTTAACCCACTCATCCTCCGCTCCAAGAGTGTCAACCGTGCTAAAAAAACATCACAATATCCTAATGCAAAGTGACCTCTTAAAAAGCATATTCCCCGAACCACCACGCGTTGTCTACCGGCGTAATAAGAATTTAGGGGACTTTCTTACTAACTCTCGTATCAACCGACCGGCAACTACTGGCTGCATGCCCTGCAATAAACCCCGATGTAAAGTATGCCCACACATGACCACTACACAGCGCGCCACCAGCACGGCTTCAGACTACTACGTAAATATAAAAGGTAACTTTAACTGTGACTCCGCTAATGTCGTATATCTTCTAGAGTGCACTGTTTGTAGGCAACAATATATCGGCCAAACTGAAACGCCCTTCCGAATACGGTTCAATAATCACCGCTCTCATGCAAAAAGCTGCCCTTATTTGCCCCTGTCAAGACATGTGAACAGTCCCGGGCATGCATTTGATCATCTTAAAGCAACGATTTTAGAATCCGCCTTCAAAACGCACCACGACCGCGAGGTTCGGGAATCTTATCTCATTTATAAGTTTGGGTCAGCCACACTTGGAATTAATGAAAGTTACGGAAAATTAACGTGCTTATCCCTCGAATAAACTTAGCGGCTTCATAATTTTTATAACTATGTTCATTATTCCTACCCTCGAGTTTGCCACCAGAATTCGCAGAAACTCTCCTAATACAGCAGCTTTGTTAGCTTGATGCGGATCAACAATGCCATTTGTCCGGGAGAAGGAGGCCTCGTTCCCACCACCACTTAAGAATGTTTAACTCTTTGTGATCTATTCATGTTTAACCTTTTGTGACCCTACCTATTTCCTGTTCGATTGCTAGCTTCTGTGAAATGCTCTTTTGTGCACCCTATCTATTCTCTTCATCCGCGGGGGGCACACCCATCTTCGCTTTCCCTAGAACCAGTCTCCCCAGCCACTGAATACCTTGCTGTATACTCTTCCCTCTCTTTACAAACCGCGGTTGACCATTTTCCCCCATTGTCTGAACTTGCAACCCGCGCGGCATACGTTGACCCGTCATGGTGCAACCTTGAACGCTGCATTGTTAACACGACCCCTTTTTCTCTCTCTTGCTCCCTCCCCCCCTTTTTTTTTTTTGTTTGTTTGTTGGTTGATGTTGTAACGTAGGCGTAGCCTGACTGTATGCACACTCTCCATTTGCGAAACATTTTCCATTCCTTCTTACAGTTTTATGCAAACCTATATAAGAAATGTGTTCAATGTTTGCGACACCATAATCATGTAACTTTACTCTGATGAAGGCAAGTCCCATTGCCGCTACGTAAGTAAACATTGTTTGTTATTGTTCTTGCTGTGTATCCGACTCTTTACTTATACTATATATATATATATATATATATATATATATATATATATATATATATATATATATATATATATATATATATATACTAGCGGTAGTACCTGGCGGGGCCCGGGTGGGCCATTATATTAGGAACAGCAATTGGTATTTGTTAGTCGCCATATTAGGCTACTTCATTGGGAAGCGGTACACACTCGGGAGCGTCGGCCTGCTGTCAGTACATAGGCTCCTACTGCAGGCGCATCGTGGTAATGTGAAACGACTGGTACTCGTGTTTTACTCCAACTCTCGCTATACAAATTGCACCAAGATGGCGCGTTTGAGCGAATGAGTGAGTGAGTGAAAAAGGTTTTATTGAGCCGACGAAGTGGGAGTGGTTCCCAATTTCAGAAGGCCATGTGATGAGTGGGCAGCCTTCGCTCTGGCAGAAGTATTGTCTGGACATCCAGATCGCTGTTAGTCACAAGGTTCTTCCACAGCTCAAGATTCGGAGAAGTGGATGGAAGAAGGAGCTTGGTTTGCTTGCACTCTTAATATGATATGAGGAAGAGTGCCAGTTTGCAAAAACAACTTGAATTCGGCAGGAGATTGCGCTGGGAACACATGATGCAGGCCGGCTGGGAGAGGAGTATTCTTCCTCGTAGAAAGTGCTATCTCAGAAGATATGAACGATGTTCGTCGGTACAGTTTTCTCATAAGTAACATGGGCTCCTTACGGGAGGCGCCAAGCTCAAGCAGATGCCGAGGGCTAACCTTTGCGCTTTTTACTGGCACATCTTCTCTTTTACATTTATGATATATGACACCTCCTCCAACAGTAGACGCGTAGTTTCCGAAGGAGTCAACAGATGGCAACAGCTAAGCGAACGCGGGAAAACTACACTTAATCTTACGTCCAAACGAATGCAGATTAAAACATCTCGCTGACCTTCTTATCCGCATGTTAGGACAAAATCCTGAAAGTGGTTTTTGGGCAATAAATGGGCAGCATTTGCAAGAAAAAACGAAATGGGAGATATTAACTGACTGGATATTTATTTCCAAAAGTCACAGTCTTTTCCCAAAATCCCGCTTGCCTCTATTGGGAGGGTGTCATTGAAAAATCTTGTATAACAGTGTTGAGATACGTGAGTAAGTTGCCTATCCGAAAGAAAATCAATTCGATATCTCAGTAGGCGGGCGGTAAAAAAAAATTATTATCCGAAAAATTATTTTAGCGCTTTTCACTCTCTCCATGGTGGAATTTGCAAAATTTTAAGAAATATTGGTCTCAAACACCGTAATCAGAATGGGCCCTTGCAATCTGTAGCCATTTGAAAGAGCAGTTTAGCTAGACGTGTTTAGCAGTTTAGCAGTTTAGCTAGCAGTTTAGCTAGCAGTTTAGCTAGACGTGTATATAACCTGTCAGACCTTTTTGGCTCATCAGCCGTGTCATTTGCAAAAACAATTTGACCCTTTTAGCGGCGTCCCAGAGCGAAATCCTTCAAAATGGTTCTGTGCATTTGTATGAGTAACATATTCTAGCAAAAATCAGTTGGATTACTGAATCGGTAATCCAACTGGAATGCGGAATGCGGAATCACCTCGCTGCTGTAGGTTAGGGAGAAATCCAAAAACTACTTTTTAGGTATTCCTAAGGGCTACTTATATCAGCAAAACGCGCGTCGATATATGAATGGGAAACCGAGAAAATCGCGAATTCGCGAAAACACAATTTCGCCCTTTTCTTGGGTTAGGAGGGCAATTTCTGAAAAACCCGCCTTAGTGAGCACATACTCAATGACGCAAATAAACTCGTGAAATTTCAAGTCTTTGCCCTTTGCCCTAACGCAGGCTGTTTTTTTGCACAAGAACTCTGGAGAGAGCACAACCTTCTCTCCCCCGAAATGTTCGGTTAGACAAGTAGCTTTCAAGTGTGCTCAAAATTTGCCCCTATATTCCAAAAGATTTCAAATCAATGAGGACACCTTAGTGCCATGCCGTGTCATATGCATGCTTTTTCGATATCAAAAACTATGGTCAGACAATATTGCTAGTAAAAAAGGCTTCTTTTATATATGACTATAAAGCCACAAGTTGATGTTTGATGGATCGCCCCACCCTCAAGCCTGACTGGCAGCTTTTTTAGAAGCCTGTTGTACTCCAAAAAGTACACTAGACTTCTCTTAATGATCTTCTGAATAGCCTTGCACAGGCAGCTTGTCAGCGCGATGATGCAGCTTGTCAGTGCGATGGGAAGATGACTTGAGGGTAATGAGGGTTCTAGTCCCGCTTTAAGAAAGGCCACTCCTATCGCTTCCCTCCAAGACATGGGAAGGCGCCCCGAAAACTATATCTTGTTTAAGTGGTGAAGTGCCTCAAGGGTGTCTGCGCGTAGGTGTTGTGTCATTATCTGTGTAATGTTATCTGCACCACCAGCTGAAGGCTTACATATGCTCAGGGAAGCCCGAAACTCAGGAAGTTTAAATTCAGATGCTGATTTCCTTTTAAACGTTTTGTGTTTTATGAAAGTGTTTGTGTGTTTGAACTGGACACCTTTTGTGTTTAGGAAGTGTGTTAGCCAGACGCAGGTCGCCAGGAGGCGAAGTGGCCTCTGGTTTTCACAGGGACCCAGTTCAGCGAGTCTGACCTGGTCCCTGCCACGCCCTCCGCTGGGTTGCTTCAGGTAGCCCAACCCATCACCTTGCCGCTCGCTGAGGCATCAGCGGTTGTGGTGCCAACTGCGTCCGTCGAGACCGATGCCGCTCCTGCCCCCCCTGCCTCCCCGTTGTCCAGTACGTTGGAGAGTGCTGAGGGGATGGATACCGGGGGCCCCGCATTGGCTCCCACTGCCACCGCTCCACCTGTGCACTTTTGGCACCCACAACGCCCTTGGCGGTGGCGGCTCAAACGAAGCGTCCCCGAGGGGGGTCCAAGTCCAGGAGTCCCGGGCCATCGGCTACCCCTCTGACATCTGGCGAGCAGATGGAGATCAGGCCATTCCGCACTGCAACGCAGCGCAAGGAGTGGCCTCCGATGTCCACGCCTACAGAAAGGCACAAAAAGCCCAATCTCAGAGTTACAGCCCCGAAAGACGACACATGAAAACACACACACCCACTTCAGTCACTCTTATGTGTAAATAATGGGAACAGAAAACATCATTCAATGGAACTGCAGAGGCCTCCTTAAAAAACCTGACGATGTGTATAAGATGCTGCATGCCAATCAGCCAAGTACAAGGGGTCGTAATTTTATACGAGCTACCCAGCAAATGTCACGCGCGTATAGTCACGCAAAACGGATGATTACAATGTACGTTTTGTTCTGCCTGGCTGGAAGCGTATGAACAGCCATTACGTCTTTAGCGTCAAGCTATGTCACTTCAAGGTTTGGCAGAAGGTCAGACAAAAACACCCCGTGGGCAAAACAGCCCGCAAGTTTCCATACGAAGTGAACGGAAGACCACGTAATTCCAAATTAGACTGCCGACTGTATCGCCCTGAATTTTTCGGCTCGGCACGAAGCTGACTTATCGCTTTCGATTGCAAAGATAGCGTGGCTGTCAGCTCCGTCACTTGCTCTTCCAGCTTTTCGGATAAGGCCTCGGATGCCACTACCCATGCTGTCAAGTCTTGAACTAAGTTTTGAAGCGTCAAGATAAGTTACTTTAGGGCCAAAATCTCTTCAATTTTTGGCTTTAGAGCTAGGAGCTCATCCACCTTCTCACAGAGACGCAGAAGATGACCTATCGTATCTCTAATGTCCGGAAGCTGTGCAAGAAGAACATTAAGTTTCTGAGATACGTAAATGTCCCCAGATGATACGACTTTACGTGAGTCGGTGCTGCTGGCTGAGGTGTTTCCCTCACCTGCCGATGATCTGCCATTCTTGTATTTCCAAGCCTCTGGTGTAGCGCGCCCCATGGCTTGAAAGATATTCTCGGCTGCGCCTGAACATCACTTCCCCAAATGAAAAGACTCCGCGCACTCAATACAGGTCGTACATCTACCATATGTTGGGAGCCTTTTCGTGCAAGAACGCTGTCGGTCATGCTGGTGCCGTAATTTAACGTGCTAGGAAAAGACAGTTTCACAGACACAAAACCTCGCCGAACTCGGCGCACTACGACCCACTACTAAAAGCTTCAATTTTACAAAAGACGCAGTGTCGAACACAGAGAATCTGCTAGATTTCCTACTCAAAATGCACATGGCAGCAGTCAGCAGCAAAGCATTTTCTTCAAACTACTTTCGCAGAATAATATAGTAAGGAAAGGAGGGGCTCATTGAGGAAATACAGAAAGATAGGTCAGCAGTCTACAATGCCAAACGAGGCATAGGGGTGTGGTTAGGCTCTTTTCTTTTTTACTACGGTTAATGAAGTAAACATTTTTTTAATAAGAGGGCTGACCTATGCTGACCTATCTTTCTGTATTTCCTCAATGAGCCCCTCATTTCCTTACTATATTATTCTGCGAAAGCCTAGTGAGGGTCTCGGTTCAGGCAGCCTTGATGCCTAGGTACCATAAGAGGGCTTCCCGCCAGTTACCCGCTCATGACAGGCTGTAGACGTTGGAGTCACGCCCCGGGGGTTGAAAAGAAGGTCCCCTTCTCCCCGTGTAGTCAGAGTGGCGCTGGCTACCACCCTCAAGTGTCAGATACACTTCTAGTAAATATAAATAGCCCAGAAAGTGAAGGAGAACACAGTCGCCCAGATAGCCGAATTGGTAAGGCATTCGACATGTAATCGAAAGGCGTGGGTTCGGTCCCCACTCTGGGCGCGTGTTTTTGTTTCTTTCTTTCTTCTGTATATTAAAAAAATGTTTACTTCATTAACCGTAGTAAAAAAGAAAAGAGCCTAACCACACCCCTATGCCTCCTTTGGCATTGTGGACTGCTGACCTATCTTTCTGTATTTCCTCAATGAGCCCCTCTTTTCCTTACTATATATATATATACATATATATATATATATAGTAAAAAATCGGTATAGCTTCTAACAAAACTGTTTATTGGTCGACGTGTCGATCGGATGCCGATCTTTCTCAAGACCACATTTGGGAAATGTTGTCTTCAGAAAGATCGGCATCCGATCGAAACGTCGACCAATAAACAGTTTTATATATATATATATATATATATATATATATATATATATAGCTCGGTTTTTCTCTACATGTGTGAAAGATGTGCCGCAGTATACAGGGCGGAGATGCCCAGATGCTATAAAATCTGTTACAGAAGTTGGAATAGAATATAAAAAGGAGACAGCAAACAACGACGGTTCCTCTCCAACACTGTACGAGGAGTGTGCAGAGAACAATGGTCGATTTTGCAGGCCTTCAGTCCTATATGTATCATACAAAAATTTTTTCAAAGGATGTTGAGGCATGGAAGAAATTTTAAAAGCATAAAGGAGATCTGGGTATGCTCGCTGAAGTTGTAGGTTTCATTTCTTACGCTCCACATAGAGGCTCGCGACCAAGCTAGTGCGGAAGGAGCCACATGCCAGACGATGCCCCAGCAGAAGCACTGGGTCCAGCATTTTGAGGGATGTTTTGCTTGCTGACCAATAAACAACACTTCCATAGTTCAATCGTAAACCTATCCAGCTAGTAAAAACATGTAAAAAAGTTGTTTGTCAGCAACAAATGAAGTGTGGGAGAGAATCTCGAGTATATTCGCGGCCTATAAGCATTTATGTTTAGGTTGTTTTATGGGTTGTATGTATGTGAGCTTTCCATCGAAAGAATACACCTAAAAATTTGCATTCATTTCTGACTGGAATTGAGACACCATTGAGTTTGATGTCTGGATCCGGCCGTATGCCACGCCTTTTCGAAGACAAAACAGAAGTAAACTTTACTGGATTAAATTTAAAACAGTTGCTATCTACCCAGACAGCTAGCTTGTTAACACCAAGCTGGACTTGGCGCTCGCAGAATGACAAATTAGAAGACCTAAAGGACAGTTGCACGTTCTGTATATCAATTAAGCAGGAAATTGATGGTGTCAATGCCTTTCTGAGAGAATTCATTTTTACAATAAACAGAGTACAACTGGAAACTCCGCCGTGCGGCACGCCATTTTCCTGCACAGGAACCCTCGAGAGTGCACTTCCAACTCTTACACTAAAGGTTCTTTCATACATGTAGCTAGCAAGCGTGTTTAGCATGTTACCCGACACGCCAAAGGACTTCAGGTCACTTAGGATGCCATACCGCCAAGCAGTTGCGTAAGCTTCTTCCAGATCAAAGAATACCGACATACAATACTGCTTGTGGAGGAAAGCATCTTTTATATATGATTCAAATGTAATGAGTTGATCATTGGTAGGTTGCCCCACCCTGAAGCCTACCTGGCAGCCCTCGAGAAAATCATTGTAGACTAAGAAGTGCACGAGTCTTCTGTTGATCATCTTCTCAAAGAGCTTGCACAGGCAGCTTGTCACGGCTATAGGTCGATAACTGGCGGGAGAAGGGCCCTTCCGCGCCTTCAGCAACGCCACTACAATAGCCTCCCTCCGAGATTTTGGAATGTGCCCGAAAGACATCATCATCATCAGCCTATCTACGCCCACTGCAGGGGAAAGGCCTCTCCCATTATTCTCCAATTACCTCGGTCCTGTGCCAACTGTGACCAATTTATCCCCGCAAACTTGTTAATCTCATCTGCCCATCTAACTTTCTGCCGCCCGCTGCAACGCTTGCCTTCTCTAGGGATCCACTCTGTTACCCTTAACGACCAGCGGTTATTTTGCCTTCGCATTACATGCCCTGCCCACGTCCATTTCTTCTTCTTAATCTCTACTAATATGTCCTTAACAAGTGTTCGTTCCCTGACCCACTCCGCTCTCTTCTTGTCCCTTAATGTTAAACCTATCATTTTACGCTGCATTGCCCGCTGAGTCGTTCTCAATTTAAGTTGAACCCTCTTAGTGAGCTTCCAAGTTTCTGCCCCGTAGGTGAGTACCGGTAAGATGCAGCTGTCATACACTTTCTTCTTCAGCGACAATGGTAGGCTGCTATTCATTATCTGATAATGCCTGCCATATGCACTCCACCCCATTCTGATCCTTCTAATTATCTCTGCCTCATGGTTGGGATCTGGGGTCACAACTTGGCCTAAGTAGATATATTCGCTTACCACTTCCACTGCCTCGCCACCTATCTCAAACCGCAGTGCGGCCCGAGGTTATTGATCATTACTTTAGTTTTCTGCATATTCATTTTCAGGCCCACGGTTCTACTCTGTTCGTCCACTGCGGAAAGCATGCTTTGCATTTCGTCCCCTGAGTTACATAGCAAGGCAATGTCATCACCAAATCTGAGGTTACTGAGGTATTCTTCATTAACCCGTACTCCCACCTGTTCCCAATCCAACGTTCTGAATACTTCTTGAAAACGTGCTCTGAATAACATTGGATAGATTGTGTCTCCTTGTCTGACACCCTTCCTTATAGGTATTTTACTGCTCTTCTTATCGAGGATGATTGTAGCTGTGGACCCATTGTAGATATCCTCCAGTATTCTTAAATAATGCTCATCGACCCTCTGGTTCCGTAATTCCTGAATGACTGCTAGGGTTTCGACCGAATCAAATGCTTTCTCATAATCTATGAAGGCTATATATAGGGGTTCAGGATACTCAGCGCACTTCTCTATCACCTCATTGATCGTGTGAATATGGTCCATTGTTGAATAACCTTTACGGAACCCTGCCGAAAGGCATATGTTGTAGTATAGGTGTAGGAGTGTTTCAAGAGTGCCTGGGTGTAGGTGTTGTATCATGGTGTATGTAATCTCATCCGCGCCTGCAGCTGAAGCTTTACGTGTGCATGCGGCAGCCCTCAACTCATAGAGTATAACTTCAGAATTGTTACCAGAATTTGGCCTTTTATTTTTACGTAGGGACTTCATTTAAGAAGCATTTTTAAGTTGCAGGAATGTTTTCGTGTAATCCGCAGAGCTCGAAACCTATTGGAAGTGTTGTGCATGTGTGTTAGCCTGGTCTTCGAGTGTGTCCCCTGTTGTACTTACAAGGGGCAGGCTGTGTGTATGTTGTCGTTTAAGTTTTTGTATTCGGTTCCAGACTTTGTGTGTGTCTCTGTATGAATTGATGGAAGTGAGGAAGGCTCGCGCACTCTCCCTTTTCGCCTCACGACACACTCGCTTCCAATAAGTCTTTGCCTGTTTAAAAGAAATGAGATTATCTGACGCGCGCTACTGGCGACAGACTCCCAACGCTTTGTTCTGGGCCTCTCGCGCCCGCCTGCTGTCCTCGCTCCACCAGGGCCTCCGTGGGTTGCGGGACACAGTGGATGCCTGGGGAATAGACTTTTTGGCGGCGTCGAGGATGTGCCCCGTGATGAGTTGTGCGGCTTCCACCACGTGTAGGTGTTTTATGCATTTGTGGTGTAGTTTGGATGTTTCTGTGAATGTGCTCCAGTTTACTTTTGATTCATTAAACGTGTTGTGGGAAGATGGACTTCTTGGGCCTCTACCTATATACATTAGTGAAGTAGGGAAATGGTCACTACCATATGGGTCCGCGCCCACACCCCACTCAAGATATCGAAAGAGAATAGCAGAACCAATAGCCAATTTAGGATGTGAGTATGTATTGTGTGCAATGTTATGGTATGTAGGCTGTTTCTTGTTGAAAAGGCATGGTCCCGAGGATGTTAGGAATTTCTCGATCAGTTGACCTCGAGGATCCGTTCTAGAGGAGCCCCAAAGTGAGTTGTGCGCATTAAGGTCGCCGTGACAACGTATGGTTCGGGTAGCTGGTCAAGCAGTGCCTCGAATTCGGAGCTCAGAAGTGAAAAACTAGGAGAGATGTAAATAGAGCATACCGTTATTAGCCTATTATATTATCGTGCGGATTGCTACAGCCTCAAAGAAATTGTCCAAATTGAGAGGGAGGCATGCTAATGATTTCAGGGCGTCAATGGCCACACCGCCCGAAGAGCGTGTGCAGCCCACCCTGTGCTTTCTAAATAGCCTGTACCTAGTTTAAAAATTCGTTTGTTATGAATTTAGGCGTGTTTCTTGGCGACACATGATACTTGGCTGATTGGCATGCAGCATCTGATACACATAGTCAAGATTTTAAAGAAGGCCTCCGCAGTTTTTTTTAGTGATGTTTTCTGTTCCCATTATTTATATTTAAGAATTACTCGAGCGTGTGTGTTCATGGGACGTTTTTCGGGGATGCTACACTGGCATTGCGCTTCTTGCGCCTTTCTGTAGGCTTGGACGTCAGAGGCCGCTCCATGCGTGGCGTTGCAGGCAGGAACAGCACGACATCCATCTTCTCGTCAGATGTCACAAGGGTGGCCGACGGGCCGGGCCCCCTGGACTTGGACCCCCTTCGAGATCCCTTCGTTTGAGCCGCCACCACCAAGTGCGTCGGGTGCGCCAAAAGTGTCAAAGACGGAGCGGTCATGCTGGGAGCCGATGCGGGGCCCCCGGTGTCCATCCCCTTGGCACCCTCCCACGCACTGGATGACGGGGAGGCAGTGGCGAGAAAGGCATCGGTCCCGACGGACGCAGTGGGCACCAAAACCGCTGCTGCCTCAGCGAGCAGCGTAGTGATGGGTTGGGCTACCTGAAGCAATCCAGCGGGAGGAAGAGAAGGAACCAGGTCATACTCGTTGAACTGGAACCCTCTGGAAACCAGACGCCGCTACGCCCCCCGACGAGCTGCGTCGGCGTACCTCTCCAGCGGGAACAAGGCGCACGTCTTTCACGCCTGTGAAAAAAAGATCTTCTCAGTTACCTTGATGTTTATAATCTTTTTTTCCAGTTTAAATTTTTCACGTTTGCGGGAGTACGCCGCATGCGCGCCCCCGCAACTCACACAAGTGAGGGTATCGGACGGGAAGTTGCCGCTCGGATGATCGTGCGCCACGCATTTTGCACAGGTTGTTCGCCCACGGCAAGAGTTTTTACCATGCCCCAAACCGCTGCCACATAAAACAGCGCCGCGGGATCGGGATGTAGAGTCGGGTGGAGCACCGGATAAAGCCTGAATTTATATGCTACGGAAGAACTGCGAGGTAAATAGTCAAGATAATGTGCTTGCTAAGAATGTCCTTGTCATTTCCGCGGATGGTGATACGTCTCACGGCAGTGACGCCCTGATCCTTGAAGCCCGCAAGGAAATCCGCATCCGTTTTATTCAAAAGATCTGTCTCGTATATCACACCCGGCCAGCTGTTGAGGCTCCGATAGGGTGTGACCGTGATGTCTAGATCAGCCAGTGTGGTCTCAACTAGAAGTTTTGTGCCCTGCTTGCCATTTACCCCGGTGAGGAGTTCAGCAGTCCTTTGTTTTTTTGGCCTTTTACAATTTTCCTATGATGACTTCAAGATATTTTGTGATCAAGAAGACTGACTGCTATGCAAGAGGATGGGCTGGACTGAGCGATTCCACGACAAAAAACCGGTTGTAATCGGCCGGTTCAGCAAAAGTTAACAATGCAATATTGGAAAATATACTTCGGTGTGGCCCCTTTTCAGGGACCGATCACATTTGGGGGGGGGGGGGTGGGTTTAGAAAATACCATATAGCGTAGTATAAAAGCAGGGAGACGGGGTATAGCTGAAGACGTCCTGGAGCTCCCTGCCTGGTAAACAGACAGGGAGCCCATCCGCCGGTGCTTGACCGGGGCTCCGACGGCCACCGTCTGAGGTTTGTACCCTTCACCTTAAAACATATCGTCCTGGTCGATCACAGCCTATGTATTGGGTCTCGGCGTCCGTGGTGTCACCAATACCGTCACCGAAATTGCTCAAGGTGCCCCGGGGAAGCTTGCGATCTTGGGAAGGAAAATTATTTAATAAGTGTAACTATTCCGAGTGCCGGCCGTTCAAACACTGCATTCGGAACAGAGGGCACAAGGCACGCAGACATTTCGGATTACGAAAAACATCGTGTTTCCTGGTCAATTTCTGTGCCACATAGACTCGAACAACGTTGCAGCAGCACTACACAAGACACTGAGCAGTGAATGATTTTGAATACGTAAAGGAGATACCCTTTATGCTCCCTAGAGATTAATCGTGGTAGCGGCAAGAAGATGATCCAGAGTCATTATTACCGGCGATGCTAGGGTTGAAGATAGATATAAACCTATTTTGGACCCTGCAATGAGCGTAGAGTTTGTTTTCGACGTTCTATTCTAAAGATCACAAGTATACCTAAGCTGCGGGCGACAAATAGTTGTGCAGAGCTTGAGAAGAGAATTCGGTTCTTTGAACTCCTCCGATATCCGGCGCACAACACCAAGGGATCAAAGAACCCTACGAGTAATGAACCGGATATGTGACAGGAAGCTCAGTTTGCTGTAAAAATTGACACCCAGGTCTTTAACTTCTGCCCCACGAGGTAGCACTTCTCCAATATTGTCATAAGGAAACAGGATGTCGTTAGTTGTCAAGATGTCATTACCCTTGTTTTAGCTCTATTTATAAGAAGTTTGTTGCAAGTGCCCCAGTGCGAAAATGCACATATTGTTCTCTGAAGAGCAGAACCGCTTGCAGTGTTAGAACGGAATTTAAGTATTTTGTCGTCGTGAGCACGTAAACGAAACTTGCAATTCGTAAACACCGGCAAAACATCATCCATAAAGATTGAAAAGGAGTAAAAATAAAATGAAATTCCAGATAATACCTTTTTCTGGAACCTCTGCTCTGGAATTAAATTTTATTTTTTCTCTCTGTTTTGCTCCGCTTTGTCTTGTGCCCCGTACGTCCCTCTACCTGAGTTTCAGATATGGTCTGTTCCAAGAATGTTGCTTTTGGCGACACGTGCCACTTCAGTTGTTCGGTTATCGCTTTTTCTTTTGTGTGTGCGTGGTTTTTCACCCTTTACTTTTTGTCTTTTTGCTAGACCTAGTTAAACTCCCCTTTCTCCACCTTTTCTTTTGACCTGAGATTTGCAGGTAGCTTCTGATAAGAACTCCACTTACAGCGTGTTATTCTTCCGGAGTTTTTGAGAACTTTTCTGTAGGCCGCGCGGCGGGGCAACAAACACCCTCGGCAGCGGTGGCGGCGGTGGTGACACTCGCCTAACACGTTCTTCAACTGCCCCGCAGGTTCCTACCGGTTTTGCCCTGGCGTTTTATCTCAGAGCACCTCACGCGGACTCTGCCCAGCAAGCCTTATAAGCGACAACACCGCAGTTGCTGTTCCCGAGGCCACCTGACACAACGTCAGCATAATGCCTTCACCGACCACCAGGGCGTGACGGCTTAAAAGAAGAGGGCCCTATCCATGTCTGGTCCTTCGGCAGCGCTGGCGGCGGTGGTGACACTCGCCTAACACATTCTTCAACTGCCCCGCAGGTTGGCTTTGGTGTTACTGATGCATTTTCATTACCCTTTTTCTTATTTCGCCGCCTCTGCTGCCTGTGTTACCTTGATCATGTCTTCTAATGTGCTTCCCTCTGAATTCGCAAAAATGTTGAATGACGTTCGACAGGACTTGCAGGAAATGCGGGCCTCTTTACAGCGTGAATTCAGAAAGGAAAACCGAGAACTAAAATCCTGCATGCAATCGTTCACTAAAAACTTTGAAACAATGAACACGCTATGTTTGGAGCTTCAAAACGAAAACGCGGAACTTAAGAAGGTAAACACTACTCTGGTTGACAACTGCGCAGAACTAAATAAACAGGCCAGAGATCACGAGCAACGTATTGTCGAGCTGGAACAATACTCAAGGAGCAGAAATATTGAAATCAAAGGCGTTCCAGTGTCCGAAGGCGAAGACCTGCCAGTCATACTTGAAAACATTTCAAAAGCCCTTGAAGAGTCTATCACTAGCGCTGATATCACAGTATGTCACAGAGTGCCATGTAAAGAACCATCCCGTTTTAACATCATTGTGCAATTTCACAACCGAACAAAACGCTATGTCTTACTCGCCAAAGCGCGAAAGGTGCGCCTGTCTGCTCAAGATTTAGGCATGTCTGAGCGAGTGCCTGTTTTTATAAATGAGCACCTCTGTCCGTACTTGAAAAGGTTCTTAGGAATGACAGTCGCAAGAAAACAGGATAAAGGATGGCGCTTTGTGTGTTCTAGAGATGGCAAGATATTCGCACGCAAAACCGAGTCGTCGCGACTACTCCAAGTTTCGTGCGTCACTGACCTAGATAAGATGAAATAACATGAAATAGGGCCTTCTTCTTCTTCTTCTTTTTCTGTTGGGAATGCCATCCGCGTCGTCGGAAAATGGTCACCTTTTTACGCCAGAAGAACTGAGCAGTCATTTTATCGGCCAGTCGAGGCGGATTTCTTTTATTCACTTTAATACCCAATCGGCCCGTAACAAACACGACGACATTCATGCGTTCATTTCCACCTTCAGTTTTAAATTTGACGTTATCGTGGTTACTGAAACCTGGTATAGTGAGCACGACGAGGTACTCAATCTTCTCGGATATAGTTCCTTTTTCTTAAACCGCCGCGGGAGGTGAGGAGGTGGTACTCTTTTTCTTGCCAAAAAAAATTTTAAATGTGAATTTCTCGAGAGTTTTTCTTTGGAAACCAGTGACTATGAGATACTTTCTTTGCAAAGCAGTTCACTTGGTTTCTCGGTTTTATACTGCCCACCTAATGGCAACACGACAGAATTCTTTGAATTCCTTGATGCATACTTCAGCTGGAATAATGACCACAATCTCACACTCGTGCTAGGTGGTGATCTAAATATCAACTTATTAGAAATATCTTCGGCTCAAAATGAACTTAGTGAAATTATCGCAGTAAACGGTTTTGTTAGCCCTACAGACCAACCCACATGTGTCAAAGGAAATACTTCTACCTTACTAGACCAATTCGTAACTAACGTAAGTGAGGAATTGCTATCATGCGGTGTTATTGCGGCTGACCTTAGTGATCACTTACCTATATATCTGTTCTCCAACCAGTATTCTGCTAAGACTGAACGAGGAAAGCCCTTGTTTTCAATACGCTTTAAAGATATAAATCCCACCAATTTAGAGAAATTTCGGGAGAAACTCGTGCAAGCTGACTGTCGGAACTTTTATGAAACGTTGGATTCAGAAGAAGCGTATGAAGTATTTATTGAGGCATTTAAAACTATATTTATTTCTTTCTTATTATTCCCCATACGCAAGCGTCACAGCGCTGAAAAGTCGCGCCGAGTTGGCTTCGTTATCACTTCGCCACCGGAATGCTCGCCTAACACTTTTTCATAAACTGTATCATCATGAGCACCTTCGTGATGATTTTTTTCACTCACCCACTGTTACATTTCCACGGCGCGATCATTTTTGTAAAGTTAAGCGCATCACTTGCCATTCATTTACGTTCGCAAACTCATTCATTCCGCGCACAATAATAGACTGGAATAACCTACCACAGCATATTGCCACAGAAGCTAACCTAACAAAATTTCAAGACTTTTTTAAAAAATGAAGTGACCTAATTCTGTTCCTGCTTGCATATATTGACCTTTTTATTATTTTTTATTTTTTGCTGTGATGTGCTTGCCTTATAGGTATGTTTTTTGTAGTTATGTGTTTTAAAAATTCTTATTCCTTGAATTGTTTTGCTACGTTTGTAATTTATCATTCTGTTACCACCCACTCATGTTATGTTCGATGTATGCGCATGCTCCCTCCTATCTAATACCCTCTTAAGGAGGGCCTTTAGGGGTACCTGAATAAATAAATAAATAATATTCTGACTGTTTTCCTTTTAAAACAAAAACACAAGCTCAGAAGGGGCGTAAGCCATGCATAACCAAAAAATGCTTAATAGCGATACGTGTTAAAAACGCTCTTTATAAGCGTTTCATTAAAACCAAAAACATGGGAAACCTAAAGAAATTTAAGCAATACAGAAAAAAAGCTAACAGTCTATTAAGAAGCGCTGAACGAAAATATATCGACAATTTATTTAACGTTGCAGACTTGCAACAATCGGATGTTGTTTGGAAGCGTTTAAACAATTTCTTGCACTTGCACAAACATCACTCCATTGATGATATAACTGTAAATGGCATATTGATGTCTGGTCACGAACTGGCAAAACGCGTTTAATGACTTTTTCGCATCAGCTGTTAACAGTGTATACTCTCCTAAATGCCTGAACTATATGGGTTCAAGGGCGCGTGACAGCGCGTTCTTCACGCCCGTTACTAGCCAAGAGGTTGCCCGAGTGCTTCAGTCTATAAAAAATACCAAGAGTAGAGATATTGACGATCTCCAGATACAAGCTATAAAGTTCGTTTGAGATATAATCGCACCGGTTCTCGAATATATTATCAACTTGAATTTTATGTCAAGCGTTTATTCCAGTAAATTACAGGTCTCCAAAGTCTCGGTAATGTTCAAGGGGGGTGATAAATCAGTTTTTGTTTTAAACTACAGGCCAATATCAACCATTCCTGTTTTCTCTAAATGCATTGAAAAGTTGATCTGTGATCGGATGACTAGCTTTGTACAAAAACACAAAATATTAACCGACTGCCAATATGGCTTTGTTAAAGGTAAATCAACGTAAACAGCTCTTTAAATACAAAAAGAACTAATACTGGAGTCTTTCGAAAACCAATCATGCACGCTGGGCATCTACGTTGATTTCTCGAAAGCGTTCGACTCAATAAGTCATGATACGTTGCTCCTTAAATTTGAATACTACTGCTTCCGAGGTAGATTCCTGCAGCTCGTCCGTTCGTACGTAAAAAATCGACAGCAACACGTAGTCGTCCATGCTGAATTATCATATAGCAGAGCTATTAACTGTGGTGTCCCTCAAGGGAGTATACTTTGACCACTACTCTTTAACTTTTATATTAATAATATTGTATTATTATATACGTGGATGATGCCAGTTTGTTTTTCTCGGGACGTAAGTTACCTGAAGTGATCGACAACGCAAATGCTGCTTTGCGTAATTTACTTGAATGGAGCAATGCATCTTCACTAATAATTAATTCCAAGAAAACTAAGACAATTCTCTTTCGCCAGAAAACAAAACAGTCGGTGCTTTACCTAACATTGTACTTGGTGGTAACAATATTGAAATTGTTCCGTCCATAAAATGTTTCGGTGTAACTCTACATGAAAACATGCTCTGGGACATCCATAGAGGGAATCTAGCTAAGAGGCTCGCTAAGATTGTCGGCATACTGACTCGTGTTCGTTCTCAGTTGCCACAGGTTGTTAAACTACTGATTAATAATTGTTTATTTCACTCTTGTATTTCGTACTGCCACCTGGTGTGGGGGGGGAGACTACATTCTCAAACATTTTACGGTTACATAGGTTGCAAAAAAGATCTGTCCGTATGCTTGCGAACACTTCATATTATGCCAATACCCAGCCCCTTTTTACAGCAATAAATATTGTACCTGTCACCACATCGTACAGCACGCTGCTGGAGTGTCGCTAAAAGAAAGACTGTAGAAACTCCAACCGTTTTTTCGACTCAACCTCCAATATAATGCAACGAGACAATCCATACCCAACAAGAAGTAATGAACCCTGGCAAGTGCCTCGTGTGCGTACCAATTATGGACGGCAAATGCTTCATTTCCGAATACCAATACTACTCAACAGGTTGTATAACGAAGAGTTACCGTGACGGGCTGGTTTCTTGTATGCTTCTTTGCATTATTGATATATCATGTGTTGCTATTGTTACTGTAGGTAAACGGTATTGCAGGATTGTGTACAATTTGTGGAATTTCGGCGACGAACTATGATTGTAAGTTGTTTTTTTTTTGGCTGCTACTGCATGCTGAACCGGTGCTGCTACTGCATGCTGAACCTGTTGGGGGTGCATTCCCCGTCAATCCCATTGTTGGCTTTTTGAAGTACCCCTGGCATCATTTGATGTTGAAATAAATTTCTTCTTCTTCTTCTTCTTCTCTCATCCTTTTTATCCAACAATTTCGCGGAATATCAACCCCCGGCTGACTTCCCTCTTAGCGACTTCATGGCTGAAACTATACAAACTTCTTTCCGCCTCAATATCTCCCTCTACATAATCCAAAAAACAATCCGCTTTCTCAATTCCACTTCCTTCCCTCCTCTCACCTGGGGACGTACCCCTATATAATGTTTTCCAGCCAGTCGAGGGGTTGCCCTGACGAAGGCAAGACTCTTTGTTGAAACGTTGGCAACAATTGTTGTTTCTACCTTGTTCAAAGTTTTCTTTTCTTGTGTTTCTTTCCTCTTTTTCTTTTCTTATACATAATCAAAAGTTTTATTTGTTTGTATATATATACTGTGAGCGCTTACTTGTGCCCCATTGAACTGCCCCACACCCTGCCCGTCTACCGTCTACCGGTGTGGTCAACCCCTCACCTGTCCATAACCATTACAATGATCATTTGTACATAATCATCATGTCTAGTCGCGGGTGTGTGGAATCGCGATCTGGCAAGTAAAGGACGGAACCGTTCGCTCTGCTGCCTCCATGAGAGAAGCGTCCTGTCTCCTTACAAGTGGTGGAGGTTGCGCTTGATCCCGACCTCTACATAGTCCAGCCGCACCCCTGGAGCTCCGTTCCGGCCGCCTTTTGTCGGCGCGAACCCCTCCGATGGAGCGAGAAAGCGCGCCGAATGCAACCGCTTCTGCCTCGCCGCCATTCCTTGTGACCTGCCCCCAGCACCCGTCTTTCCGTGGCCTTCGGTGCGAAGATGTCGAGGACTGGCTGGAACAGTACAACAGGGTCAGTCAGTTTAACAGGTGGGACGATCGTTTCAAGCTTCAAAATTTCGGATTCCACCTGTTTCAAGTAGCCGAAACATGGTATTTAAATAACAAGGAAAGGCCGACTGATTGGGCTACCTTCACCGAAGAGATTCGCAAGATTTTCGTCGTTTCTTCCGCTTGCTCGGATGCAGCAAAGAAGAAACTTGAAACCCGCATGCAGAATCCCGATGAGACGTACGCGTCGTATATCGAGGATGTCCTCGCTCTTTGCCGTCGGGTTAGCCCGGATATGTCGGAAGCAGACAAAGTCAAGCATGTCCTCAAGGGAATCGCTCAGTTTGCCTTCACTGCCCTAGCGCTGCAGAATTCATTCAGCGTCAATGACATAAGAGCCGCCTGTCAGCGCTTTTACCAGCTTCACGCGATTCGCCTACAACCGACTACGGGACTCACTGGTCTTCCGCCAGAGCCAGAGTTGCGAGCTTTAATACGCAGCATCATCCGCGAGGAGCTCCACCAGCAAAGCTCCCTAAGCTCCTGCGCTCACGGTGGCCGCTGCTCCCAGCCAGCAACTGACTTGCGAGAAGTTATCAAAGAAGAGCTGGCGTCAATGACTGGCAGTCCCCGCAACGGTGACTTAGTTGCTCCTATCGGCGCTTCTTATGCGGACGCCCTGCAACGACCGCTGGTTGCGCCAGTTGAACTTCCGTCGCCGCCGCCCATGCTCGGCCAGTTAGCAGCCGTCTCGCCGCGACGTCCCGTTCAGAGTGTCTATCCGACCTGGCGGCCACGTCTTGACGTTCGTTCCAACAAACGCCCGGTCTGTTTCTACTACGGCATAAGAGGCCACGTCGCGCGCTTCTGCCGACGCCGCCTACAAGAAGAACGGCGTGGTTACGCACGTTACGAACGTGATGTCCGATTTAACTACGCGCCTTGAGGACCTGCCCATTCTCCCGGACAACGTTCTCTGCCTGCTCAGGACTCACTCGACCATTTCCGCAGTGGCCGTAACTCGAGGCGTCGTTCACCCTCGCCTTACCGTCGTTTCGTGTCACCCATTCGCCCAGTCTCTCGTGACCCTGACCTCCAACCGGAAAACTAGGCGCTGCAGTTTGTGGAGGGGAAACTGCATCGTTTGGACTGATTGAAACTCCTCCAGAGCGCCCTTCAAATGTGTTATCTGTGGAAGTGAAAGGTATTTGCGTGAAAGTTTTAGTTGACACCGGAGCCAGCCTTTCTGTTATGGATTCTAATCTTTGTTCTCGTCTACGAAAAGTGAAGACCCCTTACTCTGTCACTTCGTTATTTAATGCAAACGGACACATTATGCAGCCTGTCGCAAGTTGTACTGCACGAGTGTTAATCGGGAAAGATCGTCATCATATCCAATTCGCGGTCCTGTCAGTGTGCTCTCATGAACAAATTTTGGGTTGGGACTTTCTCTCCTTAGCTTCCGCCGTCATATCCTGTCGCCACCCAGCCATTCAAATCAGCGATACCGAGTTTACATCTGCTGCGACCTTACGACGCCAGGTTTTGATTCTGCATGCTGACCACGTCCTGCCGCCTGGTAGCGAAGAAGTCCTGACGGTTTCATCGGGAAACATTTTTGACGGCGACGTGATAGCTTCTCCAGCGAGCCGCTTGATTCCCCGCGGAATCGCCATGTCTACCTGCCTCCTTCGCTTTTCGCGGGGACTTGCAGCCCTGTCAGTGCTCAACACCACCGGTGAGCCAATATTGCTACTCAAGGGCACGGCCGTTGCTTCTGTTGTCGACCGCGAGCCACTTTCTATCGTGTCTAACACCGTTACTCCTTCGTGCATGCGGGATTCAGCACCCTCGGCTGATCCGCCTAGAATCACTACCACTGTTAGCCCAGACCTCACGGCGGCACAGACGGAACAATTGCTGGCCGTTCTGAAAAAGCACAGCGCATCATTCGACGTTTCTTCCAACACACTCAAACGTACGTCTGTCGCCGCGCATCGAATTAAAACAGACGGCTCAGCCATTTTACGCCGTGGTCCGTACAGAGTATCTTCGCACGAACGCAAAATTATAGAAGAACCAGTTTCTGATATGCTTAAGCGCGATGTCATACGCCCCTCATCAAGTTCATGGCAATCGCCGGTTGTGCTTGTGCAGAAGAAGAATGGTTCCGTTCGGTTTTGCGTTGACTACCGTGCGCTAAATAAGATAACTCGAAGCATGTTTATCCGATGCCTCGCATCGATGACACGTTGGACAGTCTCCAAGGGGCAGAATACTTCTCTAGTCTCGACTTACGCTCCGGATATTCGCAGATCCTGATGCACGAAAATGACAAGGAAAAACTGCCTTCGCTACTCCGGACGGCCTCTACGAATTCAACGTGACGCCCTTTGGTCTGTGTAACGCACCTGCGACATTTGAGCGAATGATAGACACTGTGCTCCGCGGGCTGAAATGAAAACGTTGTCTTTGCCATCTGGACGACATCGTTGTTTTTTCGACTACGTTTGATCAACATCTACAACGTCTAGACGAAGTACTTAGATGCCTCTCCAATGCAGGAATGCAGCTGAATACAAAAAGTGTACTTTTGCCAGCAAGTCGATAAAAGTATTGAAACACGTCGTCAGTAAATACGAAATCTAGCCCGACCCAGAGAAAATTTCCGCCGTTCTAAATTTTCCCAGACCACTACAGCAGAAAGATCTCCGCAGCTTCCTCGGGCTAGCATCCTATTTTCGCCGCTTCATACAAACTTTTGCGACCACTGTTTCTCCCCTGCACAACCTCCTGCGTTCTGGCATCGCTTTTGTTTGGAATGAGGAATGCGAACTGGCTTTCCAGTCCCTTAAAGACACCCTAACATCGAGTCCAGTGCTTGCCCATTTTGATGATGCTGCGCCAACCATTATGCACACGGACGCCAGTGGCCAAGGCATCGGCGCGGTCTTGCTACAGCTTGACTCTCACCAGAGGGAGCGAGTAGTCGCCTATGCCAGCCGGTCCCTCACCTCAGCAGAGCAGAACTACACCGTAACGGTGCAGGAATGCCTCGCTGTTGTGTGGGCCATTCAAAAGTTCCGCCTCTACTTATACGGCCGGCACTTCACAGTCGTCACGCACCACCACGCCTTATGCTGGTTGTCCATGCTCAAGAACCTTTTCAGACGCCTGGGTCGTTGGATTCTCCGTCTCCAGCAATATGATTTACCGTTGCTTACAAGTCGGGAAAGAAACACACAGACGCGGACGCTCTTTCACG
This sequence comes from Haemaphysalis longicornis, assembly GCF_048455015.1. NCBI lineage: Eukaryota > Metazoa > Arthropoda > Arachnida > Ixodida > Ixodidae > Haemaphysalis > Haemaphysalis longicornis. The sequence continues at coordinate 1,585,032 of NW_027526397.1, read as the reverse complement.
CCGCCCTTTGCCTCAATCGTCCGCATCTGCCTCCCTAGCACACCAAGCTGCTCTCCCAGTCGCGCCCATCCTCCCTGCAATGTTTCATATTCCAGACAACCTGCTGGCGATCCAGCGAAGCGACACTTATGGTCGTACCATATAGGACAGGATGGACGTTTCCACCTTACCTCCCAACAGCCGTCTACGTCGCCAGCTAAAGAATTTCCGGCTTGTAGATGGAATTCTTCATCGTTGCAGCCATCATCCTGAAGGCAGCAGTTGGGTCCCAGTGGTACCTCAGCCACTACGGAGAGCCATCTTAGAGGCGTTTCACGATGAAGCTACAGCAGGACATCTTGGCTATGCAAAAACCTACGACCGCATTCGCAATCGCTACTTCTGGCCTGGACTCTCCACAACACGTGGCCAAGTATGTTTCCTCTTGCGCCAAATGCCAACACCCGAAACGCAGTACGTCTCCCGCACCAGGTACGCCACAACGGCTTCCTTGCCCGTCGGTACCTTTCGAATCAGTGGGCATTGATCTCTACGGACCGCTTCCATGCACACCTGCCGGCTACCGCTGGATTGTGACAGCGGTTGATCAATTAACCCGGTACGCTGAGACGTCACTGCTGAGATCCGGATGCGCCCGAGAACTCGCAGATTTCGTCCTACAGAGCATCATGTTGCGTCACGGTGCACCTCGCGAGCTTTTGAGCTACCGAGGCAAGGCCTTTTTATCGCAAATTCTTGCGGAAGTGCTTCTAGCTTCCAATATCGTTCATAAAACGACTAGCAGCTACCACCCACAGACTGGCGGCCTCACCGAACGATTTTATAGAACTCTATCCAACATGCTCTCAATGTACTTTAGGCCGGACCCTACCAACTAGGACCACGTTCTGCCTTTCGTAACATTCGCCTATAATTCGGCTGTTCAGCGTACCGCCGGCTATTCACCTTTCTTCCTCGTTTTCGGCCGTTCCCCTTCCTTTGTTATGGACAATGCTTTCCTCTCTGCTCCGGTATCTCCTGCAACGCCATTTTCCGACCACTTCATCTCTCGTATCACTCACTGCCGTCAGCTAGCCCGCAAAAACACTGAAGCCGCGCAACAACAACGGAAAGACATGGTATGATGCCACTCACCGCGACGTTCATTTCCGCACGGGATCCAGTGTTACTCTGGACGCCAATTCGCTCACCTGGCTTGTCCGAAAAGTTTTTGCATCGGTATATTGGCCCCTACGTCGTCACTGAGCAACCTTCTCCGGTGAACTATCTAGTGTCACCGACAACTGCTTCCACGGACCGCCGCAGACGCGGAAGTGAAATTGTGCACATTTCTCGCATGAAGCGTTTGATCGACCGTGAACCTTAAATACACGCGGCCAGGCGGACGCTTCCAACTACGGGGGGGGGGGAATGTTCTCCGCACTGTGGCTCAAAGCATGCACGATTCCGCCTACCGGCAGGACGGGCGAGCGCCATTCATCATTCTTAGCTCTATTCTTCTGCCCTGCCCGGGCAGCCGACAGGGTCGTCCCTGACCATGAACCAAGGAGGAGCTTAACTAATCCTCTAGCCTCACGCGGGAGTCGCGGGGGTCCTTTGTTGGAGTAAACGGCGGCGGGCGCCTCGATGTTGTTTGTGGCATATGCCGCCTGTGCGGACACCCCAGGAAGGGAAAATAAAATAAGAATAGCTTGATTACTTGTTTAAAAACACAGAGACTTACAATTTAGATAGGGGATTATTCTGCAGCCAGATTATCAACAGCATGTATAGACGACATAATGCCCGGGCTAACATTCATTCCTGCCTTTACGGTGTTGAATTTGTAAATAATGTATGATTCACGTTGTTCGCGTTCTCTTGTAGTAGAAAATCCACTCTGTAAAAGTATGACCCTGATGGAGTCGAACGGGTGGTTTTCGGAGCTAATATGGCGTGATAAGGGTAGATCCGGGAGTGAACGAACATGTGCGCGATGGTTGTTGAAGCGCATGCGGAATGCCGTGTCCGTCTGGCCAATGTATTGGATGCCACAAACACCGCACTCCAGAAGGTACACCACATTAGAAGAGTCGCAGTCGAGTGTCGCGTGAATTAGATGCTTGAAATTTCAGTTGGTGCTTTCTGCCACCGTGGTTGTCTGCATGTGTTTACATACGCGGCACCGTGCCTTTCCGCATGGTCGACACCCACCCTTGGGTGCCCTCTCAGTTTTGGCGTGTACAAGGTAATCTTTAATATTTTTGGGGCGTCTGTATACGACCCGAGGAGGGGTGGGGAAGATTTTCGAAAGCCGTTCACTCTGTTGTAGCATGTTGAAGTGCTTTTTCAAGATTTTGTTTATGTTTGGGGAGTTGCCCCCGAACGTCAAAACTAGGTTGCCTCTCCCCTTCTGGTTTAGTTCCTTTTCATGGTGCAGCAACTCTTGGCGATCAAGGTTGACCGCTTTGCAAATAGCGTCGTTGACTATGGATGGTGGGTATTGTTGCTTCGCGAGTTTGCGCAAGTTTTCTGCGTTTGCCTCGAAGTCCTCGGTGCGGGAACAAATTCTCCTAAATCGGTGGGCTTGCGAGTATGGGATACTCGTTTTGCAGTGGCGCGGATGACAACTGTCGAAGTGCAGATACTGCTGCCTATCGGTAGGTTTTGTGTACACGGTAGTGATCAGTTCTCCTTTGTCTGTATTTATATGCACGTCAAGGAAATTGATTTCCGTGGTTGAATAGGTATAAGTGAATGCGATGCTTGGATGGGCCTTGTTGAAACACTCGATGAAGTCGATTAGGTCATCCTCCGTATCGGTCCAAATAAGGAATACATCGTCCAGAAAGCGTTTGTAAAAGAATGGCCTAATTTCACGGGTTGATAGAAATTTTGTTTCGAGATCGTTCATGAATATATTAGCGTAGTTGGGTGCCATTCGAGTACCCATCGCAGTGCCGTTTATTTGTAGGCAATACTGATTGTGGAATTCAAAGCTATTTAATTCCAGCACTAGCTTGGTCAAAGTTTCAATGACTTGTGGGCTTGGCGACTCATGGTCCCGATGTATGCTATAGGATTCAACCAGGGCTTCAATCCCATCTCGGTGAGGTATATTTGTGTACAGAGAAGTTACATCTAGAGTTACAAGGAAGGCGCCATCAGGGATTTTTATGTTGTCGATTTCCCGTAGGAAGTGGTTAGTATCACGAAGATACGACGAATGTGTAGCGGGTATTTGCTTAATCAGGGAGTCTATGTAGCTTGATATTGGTTCGGTGAGAGTGCCTCTTCCCGAAATTATTGTCCTACCATGGTTCCCTTCTTTATGAACTTTAGGCAGCATGTGAAACCTTCCTGGCGTTGCGTGTGCTGCTGTAAGTGCTTTACAGAGGCGTGGCTCTATTTCCCCAATTTTGACAAGATTATTTAGTGTTGTTGTTATTATTTCCTGATGTTCAACAGTTGGATCCGCGTCAAGTTTTTGGTAGAAAAATTCGTTATTTAACTGACGGTGGCCTTCTTGAATGTAGTCTGGTTTACTAAGTATTACAATACCTCCACCTTTATCGGCCGGTTTTATGACAATGTCTGTTCGATCACCCAGTGCCTTAAGTGCCTCGCGCTCCTCTTTAGAAAGGTTCTGGGCCCCTGGTTTGCGAGCGTTATAAGCCCGCAGGACGTCTCTTTGAACGGCTTCAATGTACGAGTCCAGGTGTTTTTCCCGCTCTGATTTCGGTGTCCACTGCCGCCCTACATTGACGGAGGTTGGGGCAGTGCGCTCTTTGTCCGGCTTAGCGAAAAAATATTCTTCTAGGCGTAAATTTCGTGAAAAATTGTCCAGATCTTTCAGCAAGCTAAACTTATTGTATCGGCCGGTACTTGGGCAAAATGTCAAGCCGCGCGAGATTAACGACCGCTCATGAATAGTAAGCTGTACCCCGGAGATGTTAATTATGTTTTCATCTATGTTCTTTTGAGTTTTTGACATTTATTTCGACTTGCAGGGTGGAATTGGAGGTGTAATTTTGGAGTTTCCAATGTCTGTGTGGTGCGGAGCTGAATTGATTTGAGAAAACTCGTTTGAGTATGGAACAGAAAACTCGTTTGAGTATGGAACTTTATCCCTTGACAATTTTTTAATTTTGATTCTCATTATTTCATCTGTCTTCTTTTTCTCGAAAAGTTCCAGTTCGCTGGCCTCCAGCGCAGAAAGGACAATATTATTCCTAGCACGAAGCTCCTCCGCCCTCAGAGACGCGAGTGTATTATCACAATGATCCACTACGATTTTAGTTAGCTGAAGTGAAGCGGATTTAAGAGTTTCGTTCCAATTTTGTGTTTCACGTTTGTTAAACGTATGCATCGATGGTGTTAATGATAGAAGAAGGCCCCGGGGGCGATCCCAGCCTTTAGGTATATTTTGAGTGTACGCACATGTAGATCATGGCGCACCCGCTTGTCATTGTTTTCCTTATCTTAAAAAAATTAGGCGTCAGCAGCTGATCACGCGTGTCATCTGAGGGAGAGGAGGTTGGAACATTTGCGCGGCCAGGATGTCAATTCATGCAAATGCGACGTGCAGAGCCACAGTGTTTTCGGAGATCGTACCTTTTGACGGCGGGGGTGGCAGGGCTTTTCTCGTTTTCTGGACTGGATTCCAGAATCTCGCAGTCTCTCGCGCTCGGCTGGGGGTGAGAAGGTTGTGGGCTCGTTGAAGTCCGTGGGTTGAGTTCTGATTTCCCGGGCTTGGGCTCGATCGTCTGCAGGTTTTCCGACGGAGATGCGCTTGTGGCTGAGAGCCCTGGGTCCGGGCCTTGGGGTTGTTCAGGTGGTGCGCTGTTTGATCTGGCGATGGGTTTGGCTGGTTGTGGTGCTTTACAAGGCTTTTGGGGTTTTTTGATAATAGCCCCAGAAAGAACGCTGCAAGGTGTTTCGCTGGGTTTCCACGTGGAGTCCGCAGACGCTGCGTCACCTCTCTGGGGGGTCACAGTTGCACGCGCACTACCAGCTGTAAGCCTTTGGTGGACGTTCGGACGAGCGACCGGGCTGGGCGCCGGTTCTCTACTGCTAGCAGAGGATTCGAGCTGACCACCTGGGCGAAGGATGGTATCACTGGCTGCAGCTGGCTAGTTGTACTGGGGCATGTGGGGTAGGCCGTATCGTCCATGTGAAGGCTGTTCATGCAGGGGACGTCCGGGCCCGTCGGCGGTGGTTGGACGGTGGCACGGGGGAGGGCGTGGTCTCTCCAATCTCCGATTTGGGGTTTCCCGGTTCACAGCAGCAGGTTGTACAAATTCCAGGAAAGTAGTGATACTCCCGTGAAGTTCGGGTGCAACCCATCCGCCGCCAACACCATCCGAGGGGAGAAGTGCTGCATAGCGTTATCGAGGTAGAATACTCCGGCCATTTCGTTGCACAAATCTACGAGCCGGCAGTTGAATGTGTGCGCCTCCTGGTTGATGATCCCTACTCTTCTCATGTTGGGCTGGCGTAGTCTCTCGTTAGGGCCCCGGGGCAGCACCAATGACACAAAAATGGTTCCAATGTCCGGTCTTTCGGCCTTGATGTGGTGAAAGAGGGTACGGTACCTTTGAATTGCTGTCTCCCCGCTCGTCCTCGCGATGTCGTTAGTGCCCACGTGAAGGACGAGGAGAGACACCCCTCGTGGCACGAAGTCCAGCAGTCCCCCGACGTCGTCAATTCGGGCACCCGGCTGCAATATGAAAGCTGGGGAGTCCGTGCTTGACGGGTCGAAGTGCGTGTGAAGGTGCTTCGTCTGCGAATCACCCACGACGGCACAGGTGGGTGCATGCTGAGGGAATTTCCAGATGATCCGTTTCGTAGAAGCGTTGACGGCAGCCATTGCAAGTGATACTTTGATTGCGAGAAGAGCTGTCGTTGGTTGCCGTAGCAAATAGTAAAAAATGGGTATAGCTTCTAACAAAACTGTTTATTGGTTGACGTTTCGATCGGATGCCGATCTTTCTCAAGACAACATTTCGCATTTCTGTGCACGTATTTATAAGCTCGTCGTCCAACGACGCCGAAAAAAGAGAGGGGGGATTTGGGGGGAAAGGTAGCAACAAACACGCTCTCGGCGAGGTGAGGTGAAGGTTTGCAAAAGAGAGAGAGAGAGAAAAAAAGGAAAAGAAAGAAAACGCAAAACAAAAACAAACCTAAACATGCAGAAAAGAGAGAGGAGTACACAACTCTTTCAAAAACACTGTCCTCCGTCGTTCGTCAGCTTGTAGAACGAGTGACAGGTAGCGCCCGCTTCAAGGGGGCCGCTCTTCTTAAGAAACGAAAGCGCAAAGCAGTAACAGGGACGCTCTCACACCATCACTGGGAGGCACAGAATTCTAACGGTCACTGACCTTACGGGAAGAGTTTACAGGAAGCGGTCGCAGCCGCGCACATATCTCAGTGACGCCAACCCCACTAAACAAACAGGCAGGCTCGTTAAGAGTGTAGGTACGATCTCCGCACTGTGGCTCAAAGCATGCACGATTCCGCCTACCGGCTGGACGGACGAGCGCCATTCATCATTCTTAGCTCTATTCTTCTACCCTGCCCGGGCAGCCGACAGGGTCGTCCCTGACCATGAACTAGGGAGAAGATGCTTAACTAATCCTCTAGCCGCATGCGGGAGTCGCGCGGGTCCTTTGTTGGAGTAAACGGCGGCGGGCTCCAACAAAGGAGCCCGCCGCCGCATGGTCATACGCGGCACCGTGCCTTTCATACGCGGCACCGTGCCTTTCCGCATGGTCGACACCCACCCTTGGGTGCCCTCTCAGTTTTGGCGTGTACAAGGTAATCTTTAATATTTTTGGGGCGCCTGTATACGACCCGAGGAGGGGTGGGGGAGATTTTTGAAAGCCGTTCACTCAGTTGTAGCATGCTGAAGTGCTTTTTCAAGATTTTGTTTATGTTTGGGGAGTTGCCCCCGAACGTCAAAACTAGGTTGCCTCTCCCCTTTTGGTTTATTTCCTTTTCATGGTGCAGCAACTCTTGGCGATCAAGGTTGACCGCTTTGCAAATAGCGTCGTTGACTATCTGTGGTGGGTATTGTTGCTTCGCGAGTACATTGCGCAAGTTTTCTGCGTTTGTCTCGAAGTCCTCGGTGCGGGAACAAATTCTCCTAAATCGGTGGGCCTGCGAGTATGGGATACTGGTTTTGTGTAACTCCATCAGGGTCACACTTTTACAGAGTGGATTTTCTACTACAAGAGAACGCGAACAACGTGAATCTTACATTATTTACAAACTCAACACCGTAACGGCAGGAATGAATGTTAGCCCGGGCATTATGTCGTCTATACATGCTGTTGATAATCTGGCTGCAGAATATACCCCTATCTAAATTGTATTGATTGATTGATTGATTGTAGGGTTTAACGCGCCGACGCAACGCAGGCGATGAGGCGCGCCGTAGTGGAGGGCTCCGGATTAATTTTGACCACCTGGGGATCTTTATCGTCCGCCGAAATCTCGTACACACGGGCGTTTTTGCTTTTCGCCTCCATCAGAAAAGCGGCCGCCGCGGCCGGGAATCGAACCCGCGACCTCGTGCTCAGCAGCGCAACGCCTTAGCCACTGAGCCACCACGGCGGGTTATCTAAATTGTAAGTCTCTGTGTTGTTTAAACAAGTAATCAAGCTATTCTTATTTTATTTTCCCTTCCTGGGGTGTCCGCACAGACGGCATATGCCACAAACAACATCGAGGCGCCCGCCGCCGTTTACTCCAACAAAGGACCCGCGCGACTCCCGCGTGCGGCTAGAGGATTAGTTAAGCTCCGTCTCCTTGGTTCATGGTCAGGGACGACACTGTCGGCTGCCCAGGCAGGGCAGAAGAATAGAGCTAAGAACGATGAATGGCGCTCGCCCGTCCTGCCGGTAGGCGGAATCGTGCATGCTTTGAGCCACAGTGCGGAGATCGTACCTACACTCTTAACGAGCCTGCCTGTTTGTTTAGTGGGGTTGGCGTCACTGAGATATGTGTGCGGCTGCGACCGCTTCCTGTAAACTCTTCCCGTAAGGTCAGTGACCATTAGAATTCTGTGCCTCCCAGTGATGGTGTGAGAGCGTCCCTGTTACTGCTTTGCGCTTTCTTTTCTTAAGCAGAGCGGCCCCCCTTGAAGCGGGCGCTACCTGTCACTCGTTCTACAAGCTGACGAACGACGGAGGACAGTGTTTTTGAAAGAGTTGTGTACTCCTCTCTCTTTTCTGCATGTTTAGGTTTGTTTTTGCTTTGCGTTTTCTTTCTTTTCCTTTTTTTCTCTCTCTCTCTCTTTTTTGCAAACCTTCACCTCACCTCGCCGAGAGCGTGTTTGTTGCTACCTTTCTCCCCAAATCCCCCCTCTCTCTTTTTTCGGCGTCGTTGGACGACGAGCTTATATATACGTGCACAGAAATGCGAAATGTTGTCTTGAGAAAGATCGGCATCCGATCGAAATGTCGACCAATAAACAGTTTTGTTAGAAGCTATACCCATTTTTTACTATTTGCTACGGCAACCAAAGACAGCCCTTCTCGCAATCAAAGTACATATATATATATATATATATATATATATATATATATATATATATATATATATATATATATATATATATATATATATATATATATATATATATATATACAAAGGAAATGAGGGGCTCGTTGAGGAAATACAGAAAGATAGGTCAGCAGTCAACAACGCCAAAGGAGGCATAGGGGTGTGGTTAGGCTCTTTTCTTTTTCACTACGGTTAATTAAGTAAACATTTTTTTTAATTATACAGAAGAAAGAAAGAAAGAAAAGCACGCGCCCAGAGTGGGGACCGAACCCACGCCTTTCGATTACATGTCGAATGCCTTACCAATTCGGCTATCTGGGCGACTGTGTTCTCCTTCACTTTCTGGGCTATTTATATTTACTAGAAGTGTATCTGACGCTTGAGGGTGTTAGCCAGCGCCACTCTGACTACACGGGGAGAAGGGGACCTTCTTTTCAACCCCCGTGGCGTGACTCGAACGTCTACTGCCTGTCATGAGCGGGTTACTGGCGGGAAGCCCTCTTATGCTACCTAGGCATCAAGGCTGCCAGAACCGAGACCCTCGCTACGCTTTCGCAGAACAATATAGTAAGGAAATGAGGGGCTCGTTGAGGAAATACAGAAAGATAGGTCAGCAGTCTACAACGCCAAAGGAGGCGTAGGGGTGTGGTTAGGCTCTTTTCTTTTTCACTACGGTTAATTAAGTAAACATTTTTTTAATTATACAGAAGAAAGAAAGAAAGAAAAACACGCGCCCAGAGTGGGGACCGAACCCACGCCTTTCGATTACATGTCGAGCGCCTTACCAATTCGGCTATCTGGGCGACTGTGCTGTCCTTCACTTTCTGGGCTATTTATATTTACGAGAAGTGTATCTGACGCTTGAGGGTGGTAGCCAGCGCCACTCTGACTACACGGGGAGAAGGGGACCTTCTTTTCAACCCCCGTGGCGTGACTCGAACGTCTACAGCCTGTCATGAGCGGGTCACTGGCGGGAAGCCCTCTTATGCTACCTAGGCATCAAGGCTGCCAGAACCGAGATCCTCGCTAGGCTTTCTCAGAACAATATAGTAATCGAAAGGCGTGGGTTCGGTCCCCACTCTGGGCGCGTGTTTTTCTTTCTTTCTTTCTTCTGTATAATTAAAAAAAATGTTTACTTAATTAACCGTAGTGAAAAAGAAAAGAGCCTAACCACACCCCTATGCCTCCTTTGGCGTTGTAGACTGTTGACCTATCTTTCTGTATATATATATACATATATACAGGGGAACAATAACACTTTGAATATGGTAAAGAACACAAGAAAAGAAAACTTTGAACAAGGTAGAAACAACAGTTGTTGCCAAAGTTTCAGCAAAGAGTTTTGCCTTCGTCAGGCCAACCCCTCGACTGGCTGGTACGCATTATATAGGGGAAGGTCCCCAGGTGAGAGGAGGGAAGGAAGTGGAATTGAGATAGCGGATTGTTTTTGGAGTATGTAGAGGGAGATATTGAGGCGGAAAGAAGTTTGTATAGTTTAAGCCGTGAAGTCGCAAAGGGGGAAGTCAGCCGGGGGTTGATATTCCGCGAAATTCTTGGAGAAAAAGGATGATACGGTGGTTGTTCCCCGCCGCGCGGCCCACAGAAAAGTTCTCAAAAACTCCGGAAGCATACCACGCTGTAAGAGGAGTTCTTATCAGAAGCTACCTGCAAATCACAGGTCAAAAGAAAAGGGGGAGAAGGAGGAGATTAACAAGGTATTGCAAAAAGATAAAAAAATAAAAGATGAAAAACCACGCACACACAAAAGAAAAAGCGATAACCGCACAACTGAAGTGGTACGTGTCACCAAAAGCAACATTCTTGGAACAAACCATATCTGAAACTCAAAAACGCAACGATAAAGTTAGAGGGACGTACGGGGCACAAGACTAAGCGGAGCAAAACAGAGAGAAAAGACTAAAAATAAAATGGAATTCCAGAGAAGAAGTTCCAGAGAAAAGCTTTTATCTGGAATTTCATTTTATTTTTATTCCTTTTCAATCTTTATGGATGATGTTTCGCCGGTGTTTAGGAATTTCAACTTTCTTTTACGTGCTGAAGGCGTAAAAATACTTAAATTCCGTTCTAACGATGCAAGCGGTTCTGCTCTCCACAGAACAATATGTGCATTTTCGCACTGGTGCACCTGCAACAAACTTCTTATAAATAGGCTCAAACAAAGCTAATGACATCTTGACAACCAACGACATCTTGTTTTCCTATGACATTATTGGTGAACTGTTACCTCGTGGGGAGACGTTCACGACCTCGGTGTCAATTTTGACAGCAAACTGAGCTTCCTGTCACATATCCGGTTCATTACTCGTAGAGCTCTTTGATCCCTTGGTGTTGTGCGCCGGATATCGGAGGAGTTCAAAGAACCGAATTCTCTTCTCAAGCTCTGCACAACTATTTGTCGACCACAGCTTGAGTATGCTAGTGTTCTTTAGAATAGAACGTCGAAAACAAACTGTATGCTCATTGCAGGGTCCAAAATAGGTGTGTATCTATCTTCACCCTAGCTTCGCCGGTAATAATGACTCCGGATCATCTTCTGCATTGGCGCTGCCACGATTAATCTCTAGGCAGCATAAAGGGTATTTCTTTTACGTATTTAAAATCATTCACGGCTCAGTGTCTTGTGTAGTGCTGCTGCAACGTTGTTCCAGTCTATGTGGCGCAGAAATTGACCAGGAAACACGATATTTTCGTAATTCGAAATGTCTGCGTGGCTTGTGCCATTTGTTCTGAATGCAGTGTTTATGCGGCCGGCACTCGGAATAGTTACACATATTTATTAATTTCCCGTCCCAAGATCGCAAGCTTCCCCGGGGCACCTTGAGCAATTTCGGTGGCCGTATTGGCAACACCACGGACCCCGAGACCCAATAAATAGGCTGTGATCAACCAGAACAATAAGTTTTAAGGTGAAGGGTACAAACCTCAGACGGTGGCCGTCGGAGCCCCGGTTAAGCAACGGCGGATGGGCTCCCGGTCTGTTTACCAGGCGGGCGCTCCAGGACGTCTTCAGCTATACCCCGTCTCCCTGCTTTTATACTATGCTATATGGTATTTTCTAAACCCCCCCCCCAAATGTGATCGGTCCCTGAAAAGGGGCCACACCGACGTATATTTTCCAATATTGCCTGGTTAACTTTTGCAGAACCGGCCAAAAACAACAGGTTTTTTGTCGTGGAATCACTCAGTCCAGCCCACCCTCTTGCATAGCAGTCAGTCTTCTTGATCACAAAACATCTTGAAGCCATCATAAGAAAATTATATAAGGCCAAAAAACAAAGGACTGCTGAACACCTTCACCCGCGTAAATGGCAAGCAGGGCACAAAGCTTCTAGACAGACTAGACTGGCTAATCTAGACATCAGGGTCACACCCCATCGGAGCCTCAGCAGCTTGCAGGGTGTGATATCCGCGGCTGATCTTTTGAACAAAACGGATGCGGATCTCGTTCCGGGCTTCAAGGATCAGGGCGTCACTGCCGTGAGACGTATCACCATCCGCGGAAATGACAAGGACATTCTTACCAAGCACATTATCTTGACTTTTGACCTCGCAGTTCTTCCACAACATATAAATTCAGGCTTCATCCGGTGCTCCACCCGTCTCTACATCCTGAACCCGCGGCGCTGTTTTATGTGGCAGCAGTTTGGGGTATGCCATGTAAAAACTCTTGCCGTGGGCGAACAACGTGTGCAAAATGCGCGGCGCACGGTCATCCCAGCGACATCTTCCCGTCCTTTACCCTCACTTGTGGGAGTTTCGGGGGCGTACATGCGGCGTACTCCCGCAAACGTGAAAAATTTAAACTGGAAAAAAGATAATAAACATCAAGGTAACTGAGAAGATCTTTTTTTCACAGGCGTAAAAGAGGTCCGCCTCGTTCCCCCTGGAGAGGTACGCCGACGCAGCTCGTCGGGGTGCGTAGCGGCGTCTGGTTTCCAGAGGGTTCCAGTTCACCGACTACGACCTGGTTCCTTCTCTTCCCCCCGCTGGGTTGCTTCAGGTAGCCCAACCCCTCACTACGCTGCTCGCTGAGGCAGCAAAGGTTTTGGTGCCCACTGCGTCCGTCGGAACCGATGCCGCTCTCGCCACTGCCTCCCCGTCGTCCAGTGCATTGGAGGGTGCCAAGGGGATGGACACCGGGGGCCCCGCATCGGCTCCCACCACCACCGTTCCGTCTTTGACACCTTTGGCGCACCCGACGCACTTGGTGGTGGCGGCTCAAAAGAAGGGATCTCGAAGGGGGTCCAAGTCCAGGGGGCCCGGCTCGTCGGCCACCCCTCTCACATCTGACGAGAAGACGGACGTCGGGCTGTTCCTGCCTGCAAAGCAGCGCATGGAGCGGCCTCTGACGTCCAAGCCTACAGAAAGGCGCAAAAAGAGCAATCCCGGAGTAACAGCCCCGAAAAACGTCACATGAACACACACGCTCAAGTAATTCTTAAATATAAATAATGGGAACAGAAAATATCATTCAATGAAACTGCAGAGGCCTTCTTTAAAATCTTGACTATGTGTATCAGATGCTGCATGCCAATCAGCCAGGTATCATGTGTCGCCAAGAAACACGCCTAAATTCATAACAAACGAATTTTTAAACTAGGTACATGCTATTTAGAAAGCACAGGGTGGGCTGCACACGCTCTTCGGGTGGTGTGGCCAGTGTCGCCCTAAAATCATTAGCATGCCTCCCCCTCTATTTTGACAATTTCTTTGAGGCTGTAGCAATCCGTACGATAATATAATAGGCTAATAACGGTATGCTCTATTTACATCTCTCATAGTTTTTCACTTCTGAGCTCCGAATTCGAGGCACTGCTTGACCAGCTACCGGAACCATACATTGTCACGCTGACCTTAAGGCACACAACTCACTTTGGGGCTCCTCTAGAACGAATGCCCGCCGTCAACTGAACAAGAAATTCCTAACATCCCCGGGACCATGCCTTTTCAACAAGAAACAGCCTACATACCATAACATTGGACACAATACATATTCACAACCTAAACTGGCTATTGGTTCTGCAATTCTCTTTCGATGTCTTGAGTGGGGTGTGGGCGCGGACCCATATGGTAGTGACCATTTCCCCACTTCACTAACGTATATAGGTAGAGGCCCAAGAAGTCCATCTTCCCACAACAAGTTTAACTGATCAAAAGGAAACTGGAGCACATTCACACAAACATCTTAACTATGCCACACATTCATAAAACACCTGCACGCGACGGAAGCCGCCGAACTCATCACGGCGCACATACTCGATGCTTGCGAAACGTCCATTCCCCAGGCCTCCAGTGCGTACCACAACCCACGGAATACCTGGTGGAACGAGGACTGTTGGCGGGCGCGCGAGTCCCAGAACCAAGTGTGGGGAGTCTTTCGCCAGTACCCCGCGTCAGATAATCTCATTTCTTTTAAACGGGCAAAGACTTATAGGGCGTATTCATATGCATGCAGGCAACCATGCGTGCACCGCCATATCTGTGGCCAAGCGTCTGTTGCTAGGCGACGTTGTGCGCACGGCCCGCAGATCAGTCCCTTCTCTTCTCCTCCGTGCCTTCATGGCGGTCAGGCAGGTCGCGGTCCGCGATATGCGCTTTTGTTTTCGTGCAAGGCGTGTGCGAGTGGCTTGATAGTCTGTTGCACCGCGATAGCGTTGGTGATGCGAAAAGTGATTGTTCCGCTCATGAGTATGACAACCTTATCTGCAATTCAACCCCAGCCTCTGCGCACACCTACGAGCGAGTGCGAGTCGGTCGGGGCGCAAAGGTTGCATTGTTAGCGCATTGGTCTTTTGTCAGCATGAACTGCATCATTTCCAAACTGATGCCCACTGAACGCAAAAAAATTATAACTCGACGCTAAGTGCTGTTGAGTACAGTGCGATCTACCAATCGCCAGACGCGTATCAAGTCGCCGCCGCTGATCAGCTGATGGCCAGCCGCCGCTCTCTAATGTCACAGGTGAGTTGTTTTGCTGAGTGTGAAACATTTAGCGCACGAGAAACCCAGTGCCAATGTGTCGCCCGTGCCATCTTGAGGGAAGCCGTTTGTAGGGCTGCTTTTTTGATAACGACTCGAACATAAGCAGCAACGTGTTTTCTTGTTGTTTTTTCTTGTGCGGTGATTGGATCACATGCAGCGATCAATTTACTTCTGTCACTCTCAGCGCAGGGCATGAAGCCCTGTGTTTCGATTGCCCTTGGGTGGAGTGAGGAAACCGGCGAGCATCAGTTAAACGTCAAAATCTCGGGTACTTCTATCCTGCGCACTTTTGAGGCCGCTATCTTTTAAAGAAATTGCTGTTCGATCACGCCGTCCGGAAACGAACGTTGTCTCAAGCTGTTGTTTTGCGCCAGCATCGCTTAGCGAAACTTACTATTATGTGTTCTTAGGGGCAGCAGAACTGTCATTTCAGTCTCCGGACAAAACTTGTAGCTTTTGCTTGGTTTAGAAAACTAATTGTGCCTTTCCGCTTCACCCCGCTCTTTAGCCCGTTTTTTAAGTGCGAATGCACTTTATAAGCGACCCCAAACCTTCCACCGCCGGCGGCGGCGGCGGCGTCCGCAGTCCTCCTCTCTATATAAAAAAAACAGCATCCGGCGCCAGGTTTTGATCCGAGGACTTTGCGGGCGCAGCGCGACGCTCTACCGACTAAGCCACGGACGCGACGCTGATGTCAGTGTTAGTAACGCGCCTTATATCTTTCACGCCTTCAAACTACGTCGTCAGCGGCGTGCGTTGGCGACTCAGCGGCGTTATAGCGGCTTGATAACTGCGTGGTGTACACGTGATACTACAAACCCGATGGAAGAGATGGAAGAGAAGGCGGCGAGGCGGTGGGCTGCGGGGGCCGAGTGCAAGCGCCGCAAGCGGGCCGACAACCGTGCATTCGCACTTTCACATTCTCCCCCTCGGGGAAATGCGGGGGAATTTTTTTCCTTTCTCTTTCATTGCAGGCGTATGCAGCTGCTAGAAAAGAAATACGGCGCCTTCACAGAGCTGGTGTGTGTCTTGCGGGTCAAGCCTCAAGAGTGCCGTTTTTTGCGGCATCCGTGAGCGGCAGCAGGTTTAAATACAGTGATGGTGTTCAGCACACTTCGAAACTGATCTACAGAAATATTCAGAAATAAATAGCGAGGTCGACTGGTGCCCTTTTATGTGCATTTAGGTGCCTTTCCAGCTACTGCTATTTGAATTTACGATGACTGTGGGAAAAAAAACATTCTGGTCATGCTTTTCATGTGCTAGAATATTAAAAAAAACATTTTGGTCATGCTCTTCATGTGCTAGAATATTTTTTGTGAGACGTGGTTTCTGGCCAGGAAATGATAACTCATGGCTATGGCCTTCATTTTGGCTAATTCAACTGTTATGAAATGGTGATCTGTACAGTGAGCACAAGGACTTCATTGAATTATCGGGCCACATTTTGTCACACTGCGGGAAGTTGCGCTTGTGTTCCACTTTTTGGGAAGTGCGTTCATTGCTTAGAAAAGGAAAATTTCACACATGAATTGATAGGCGTACTTGAAATTGAATGTTTAATGATAGATGCATTAGAGACCCTTCAGTTGCACTCCCAAAAAAAGAAATCGAGTATCGAAACCTTGCTATGTAGCAGGGAAGGGGCGAGATGACGTGTTGGTTTCGGTGTGCTTTTAGCCTTTTTATTGGTTGTAATCACATTGGTATGTTTATTCCTTGAATAAACAATCAGTCACAGTTCAGTGCTTTGTCCTGCCTTTGTTCATATTGATTTGTAAGACCCACTTTTCATTATGCAATACCAACTAGCTTACCAACCCATCTTCTTTGTGCACCACGAAAGCTTAACATTGGTGTTTCCGGGAATCAGCAGCAAGGCTTGTTAAGTTAACTTGTTTTAGTTACACCTAGGGTAACTGCTAACAGCAGCTTGGACACTATTAAAAATGGCATGATGAGAACATGTCTATCAAGAAACATTTTATTAGATATCAATAAAACACCACCCAACAGTTCACAATGTAATTACCCATCGGTTAAATATTAGTGATATTTTGCAGTAGGTCACAGGAGCACTGATGCAGTCTGCCGATTCTCTGTTGTTGTCACTTCTGCACTATTACTTGGAGCTAAACAGAGACAAGGACCCTTGCTGGGGTACAAAAAAAATTTACACCCATCTCCCCGAAGGGAACCATCAGTAGGATGCGGAGCGTCATGGGGGTTCCGTTTGCGTTTCCGTTATGTTTAATTGCGTCAGCGCACTCGCTGACGGGACTGTTGCTTCCATCCTACTTCATCTGAAGAAGCATGGAGTCAAGCGAAGCAAGCGCAGCACTGAACGCGCGCTCCCCTTTATATTCACAGCTGTAGGAGAGGAGACTACGAGAGAGAGCCGCGCATGCGCACGAGAGAGCTGAAGCGAACGGAGGAGGAGCGCGCGCAGACGGTAGGAGAGGAGGAGAGGTGCGCATGCACAGATGGTGTGCGGACGGTCGCCACCGGTCAAAAAGTGACATACCCCCGAGCATAAGACACCGCATCTAAAACACGGAAACACCATTTTTTCCCATTCCATTCTGTTTTTGTGTGTGGGTGCTTCCACTTGTAACCTTCCATTCTTTGTGTTACGATTGATACACATAGCCATGCCCTGTTGTGCACAGTTATTCTAAAGCAAGGGTGTGAAACACCCGGGCCGCATGTGGCCTGCAGACCTTTTGATTTTTTTTTACATTTTGATGTATGAAAGGATCAACGTAAAACAAATATCAGTGCCTAGATTTTAGTCATCCTGGAGGTGAGTACTGATATGTTTCTCGAATGGTGACACCAAATTCCATACAGAAATGACCAAGCATATTTACAATATGTGGGAAAGGACTTGTTTCGTTCGAACGGCAGCATTAGGTGACAATTTGTTACACCCCCCTCCGCCCAGCCTTTCTTGCATTGCAACCTTCCCATGCGAGACTGAACTTCTTGACTGTGGCTTGCTTGCTCACTGGAGACCCCTCATGTCACTAAGATGCACAATTTTTTTTGCACAAAACATTAACAACTCTTTAAAACTTGCTTACTACGACGACAATCATCAATGTCAGTTTGGTCAAAAAAGGGAAAGAAATACTGACATTGGGCAGCATTACAAACACCATGTATTTTTCGTGAAGACACAGAACTAAGCTGAAGAACGTTTACTAGAGCAGCAGCAGCAGCATAAACTGGACAGTGGTGTAACAACTGACAAAAAATGACCTACCTAAACCACTGGAATCAAAATCACGAGCGTAACAGTTCAAAATTAGGCTTGATGTCTTCATCTAGACTCCCATTGCTTTAAGCTCGCAATGGGTGCTGCCATTCACTGCGTGGAATAGCATCCCTTTCACATTGTGGAAAATTCACAGGGCTTACTTTACACATTACGGCACATCAAAACTTTCACCGCCAAGAAATGAGGTAAATCGTCGGTCAACAGTCCAGGAAACAGCTTTTCATGTCTACAGGAGCAAAATCCTCATAATGTTCTGTTTGAACAGAAGAGTATATTCATACAGATGACCAGGGCTAAAATCTTCATGACAGAACATAACCGCAAATCACACAATGAAAATCAAAACATCTGCGCATTTAGATACTACAGCGAAACAAAAAATTGCATCAATAAGTCAATCATCATGAATTGCACTACCTGGTACAGTAGCCTGTGCATTGTGCTGTTATGCCCATCGCTGGGTAGTCCCTAAATCATACTTCCAATAAATACACATGGTTTGCGACGATTTTAGATGCCCACCACACAACATTTTTTGCACACCCGTTACACACCACACTAACCATGCGTTGCATCCTGGCTGTCTTAATGGTCATGTTCACCTTCTAACCAGTGGCATTGGATGCCTGCTGCTCTTTTCACTGTTGCCCAGTATCGTCATTTCATTGCGGCCATTCCCATTCTATCCTCTTCTATGTGGCTAAGGCGTTGTGCTGCTGGGCCCAAGGACATTGCAGGTTCAATTCCCAGCTACTTTTCTGACAGAGGCGAAAAGCAAAAACGCCCGTGTGTACGAGATTTCGGCGCACGTTAAAGATCCCCCCCCCCGCCCAAGGTGGCCAAAATTAATCCGGAGCCTTCCACTACGGCGTGCCTCACCCACCTATTCCCACACAATAAGGGAAACTGCTAGACATTGTTGTCTCAGCCAAACTGATGCACACGGCTCGCAGGAAAATGCCTATTCGAATGGCACAACTGACTGGCTCAGATTTGCTAGAGCTGCGCACACAGCTACAATTTTGTCTAGCTGGGTGAGCCTCTCGTTGTGCTTCACAGTCACGAGATCAATTGGGATAGTGCTTGACAGAATTCGGTATCGTCCTCTAAGTAGCCCAATCACCCGTTCTACATGAATGCGAACATTAGCCAATTTTCGAGTTTTTTGGACGTCCCAAGCCGATAACTGCGATTTCCCCCTAGTGAAAGCCAACATTTCTAGCTTGGCTGAGTGGATGCCAACAGCATCACCTATTGTGAATCCTCTGTCAGCCAACACTGTGTCCCCTGGTACAAGGTTATTTACGATGCCGCAAGACTCGGTAAGGCGCTTGTCGCTGGTCCGACCTCCCCAACCCTCGGAAATGAAAGTGACTGCATCTTACGGCGCAATTCCAATTAGGTACTTGGCAGTGTTATGGTGCTTATAACGCGACCATGTTTGCGCTCTAGGAAGAATGGAAGAGGGCCGCTCCAGAAATATCTCAAAACAATCAATAATTACGGCAATATGATGTTTGAATGCCTTGCGAAATGAGACTGGCATGGTCTTGCGAAGTTCTTCACGCTCTGGCCAACGTACGAGGCGATGGTGGCGTACATGCATGACGTTGATCCATCGCTCAAAGATTCGCGAGGCTGTGGGTTGACTTGCCTAAAAGAGATAGAGAAAAAAAAAGTCAGTTTTATGCCACGGGGTGGTTTCTAGGTTCCATCTTACACCAAATCGGAACGCCAGGTCCTGGATGGGCACTCCAAGCCTCAACCTGACGAGGGTCAGCATGAACTCCTGGAACTTGCTCAGGGAGTTCCTCGGCCCATGAGAAATGCCCCGTTCCAAGAAGTTGAACAGGGTAAGCAGGATGGCATAGGTTCGCACTCCAGTGTAGAACTTGATCCGCCTGTCGTCGGATGCCAGCGAGTCCTCTGTCATTTGGAGCAAGTTCACACGCGCCACTGTGCACTGGAGCGCTTTCCTCAATGCGGCATTCTCTGTTTCCAGGTGGTCAATGCAGTCAGCGGTCAAATCAGTTTGTGTACCGGTTTCCTGCGTGTCTGAAAGAGGGCAAAAATCACTTTGCGTGCCATTTTCAGTTCTTTAAGTCGAATTATTGAGTGGCGTGTGATGACTAATTTGGAGCTCCTTACCGGACACGGTGTTTACTCCTGCACCAGCTGTACACACGGTGTCTGGCTGGGCTTCACTGCCTCTTAAGCCTGGAACAAAGTGGTATAGCAACATAACAGTTCTTTTATTTTTATTAAATCCATTTGTGAGAGCGCATAGCTTGTTTTTACTTATATGAATGTTATCATACTTACTCAGAGCAGGAGGTGAGTGGGGTGTGGGCAGAACGCTTAATG
Organism: Haemaphysalis longicornis; assembly: GCF_048455015.1. Lineage (NCBI taxonomy): Eukaryota > Metazoa > Arthropoda > Arachnida > Ixodida > Ixodidae > Haemaphysalis > Haemaphysalis longicornis. Next base: position 1,564,841 of record NW_027526397.1, on the reverse strand, counting down.
CCTCGACATGGTCATCTGCAAGCAGAGGAACATTTTTCACTACAACTACGTGATGCACTCGAACTACAAAGCAGCCGACAGTGCTACTGTGTCTGCTTACATGGATGCATGTATGACTGGTTGAAAATCATGCATGCAAAATAAGACTCACCGATAGTGGCCGTGGAAAAATCAATATCCACAAGTTGTTCGAATGAGATGCCCGTGTAAAAATAGCAGGCATTTGGTATGGGAAGGAAAGCAAGGAGATACAGGCAGTTCTTTTACCAGAGTCGTTGGCAGAAGTTTCGCTCATCCGGTTGGTGTCAAGTGGCTGCAGCACAGTGCTGCTGGAGGTGTGCACTCCGCCAATTGCACTTGTGGGCTGTTGCTCACCAAGTCTGAAAGAAAAAGGAAAATGCCACTGAAAGGTGCCAAGGTGTCAAAATTTTTAACGCCGGATTACGAAAATTGAGGCCGCGGCCGCTTGCGCCGGTGGACCACTCTCCACCTTTACCTTTCATACTATCTTGGTGCCCCCCTTTGTGACTCAGTTTACAGAGCACTAAAACACTTTCTAACGCAATCAGAATGCACGACAAGTGTCCATCCTGTGGCCAAGCACCTTGAAGCACATTGGTTCAGTTTGGTGCATCTCAAGAAAAAAGAACATGCAGCAATTTGATAGAAACACAGGCTGTTTTAAAAACCAATAACTAAGCTCATTGTGTAAATTCATTTCACCTATGCTTGTCTCAAAAAGCCAGTGGAGTGAAACAAAGATTGACAGGTCTCAATAAAGTTAATTTAGTGGGGGCCACATCTCCTTGTTTATATTTCCTTGGAAAAGATTGATTCGGCTAAACAAAGTAGCACAAGGGCCCCACGTATTTTGGATCTGATTTTCCTATTTCAGGCCACTTGAAGTTACGTATGTGTGCACGGTTTCATATATTAAGTAAGTTAGGGTAAATGGAATTCTTTCCTTGCTTTTACAGATTAGTCCCTGCACTGCATTCTCTTTAGCACACTCTTGAATCGAGATCTGACGACTGTAGGGTATGTAGCACCAGTACCAGCAGACAAAGTGACATCCTGAAGGCTGCAAATCCACAGTGAAGCAGCCAGAGTGTGTGGTGGAGGATAACCAAACCTTTTGTGTTTGCCTTGAAAAAATCTAAAACCAGTAAACAAGGCTGGCTAGTGTGATAAAATAGCTATTTCAGGTTGTCGTAGCCTTGTTTTGCTCCAGCTCCAGGTAGTCCATGAGCATGGCTCATTGTACGCAGCTACAACGAAAGTTTACACAGTAATAGGTCCATGGGGAAGCAAGAGTCAACACCTTATGCGCTGGCCATGCTAAGCGTACAAGGCACAGGGCTGGCTGCAATGCCACTTCAACTTCCTGGCTGTTTGCACGATCCATCTGCGATGGAGCTATCTGTCCCAGTCATGTCCCAGTTGGTTCAGTGGTACGAACTGTATGTTCAAAGTAAATTTGGCCGAGGTGAAATTTGAGTGCAGTTGGCCTTTAATGTCGAGACAAAAAAATTTTGCAGGATAAGGGAGATAACAATGCTAAAACTGCACCAGCTTGATCGGGAAGAAATTTTTCCATGATGAGGAGAATGTGTGTGCGGTGTCACAACCACACACATACCCATACTAGAAGTGGAACACCTTTTAAAAACACATTAAAATCGTGAGTACTGTGTTCTGCATATGAAAGTAAACTGCTTGATAAAACAAATTCTTTGTCTAACACCAATGTGTGGACAGCAATGCATAGAGGCCTCCTACTAATGTAAATTTCCCAGCTTCCTTTTTCTTTTTCTTGTGAGGGCGTTACTTTTGCTTCCGAAAAAGGACACAAGTTTTTGGTAACTGCAAGCGCCTGAAACCTTTGCTCCATCAGCGTTACCCTGTGCATTAGTAATAAGAGCTGACTTGACCTTTCCTGTGCTGGAACATTAGCACTGCAGAAACTGCTAACGTTCTCCACATACATTGCAGTCACCCAAACTGTGGTAGTCTCTCAGCATAATACTACACACTACTGCATGTCATTTGAAGGCTTAGTGAAACAGCTCTCTGCATTCATTATTGTGCAATTGCAACATAAGCTGGAAAGAGCCCCTTTGGTTTTTCCACTAACTCTTGGAAACTGATGTGAAAGGCAGCCACACGTTGAAGGTGATCATCACTATTGTTGTTAGTGCAATATAGAGACACTTTTTTTTTCACTTTAAACATTGCCCAGTAGGATTTGCATAAGTACACGTACCTTGTTTCTGAAAGAGCTGTTGGCTTTACATCACGGCCCATACGCAAGCTTGGTACCCAGTCTGGATGCGAGCAGTCCATCAAGTATGTTGGCTTCCCTGCTTGTTGCAATAAGTAATGCTTCAGAACTTTTTACAATAGCACACTCTTGTAACAGGGCGATGGAGGAATACAGTCGCTCCTCGTAGCCAGAAAGCAACCATAAATTTTTTTTTAACTGTGCCAAACTGGAAATGTTTGCCCCAAGTGAGTTATGCGGAGCACTAACTGCAAGGAGTGTGCTCTGCAACCTGCTTTATGAAAGTAAAGTTTTTCCCTCACCTGGCTACTAAAGAGCGTGTACGAGTCAGGGTATCGGCCTCACTGTATGTTCAGTGAAAAAAAAAGAAGCAATTGCAAACTATGCCTGAAGTGAAGGTAAATTCATGAACTTAGTCATTTTCGGACCCTCTGAATCTGTTCAAATGAGTTGGTTCTAAATTTCCTAGCACATGTGTGGCTTCTCTGCATGGCTTCAGCGACATCTGGTAAAGACAACACAAGCGATGCCGAAATTTTCAAGGACCTTAGGATTTCCGTGACAATTCCAGGTTTTCATTACGTTATTGTAGTGTTCTTGCTTGTTAAGGACACATACTTGGCCAAATGCTTGGTTTATTGGAAGCGAGCAGTAAACGTACAACATAGCGCGAGCGCGCTTCTCTCGCTTCTTTCACTTCTCCGCGCATCACGCGCCATCGCTCCTGCCGCAAGTGTTTACATTTGGATTTCGTTCAAAAAAATCGAACGGCATTCCGACTACGCATTTGTTGAAGAGAACGCAATGGCACGTTTGAGGACAACAACTACGACCGACTTGACTTCTAGCGTTGGCGGACGTCACGCCGGTTTCCAAAGAAGACACCGCGAGACTTCCCGCCGAAGCTAAAAAGCCAGAAAATGCCGACGTAGACGAGGGTTTATCACGGCCTCCATTTCAACCCCAAGCCAGAGCGGCGCCTGAAACAGGCTGCTGAAACACTACACTTATGCACCCTAAAAATTGCAAGTATTAGAATTAACTGACCATTGGATCCACTTTCTCCTGAAAGCTCCAAATGTTTAAACGCCGCTTCGAAAGTGCGCGGACCTGTTTGAAACATTTTCATAAATCGAGTCGCAAAAGAGGCACTGTTGGGACAACTATTAACACTTTGTTCCAAGCAGCGACTGTGGTTGCACTTACCCGAGACGAAGTGGTCACTGCATACTCTGTAATGAGTAGCCGTCCTGTCGCGTGCACGTTCGAGGCAGCGAAACAATTCGTCGCGGCGCTTTGTAGAAAGCTCCAGCGTCCGGCTACATTGCCCACAGATGATCGCTGGCACAGGGAAGAAGCCGACCTTTCTCACGTTCTCACTCTGTTTTTTTTTTTTTGATTGCGACCTGTTCTTGCATCCAGTGACGATGCAGTTAACCATGACCGCTGGCGACGTCCAAGAACGGTTGCACAATAATTGCTCGAGCACTGCTAGCTAGTGTGCGGACGGAGGATAGTGCGCTCAGAACTAACGGCACATCGGGATATCCGAAAACCCGCGCCGGCGTTCTAAGCAAGCGCGTATTTCCCGCGCTCCCGCTCGCGCATGCGCGTTCCGTAGTTTCGCCTTTCGCGTGTTGCTGTGTGGTGCCTATCTCTCGTCTATCGTTGAACGGTTGATGGTGTCCCACTAATGCGGTAGACCGTATAGGGATTTGCTGGCTTAATGGCTAGTCCACCAGCTGTACTGCTCAGCTCCTACGGGCAGAGTTTGGACCAGGAGGCCCGGCAGCGCTACGAAGCGAAAGTAGCCGAGTGCGGCGGCGTAGACCCTCTGTTGTTCACGGATGAGGAAACTTCGTTGATTTCGGTGAGCGGGCACCTTGTACCCAAAGTGGACGAATCAGACATTAAGGACTAGTTAGTGCACGCCACCGGCGACTTGACGCACGAAGAATTCAAAGCTGTGAAGTCGCTTGAATCGCACAACTACCTCACCAGTGGCTTCGTGCAAGAACCAAAACTGCGACAAGTTGGAGAGCACGTCATTGTGGTCAGCAAGGTAACTATTTTGGCATTTAAGATCTACACTGCGAGAGGAAATGGTGTTGGCTCCCGCAGTCCATGAAACTGATCATCTTCGTGGACTGGAGGCTCTGAAATACAGAATTAAGACTTAGCACAGCGACAACGTCCGTGTATTTCGCTGCGCTAAATCTTAATTCTGTCATATGTACCAACTCGCCCAGCAACACGTCTGTATAAAATACATTGTTTTATCATCTTGTTGTCTACCTCTCCTTTGCCTCCCGTATCTTCTCCCCCTTAATTTTTCTCATCAGCAGGCGTTCCACTGTACACCCCTAGGAGCGAGAAATTATGCACTGGTGGACCTTCCTTTCCATTGTCTTGTCAGTAAATTCACGAATTTTGCATGTTCTGGGCGCTAAGTCAAAGTATGCTCATTTACTAGAGGAAGAGGAGCTTCATAAAAATTGTTTTGTAGGACTGCAGACTTGCCTCTGTTTTTTTTAAAGCCAGCAGACTTCGTGAGATATTTGTCACATTATTTTTCTGGTATCCACCAGAATGCTGCAAGCCATGCAGCAGTCACTGGATCATATGTGTTGCATGCAAAATGATTCGATGTTATTGTGTTGATAAACATTATTGGAGTGAAAGACGACGATGTTATGCATTTTTCTGTTTCTCTTTAACCAGGTCAACCATTCCCAGGCCCTTTCTGCACGACAACTTGAGCCGTGGCTTCTGATTCGGCGTGATGCTCTTGTGAAGCTTGCCCACTGCACATGCATGGCTGGACTTGGTGAGGCATGCTCACACATAGGAGCTGTGCTGTACTACGTAAAAGCAGTTTCAAAATTCAACTGTGGCCAAGCAAGCACTGATGTTGAAAACATTTGGCTTCCTGCATTCATAAAAAATGTGCCATGCGCGCCACTTTCAAGCATATACTTTGCATCTGCAAAGTCCAAAAAGAGACGCCTTGATACGAGCAGCCAGCCTGCAACAAAAAAAAAAACGTGCAACTGGTGGACAAGCCAACAGACCAGGAATTTGCCTCATTCCTGAAGGAAGTCAGCAGTGCAGAACCGACGGCAGCCATCTTCTCAGTGACTGAAGACTACAACGACGAATTCATACCAACTACCGTCAGGTACTCTTCAGCTGTACTTGGAGGCCTGTCAAGAGATAGTCCAAAGGAACGGGATGCCGTAATTGAAGAGTGCCAGAAGTTCTCCGCAAGCTTTGCTTTTGAAGAAGATGTAAGTGCTTATGTATCACCAACTAATTTATTTATTTATTTATTTATTCAATACTGCAGGCCACAGGTGGTCCAAGCAGGAGTTGGGGTATACATGAATTGCTACATCGAGATAAAAATACACATCAGGAGTAAACATAGAGAAGTGCATTGCACAAAAAAGCAAAGGCAAGGGGGGAAAAAACCAAGAGATGCACGTGTGATTAAACACGTCAGAGAAAAAAAGAAAAACATAAGAAAAAGTGTAGGGGGGGGGGGCTGGGGTGAGGGGTCATTATACAAATCTAGTGAAAGAACTAATCTTGTAACCGTTCAATGACGGAACGTGCATTTCTTGACAAACATCAGAGTGAATTTTTGAGGATGATAGTTCCTGGTTGGCCGGGATGAAAGAGGCTGCAAGTACAATGAAGGATCAAGTAGAAATTCGCGGTTCCAGAGTTGGTAGAGAAACTTAAGTCTAGCTAATTTACGGCGAGCTTGCAGCGTCATTATGTTGTTTAGTTTCATTAAATTGGTTGGGGAATCATTACGACAGTAACGGTTACAAAAGAAACGTACAGCAAGTTTCTGAATTCTCTTGAGTTTATTGATATCCTTTTTTATGTAAGCATCCCAAACAATAGCTGCGTATTCTAGAAGGGGTCTTGGAAGGGGTCTTCACATTGGACAGTGAATTCTTGATTTTGTGCCTCAAAAGACCGAGTTTACGTCGGGCTGAAGCGCAAATGGTATCTATGCGTGTTGACCACGTAAGGTTGCTAGTAAATGTGACGCCGAGGTACTTAAAACTGCTAGCTATGGATATTTGGACGCCTCTAATTAATTCAGTACTGGTATAAAATAGGACTTTTTTATTAGTTATTCGCATCATTAGCCTTATCGTGATTTAGCTTCATATCCCAGGTGTCGCACCAGTTAGTTATGGCACTTAAGCTGTTATTTAGAGTTGTTTGGTCATTGCTATAATTTACAGCTGAATATAAAAGACAATCGTCGGCAAATAGATGAATACCAATGCCTTCGTCGACACATGTAGTTATGTCATTGATATATAACAAAAATAACACTGGACCTAGAACGCTTCCTTGAGGTACTCCTGAGTTTACTGGGACGTTTTCTGAAATATGACCACTTTTGTCAACAAATTGCTTGCGCATTTCTAGATACGAGGCAGTCCAATTAATTAGTTGATAGGGAATTTTGATCTGATTTAGTTTAAATAAAAGGCCTGAATGTGAAACTCAGTTGAATGCTTTGCTGAAATCTAAGAAAATGACATCAATTTGGCCTGACTGATCGACAATTGATGAGAATGTGTGCACGATACTAACAAGCTGGGTGGTTGTTGAAAGACCTTTACGGAAGCCGTGCTGAAATGGAGTTAAAATATTGTGCTGGTTCAAGATATCAGTCAAGTAGTTCGAAAGAACGTGCTCCATGATTTTGCAGCATAAGCTGATAAGTGAAATCGGGCGATAATTTGTATGAACGGCGCGATCACCCTTTTTAAAGACTGGGACGACACGTGCAATCCGCCACACAGTGGGTACAACACCAAAACGGAAGGAAGTGCGGAAGATAATTACCAGAAATTGAGCAAGTGATTCTGCGTAACGGTAAAAAAAAATTGGAATATATCTGGCCCTGGTGATGACTTTAGCTTTAGGTTGAGAAGCATGGAAACGATTTCCTCGTAATCAATAAAATTTGGACTCGCGTCGGTAGAATTAGATATCTGGTCGATGCTGTGTCGCCGATCAGTCTCGGAAAAAATGGACTGAAGAAGTGATTAAATGCTACTACATCCCCTTCCTGAAACAGGATATCGATTTCAGTTTTTTTAAGTTTACTTGTTAAGAGTAGGAAAATAAAGCTACTGGCCAAGAGCACATCAACAGCCTGCTTGGCAGAATCCGAACTGTTTTATTTAAAATGGACCCCTCAAGGCTGAAGTGAGCAACAAAACAGTGCAAGTGACTGGGAACAGTTGCACGATTTCTCGCGCTCCAGGAGAAGCCAAAATAATGGCAGTGAAAAAAGTAGTTCTTGAAAACACTTGTCTTAAAGAAGTATAAATAATTCTGACACCCAAGGGAGAGGGAGAGCAACATTTATTTATCGTAAAGGGAAATGAGTAAGACTGGTATCGGTCAGCCTCCCAAGTCCAGGAGTCCGTGCTGATTCAGGTGCCCGGTCAACCATAGCTTGTTTTTGCTCCGGAGCTGAGCTGGTAAGCACAGACTCGCACAGCTCAGGAGATGGGTTAAGGAAGAGTTTAGGGTTGTTTGGGCATGAATGCACTAAGTGGTAGGCAGTGAGAGGGATGTTGCAAGTTATTCAACAATGTTATTCAAGTGCTTAAAGTTTATTTTGTTGGTATCATAACCAACAATATTCACGCAGAATAATGATCTGGTTTTTCATGGCTTCCTTGGTTGTCAATAAAACCCTTGCTAAAAGTTTCGGAAAAAGCCAGCTTGTTGCAGAAATGTTAAAAAAAAGAAAAGACTAGCTTGACAGCGAGAAAATTTGCTACAGCTTTGGATACTTATTAATAATGTGCAGGTTTGCCGTGCTGCTGAGAAAGCAACAAGAGAGCAAGCCAAATCGACGACATGGTTTGCTTTCCGAGCAGGAAGAGTAACCGCATCCAACGCTCGAGCTGCATGCCACATGTCACTGACGCAACCATCTGTAAGTCTCGTCAAGAGGATGTGCTACCCGGAGGCTTCTACCTTTTCCTCTCGGGCAACTGAATGGGGGCACTCCAAGGAGGATGTAGCCAGGAGGCAGTATGTGTCAACTGTATCGTCTTCTCACATCAACTTTGAGTGCACTTCATCTGGGTTGCACATCTGTTCTGAGTACCCCTTCCTGGCGGCATCACCTGATGGGGTGATTTCCTGCGAGTGCTGTGGCAAGGGTGCACTCGAGATCAAGTGTCCTTACACAGCACAATGTGTTGCGGACGTTTGTAGCGGGACGCAGGGTATTTTGATCCAGGGTTCAGGTGGCCGCCTTCAACTAAACCGAGGGCATCAGTAATTCTATCAGGTGCAGGTACAGATGTTTGCCACTGGGCTGCGCTATTGTGTCTTTGTAGTGTGGACAGTACAAGACTGCCACATTGAAAGGATACAGTTTGGCTCTGCCTTTTGCAACGAGATTGGGAACAAATGCCAGCAGTTTTTTGAGCAAGTGTTGCTTCCAGAGATCCTCTTCAAATACTGGACAGAGATAGGGCAACAGCCAAAGGGGGGCGAGGACAAAGACGTGGGGTTCTGCTACTGTGGTGGCACCAGGTCGGGAACGATGGTAGAGTGCCAGAATGCAGGCTGCAAAGGAAAATTTTTTCACCTTGCATGCACTAAACTAAAGTGTGTACCAAAAAAGAAAAACTGGCTTTGCAAGGACTGCAGGCCTAGGTACTCTGGAAAGTAAAATACGAGACTGACCACCTTTGCGATGCAACTTTATTTCAAAAGAGCCTGGAGAATTGGAACAAACATGCTGAACTCACGTTAGAATCTGTATTGCAGTCTATTAAAAAGTTTTTGCAGCTAAGCAGAGTAAGCAAAACAACAAAACAATTTACTATGACAAGTCTCAGAGACTTTTCACTTTTTCAAGTAATGTCTTAAATTTGGTCATAGTTGTAAACATACCCCTTGTTAGTTTGCAGGGAATCTTCATAATAAGTAGCTGCAAGTCTGTTGAATCATTTTTGAAACTGCACGTGGATTTTTGTTCTCCACAGTAGTGTCAGCTAAAGTGATGGGCATGAACAATGAATGTCATTTTCTTCAAAACAGTCCCTTACTTCCTGTTCTCAAGACATTTACAGGAACGTTAATATGCACCCACAACACAGCCAGTGGATATGTCTAGTACCAGTGGTCATTCTGGTCACTACCTGCTGTATTCGCAGCATTGATGATTCTTGATTGTGGGGTTTACCGCGCCGATGCAACGCAGGTGATGAGGCGCGCCGTAGTGGAGGGCTCTGGATTAATTTTGACCACCTGGAGATCTTTGACGTGCTCCGAAATCTCGAACACACAGGAGTTTTTGCTTTTCGCCTCCATCAGAAAAGCGCCCACCGTGGCTGGGAATCGAACCTACGAGCTCGTGCTTTGCAGCGCAACGCCTTACCCACTGAGCCACCGCGGCGGGTTATCTTTGCAGCATTGGTGAAACCATTTTGGAATACTGCAACTTGCCAAGGAATTTAGTCCTGCCAGTTTTACCTTGCAATCTGACTATCCTCGCATTTTTTGCAGTTTGTTTTTAGTTGTACATTATATCAAGTCATGTTTTTTGCGTGTTTGCCATTCAGCAGAAGACTGCACTTACTGGGCACGTCTCGTATTGATAATCATTTGTCCTCAACACATACTGTATTTACAGATTTCTTTTCTCACTCCAACAACTGCATCGGTGAAGCAATTTTGTGAGCCTGCAGCTCGTCGTCTTGTTCAGTTGTTATTAACGTGCTATGTTAGAGTAATCACATCAATCTCAATTATCTTTTTAATTTAAGAGTGTGGCATTATTTTGTGTATTTACCAGAAAACTATTACCTGTCTGTATAATGCCTTTATATGCCTATTTCTTTGAACTGTTTCAACACTTTTCTGTGTATGATACTGTCCAGTTGCTGTGATTTTTTTAGCATGAGAAAAATGCAAATATCATTTTAAGCAGTGACATCACAAATGACATACTGTGTGCTGAATAAACTTTTTCTGCTGTTGCCCACTAACCTGTTGCTTACTAACAGCTTTGCAGGCTTTCCTTAAAGACCTACAAAAAAATAAGTAGCAGATAGTGAATTTTCACTATTGTAAACGCGATACCCAGGACTCTGCTGGGAAAAACTCGACATTGTGTACATAGAAGGGAACTTAGTATCTAGCACACAGCATCACTGAAAAGCAATTTACATGCCCATCTTAGCTAAAACGTGCTAAAATTAACAGACTCACTGCTACATTGTAATTTTTTTTATTCTAAGCATCCCCTTTTATTCACGCCCCTTGCACTTACGATAGATGCACTTACGGATGATGCACAAGGATTTGGAGTATTTAACATTCAAGACACCTTTTATTAAAATGGGGTGGGAACTAAGAATTGAGCAAATGGGGCAGTAAAAATTGGAACAATTCATACGGTGAAAGGTGTTGGAGGGCCAGAGAGAGATGTGATGATAGTTCCAGGGTGCTTACTGCTCCTACCCTTCTTCTACTCTCCCCAAGTAGGAGCTGTGCAGTTCGGTCTCCCACTGCTCACGGTTATTAACATTGCAACTTGGTGTGGCTGTGCGAGGACGATTACATAGCATGTGTGCTAGGCCTGCTCCTTCCTGGCACCTGTGGCACTCTGCAGGGGGGGTGGGGGGGACAGCTACTGTTACATGTCCTGGGTAACAGTAGCTGTAGACAATTAAGCTCCGACACGAATTTGTCTGGAGGTATCTCCAAACCACATATTCCCGGGAGGAATACAAGCTCAGGTCAGCCGACAGTGGTTGGGGATATCCGTGTAGGACACTACTCTGTTCCTGCCCGACAGTGAGATGAAGCCACCGTCCAGATTGACGTGCGCTTGGTCAGTGAAGCAGCAAGCGGCGTTGTGTGCGGATTCACTCCTGGCCATGCCAAAGAGGGCAGCGGTCCAGATTAGATGTAACTTGCTGGTTCGTTTTCCAGGGTCGAAGCCAAAAGTCTGAGGTACGGACGCCTGTTAATCTGCCCTCGGGAGAAATTTAAGATTGCAGACTTGGAGGTTTTAATTAACAGCGATGCTGTTGAGCAAATAGTTTCTGTATGGTGTCCGCAACTTTTAAAATACTACGAAAATGCACACCCATTCATGCACGCGTGCCTTGATACGTGTGCATAGTTTGTCGCGGATAGTGGATAGGCCGCAGATAGTTGGCATGGCCGAGGAAAGGAAGAGGCCGGTGTGCAACGACAGGCTCGGCGTGCAAAGCATCTGCTAGAGACGATAAGTCATGCTTGCAGGGCGGCCCAAAAAAACGTCGACCAAAACGACGAGCTCACTCTGGCGTTGCTCAGCGTAAGGTAATGAAATGCCATCCCGCCGACGTCAACCACGGCATTACAACGACACTAAAAGTCAACTTCGTGTCCGTCAATGATCAAGTCTTGCACGTAAGCGCAAGCTTCCCTGATTTTTTTACTGTTCTTATTTTTGTGAATGCCACCATGCCAGTGCAATGGCTGTTGCTTCATACACCACTGGCGAGGTAATGTGGGGCGGGCCAGAGGCAATAGAGTTTCCCTGGTTATTGACTACAGCAACTAATATTACGTCGAGACGAAAATAGTCGGCTGCGTCCCTGTAAACCACGTCCTCACATTTAGCTTAGCGTTTGCGCAGAGCTTGGGCCCTGGCCTATAGCGCTCGTCGTTGTAATTGGGGTGCGTTTCACGAGAAGAGGGGGAATGAGGACGCAATCTCAGCGTTGTAGGAATAGTGTAGGAATAGCTACTTGTAAAGTCGTGCTGCAAGGAAGGTTAATGTCCAATGTGCTTAAAATGCGACTCCTCGTTTGGCTGTTAGCTAAAGCTCGTGCTGCCTTAACCTTTGTAGAAAGTGTACATCTGAAACTGATCATGGTATGCAGAAAGAGAGTTTTCCTCCATGTTCAAGAACCTTTCCCACGCATGGAATGGGAGATAATGGCTGGAGAATTTCAATCGTAAGCTTTTTTTCAGGTTTTGGGATGAAAATATTTTTGGCTCTTTTCCACTGTTTCGGAATGTGACCTCTATTCCAACACATATTGAGCTAACGAGTGAGGGCTTCCAAAAAGTCGTAACCTAGATTACAAGCATTTGTTCCTGATGTCATTTTGCCTAAAAGCACATTTTGTTTTGTGCAAAGGGCTGTAATGGCAGCCGCGTACCTTGCCCGAAGTAATGTTGAGGACGGCATTATTCCGGCTCGAGTAGGGGGGCAGTACCTTGGCAGCACAGCTTGCAATATGAAGATCCTGAATAACCTTCAGTAGTTCTTTGTCCGTGCTACCAAACTGATAGGGAATGACACTTATGGCGAATTCTATTGGGAGAGCAGGAGCACTCAAAAGCACTCTGAAAGTGCTCTCTCCTGAGCAGGCGTGTTTCAGTGGTCGAACAGGAGTAGGAGCAGTGTCATCCAGTGGTAGTGCGAGACCACTTTGGGTGCTCCGAGAGCAGTTGGGAGCAGTTCGATCTTCTCCCGCTTTAAAAGCGGAGTGAGCACAGTACGAAGGAAGTCACAAGACCTATAACGTCATATCCTCCCCCCCTTTTTGTGTGTGTGTGTGTGTGTGCGTGTGCGTGTGCGTGTCCGTGTGCGTGTGTGTGTGTGTGTGTGTGTGTGTGTGTGTGTGTGTGTGTGTGTGTGTGTGTGTGTGTGTGTGTGTGTGTGTGTGTGTGTGTGTGTGTGTGTGTGTGTGTGTGTGTGTGTGTGTGTGTGTGTGTGTGTGTGTGTGTGTGTGTGTGTGTGTGTGTGTGTGTGTGTGTGTGTGTGTGTGTGTGTGTGTGTGTGTGTGTGTGTGTGTGTGTGTGTGTGTGTGTGTGTGTGTGTGTGTGTGTGTGTGTGTGTGTGTGTGTGTGTGTGTGTGTGTGTGTGTGTGTGTGTGTGTGTGTGTGTGTGTGTGTGTGTGTGTGTGTGTGTGTGTGTGTGTGTGTGTGTGTGTGTGTGTGTGTGTGTGTGTGTGTGTGTGTGTGTGTGTGTGTGTGTGTGTGTGTGTGTGTGTGTGCGTGCGTGCGTGCGCGCGCGTGTGTGTGTGTGTTTGTGTGTGCTCCCTTGAATCGGGGAGCGCGGCGGTATCCATCGTGCATTTGCAACTTTGTGGAATGGGCAGCGAGCCCTACGAGCATGCGGATGCTTCGCACCGTCACACGTGCTTTTCCCGGCTTTGCTCACACATGCTTTTCCGCAGAGATTGCTGGGATGCCTAAAGGCTGGAATACGTGGAGCGAACTTTCACGACGAAGTTCGCGCAGCGCGAAATCTCCCTCGGCAGGGCGCTGTATATTCGTCGGGCTGAGCTACCATACTTACCCAATTCTAACGCGCCCCCGATTCTAACGCGCTCCCGATTATCCTGGCAAAACAACAAAAAAAAACTTGCACCTCCGTTTGTAACGCGAACGGAACTTTATAACCCAGACAAACAAATGCGGGAGAAAAAGGCGATTTATTTCCCAAAGTAATCTCACTCATCTCACTCCTCGTCGCTTTCCGTTAACCACGACATCTCGTCCTCGGTGCCGCCAAGAGCGTTCGCGATGCCACACTTCTGAAAGAATGTTCAACCATGGTCGATGGGATCGTGGCCCACGCCTCGCATGCCCATCCCGCGAGCTTCTCCAGAGGCGCACACTTCAGCGGACCGCTGGTTTTGAACGCGTGAGAGCCGCTGCTGCCATTGCTGTTATCAAGTGCACAAGTGGAACGATTTGACGATTTGTGTGAACGCCGATAGAAAACCATAGGCGCTTGTGCTTCCTCCGTTCAAAAAATTGTTGCTAAACATGGAGGAAGTCTTCCTCCATGTTGCTAAAGGCTTTGGCGCCATCTTGAGATGGCGATGGCGATTGGTGGGACGAAATTTTCGCTGTTTCGGCAGTTTCCGTTTCGTATCCGATTCTAACGCGCATGCAATTTTTGCGCCTATTTTTCCGGAAAAAGGGTGTGCGTTAGAATCGGGTAATTACGGTACATGGAGTGACGACATGGCGCTCTAAATTAAAGCCCCTCCGCCGCGGCCCTGCCCATAATGGAGGGGCTTTACTCTCACTGAACTCCATGCCCAGAATCAACGGTGCCGTTCAGTAAACAGACCCAGTGAAGGAGCTTCCCACTTTGGTTGTACGTCATTTAACGATTCTGCGTGGGGCGGGGGTGTTTCTTCTACTGAAGTATTCGTTCTCAGTTCTCACAAAACGCTAAAGGCTGAAGAGAGAGCGAGAGAGAGAGAAAAAAAAAGAACGGCGCCGGGGAGATTCGAAATAGCGACTACAACAACAAGTAGCCGGCAGTTTAACCTCTACTTCACCCCGAGAGATGGTGCATATGAGCAAAATAGCCTCTGTTACTTGTTTTTGTCGTATTTTAGAGGCCCTCGTAGTGATACCGCCTGTTCCTCACTCGTCAATCTTGCAGACAGGCCTCATATTGCTGCTACTACAAGTAATGTAGCCGGATCGCCCTTATTTAACCTGATAAATGCTATCATGTATGCCCATCTCGGCGACACAAGCCAGTACAGCCGGTCGGGACCGTGTTTTCCCCTCGTCGTTTTTTCTTCTTCCACCTGCTCTCCGGGTGCGTGCCGCATTCATGGCAGGTGCAGTGGCCCTGCTCCCGCGTGCCCCCAAGTGTTCTGTCCCCTACTCCTCACTGCACGACACCACTGCTCCTGTTCTCTCAATGAATTCCCCGTTAGGTTGCATCGATGTGTGGCTTGGCTCTTACCGAGATCGATTAAGCATCAGACGACGTTTCATGTCTTAAGTAGCTGCTTCTCACGCTGCAATCGCAAGCTGCATGCCAATTTTGTCGCAATAACTGAGTATTCTTTAATGTCTTGGTCAAGCCAATCCAGGCGACAAAATACGTTGCAACTGACTTTGTTCTTGCGGAGCCGCTGTTGCAAACCACTCTTGGCCTCCCACATGTGGGGAAGCTACAAGTCAACCTGGCACTGGTTCCCTGCTTCAAATATATTAGTTACCTGCTCAGCATCTCGGCCTAGTTGATCCGCCTTTGCCTTGATATCAGTTATTTCTCACATATGTGGACCAATCACCGAGTGTGAGGAATCCCGCTGCACCACTCAGAGCCCTTGAAATGCATCTCAGTAAATGAGGATAAGCGGGCCTACCACACCTTCGGTTGATGTTGCCGGGTGGTCGCTGCCGAGATTCTCTTATGTGTTGCGCAAAGTGGTCTTCCTTTACGTGTGTTCTGTAAAAGTGAGGCAAGGCTGCTCACACTGCTGCTCATCACTGCTCACACTACTTCCTGAGCAAGTTGGATGTGTGGGGTCAGTGGTAAGGGTGAGGCCTTCTTCTTGGGCATCAAGCCAAAGGTTTTCGCTTTTTAATGGTGTCATGCTTGCAATCCCCACTCAGTGTGATGTGCATTAAAATCACCGACAATGAGTAATGTGTGGAAATGGAAAATTTCAAGAGTTTTCTAAAAAAGCTTGGTCAATTTAGAGGTGTTGCAAGAAGGGCTCCATACGTTTAAGAGAAACGTGCTGGTCAGCCATGTTTTGCATTTAGGAATTATTTCGATGCAACAATACTCGCATCCCGGCTGCAAAATTCACTTCTTTTCACAGACGCAGAAGTTTTGACGCCTCCGAACGGTCCAAGTTCTACACCGTGTTTGCCATTTGAAAAGACTTTCCACACTGATGAGTTCTACGCTGTTTGTTGATTAATAAACGCATACCCTGAAGTCACTGACCAAAGAACCAAAGCGCATGAAAAATTCCTTGCCGGCCTGACTTCTGACCCGACAGGCACAGTCACCCTGTGCGGCAGCAGCGGCTCACCATTGTTTGCATTGGTGGATGTAAACAAATCTTTCCTTTGCAGCTACGTCAGCTGACTCCTCAGCCATGATTGGCTATCCGGTTTTGCATTGCCGAGGCGCGACAAGAGGATTCAGTCCTAGAGCGATCTTGTCCTCCGTCGCACAGCGAGAAAAAGCGATGCCTGGCTCATCACTTGCGACGTCACGCAATGTGCCAAGTCCCCAGTGGGAATGTGCCTTTAGACGATTGGTGAGCACTTTGAAACTGTCCGCTGACGGAGGCCAGACGCACGTGCAGTCGATTTTATGGGGCCCATTCCCCTTCACGCAGCGTCCTCAAAGAACCGGTGATGCAAATGTTGAGACCAGTGAATTCAGCACCAATCTTATCCTCAAATTGCGCTAACATGGCTCTGAATGTCGCACGAGGGTTTCCATGATCTGTTCTCCAAAATTTTGAAGCACACCTTCCGTAACGTACTAATCATCCGACCCCGAAGCAAGGGGGGTTTGCTAAGGCCAATTTTCTTGTCCCAGCGTTTTAACTGAGTAGAGCCAGATGGAGAATTGTCCATCGCATCTGCGGACCCAATTTCTGAGTACCCCAAGGTCGGTAACCCGCTGTGGCTGGAGTCAACGATGGCCTGAGATGCTGGTCTGAAGTTTTGGAAGAGGCGGGGTTGACAGTGGTGTCGACTCCCTTAAGTTCAGTTAGGGCTGCTTTTAAAACTTTTTTTTCCAATGATAATGGACTCAAGCATGTCATGGATTTTGTTAATGTCTGAGCATGAATTGGAATGTCTGCCGCGAGTGTGTTGACTCTGGGGGACCATGTGTCTCTGAGTGTGTTTGCCGTGGGAGACCGTAGCTGCCCAGCTCACCTTGTTGTTTAGGTTGGTTCTGTTGGCATGGATATGGCCGCCTGTCCTTGATGATTTTGGCCCTCAGTGCTCGACAGCCGACGACGCAACGTCCAGCGCACACAATCCCAGCTCCGGGTGGAGTTGTCCTTGGTCGCTGGTACACAGCTCGCATTCGCTTGGCTTTGCTGCAACCGAGGAAAGGAGCCCAAATGGTCACTCTCCCCAGATGAGGCCCTAAAGAATTTTTTACTGCTCCTTTCTATTGTCCTCATCCTTCACGAATAGTCACAATCAGCGCATAGAGTGTAAATCCCGAAGTGCTAGGACCTGATTTTAATGAAGCCTGTCGCATGCTTAAGCTCCCAATCAGAGGTCAAGAAAAAAAACGTTCAATGCATTACTGACCGCTAATCGCTGAAACGCTTCAACAAGGCCGAAGCCACATGTAGCCAAAGCAACAAGCACGAAATGAACATCGTACTGTTAAATTAGGCCGTACAGCCAGTGTCTTCTTGGAAGGAGGCACTTATTCATGCGGCAGCATGTAATGCCTTTCAGCTGCTGCTTGCATCAATCTAGTTTTGCTCCCGTGAGTACACCCCATTGTTTTTCTTAACAGCTGCGTAGTTTAATTTGAGCCAATGCAAGTGCAGTTACTAATACGCCTGCAGTTCACTGGCCTTGAATGCAGGATCACACATGCTTGGTGCATTGCTACCGAGGTATGCTGCACGTATCAACTCGACTCAACAGTGTGTCACCTGAGAACCTCCAAATGCACACCTGAAATACCTCCTTTAGTTCTTTCCAGGGTGCTCATTCTTCACAGTCCATCAACTGTTGGTACAGCCAGAAATATTTTTAGGGGTTGGGGGTGTATGGAGGTATGGGAGAACGGAAGGAGCCTTGCCAAAACGAATGCTAGCACTTGCTTATGTGCAGCATAGTAAAATGTTCGGGGGAGGGGGTTCAAAACCCCTTCGCGCTGTACCTGGAGAATCCTATCGGCCATCTGGGAAGCCATCACTGATGTGTTGCTGGCGCATTCTTGGCTCGTTTCTCTCTCACAAAGGTGAGCACATGGCGGAGTTATTTGTGCACTTGACAGGAGCTGAGGATTCACAAGGATTGTGAGCTGCTGATAATTGGCTGAGCTGTTGAGTTGACCTTTTTTCTGTGCAGCTTAGCAAAAGGGCCAGCCTCGCGTAGGATGTTTACTAGCACTGATGAGAGGCTGAAAGTTGGGACGTAAAGAGTAGTCAGACAGTGGATGTTCACACGTATTTAAAGAATTGGCCATCATATGGCTTATGTGAAGACTATAACATGCTTTTCATCACTATCAGAACTGGGGTATGTCCAGCCCCTTTAAGGGACAGTGGCACACCATCTTGCATTCGGGACAGACGCAAACACCCACACATAAAAACGTTCGACAAGTACTCCTGTAATGATGCCAGCATTTACGGAGGTGAAGGATAAAAAAATCTAAAATGAATTTTGCCTTGGAGGTGCAGTGTCCCTTTCGCACTGCACATTTTTATACGTTTCAACACAAAAATGCATAATCAACATAAAAAAAATTTGTACAACTGAAACTGAAAAGCAACACAGGCTGCATAAACTTTAACTTCTTAAGAGAAGCAAAAATAGGCCTGAAACATGCATACGCTATGCCAAGTTTTTTCTGCAGCCTTGTATGCCTAGTGGTGGCTGGATGGCTTTTTGTTGACTTCGCCGGACTGGGGGAGTGGCTGTTGAGAGCCAGTGGTTGATCTCATGCTTCAGACCTGCAAGACTGAGTAGTAACATGTGAACTTAAACATGCTGCGATGCACAGTCTTACAACAGCCAGTTCACCAGTGACCACATAAAGTTGCAAACGGCTTGTGCTTGCTTTGAGAAGGTTTGTACGAACACTTTGATTGACCATGAGGTTTAACACACTGACACTACACAGGCGATGAGGCACACAGTAGTGAGGGAGTAAGGTTAATTTTGACCACTTGGGGATTCTTTAATGTGTGCCAAAATCTCGAACATGGGCATTTCTGCTTTCCGCCTCCATTAGAAAAGCGGCAACTGTGGCCAGGAATCGAACCCGCGTTTCAAATGATTTCAAATATGAAGTCTGGACTAGAAGGTATGCAAGGCAACGTTTAACAAATACACATATGTGCAGACGCAAGGACGGTGAAAACAGAACCTGCAAGCATATTGATACGTAACACCCGCAACATTTCACATAGCATTGGACTGGACCACCAGGTGGTCAATCCATCGTACACTTCACCTATGGGTATGTGCCTCATCAGTGGGCGCGTACAGCAAGCCGAAAGACGAAGAAGAGATCGAGCAGGAACGGACTGGAACGAGCTGCATTAGATTCCTTGGCTTTGGTCTCTGGCCCTTCAGCTGTAATTATCTGTAAATAGACAGCTTATTCGCATCTGCCTCGTAACATCTTTTTGGTGGAGGTTGCGGACTTCCCTTTCTGTGCCTGTCACCAGCGCAGCTACACCCTACCACGGAGCTTCGGAGTGGGCGACACATTCGTCGACGAACGATGTCTCCTCCCCCCGAGACGTCACCCACCGCGCCAGTCATCATCGTTTCCCAGCCCCGTGACCCAGGGTTTTTTACCGGTGAGGATGGTGCGGAGGATGTTTGAACGGATGTTCAAACATCCTCCTCACGGATGTTAACGGTGAGGAGGATGTTTGAACGTGCCAGCGCCCATAACAGGTGGGATGACACAATCATGCTGGCTAATCTGCCTTATCTTCTGAGAAAAACGGCCAACACCTGGTTTGAGACAAATGAGCACACATTAACCAGCTGGGACGCGTGCAAAGCGAAGTTGCGCGAAGTATTCGGCCGACCCGTCGAACTCCACCTCGCCGCAAAGCAACAGCTCGCATCCCGTGCCCAGTCGACAACCGAATCCTACATCACGTACATACAAGATGTTTTGGGCCTCTGTTCAAAGGTAGATTCGCAAATGTCCGAAGCCGATAAGGTGGGTCTCGTACTCAAAGGCATTGCTGATGACGCCTTCCATCTGCTGATCTGTAAGGATTGCACTACCGTTGATGCCATCCTTAAGGAATGCCGACGGTTTGAGGAGGCAAAATGTCGTCGCATTGCCTACCAATTTGCTCGACTGCCTCACACGGCGGCAACGTCCTCTTGTCAAGATGTGACGCTGCCACCGCGCACACCACTGGCGCCAAACACGGCGGCTCAGACTGAAAGCCTGACCAAAATAGTGCGCCGGGAGATTGATAGCTATGACCCCAGTCGCTGCTTCTCCTTACACGCATGACCGAACCGCCCCCACGATTTCCCTCATTCAAGCCGTCATTAGAGACGAGATCGCCGCCCTGGGCCTTCAATCGGTTTGTGCCTTGGGACGCTACGATTCCTGCGACGGGGTCCGCGCACCCTCTACTCGTAGTGATGTCCCGCCGCGCTACGATGTTCCACCACGGTACCGACGGCGCAGCCCTGGCGAATGGAGAACAGCCGATGACCGTCCCATTTGTTTCAACTGCCATCGCGTTGGCCATGTCGCCCGTTACTGCCGTAGCAACTGGTCGTCATCTCCACGTCCACGGTTCTTCGACAACCGATACTCCGACTACCACCCTCGACGATTTCCTCCCGGTCCTCAGCAGCCCTTCGCAGCCGACAACACAAGACGCAACAGCACTAGCCGCTCGCCATCACCTCAGCGTCGCCAGTCGCGTTCGCCGCAGCCCCGCCGCCAAATACCGCCGCCTACTTTCTCGACCTCTATCTCGGAAAACTAGCCAGTGCAGCTCCCGGAGGTGATGCTGCATTAATGACCCGGCCTGAAAATCCTCTGTTGACTACGATTACGAAACCCAATTTGATAGACGTTCACGTTAACGGTGTTCGTGTTAGCGCGCTAGTCGACACATGCGCCAATATTTCGGTAATGAGTTCGAACCTTCGCCGCACTCTTCGCAAAGTTATGACGCCTGCTGTATGCCGCACCGTACGAGTCGCCGACGGAGGAACGACCACCGTTGCCGGAATGTGCACCGCCCGCGTCGTAATCGCCGGAAAAGACGTCCCTGTCTTGTTCACTGTCTTGGACGCATGCCCTTACGACATTATAATCGGACTAGACTTTCTGACTGACCACGCCGCCCTCATTGATTGCGCCGCAGGGGTTTTACGTCTTGAGCTGCCCACCATGCCCCTTGATGAGACCAAGCCTGTTTATCGGCTTTGCTGCACTGAGCATGCTCGATTAACACCGAAGACCATGACCTACGTACCTTTATCGTCGCGCCCGCCAGTCCCAGATGGTGAATACCTCGTCTCTCCCGTCACCGATGTACTCCTGGAACGTAACGTGGCTCTTCCTTACACAGTTGTGACGGTCGAGACGAACCAAATAGGCCTCCCATTTTTGACCTTCGGTTTCTCCACGCAAGTTCTTCCCCGGGGAATGTCGCTGGCTACACTCATCCCCCTGGCCGAATGCGGGCTTTCCGCTGTTACCACTGACGCCTCTGACGGTGAACTGGACGGCCAACGGGACATTTCACCGACTACCAGTGATTTTATGAAGATGATAGCGTCGGACCTTCCACATCCGCAAGCCCATGAGCTCCAATGTCTTTTAGCGTCCTATCGGGACATTTTCGACTTGGACAACCGTCCTTTGGGCCAGACGTCTAGTGTGACACATCGCATTAACACTGGTGACGCGACCCCTATTCGCCGCCGTCCATATCGCGTGTCCCACGCCGAACGTACCGTCATTCAGCAGGAAGTAGAGAAGATGTTGAAAAAAGATGTTATTGAGCCATCTTCGAGTCCGTGGGCGTCCCCAGTCGTACTGATTAAAAAGAAAGACGGCTCATGGCGATTTTGTGTCGATTACAGACATTTGAACAAAATAACCAAAAAGGACGTTTACCCACTTCCTAGCATTGACGACGCCCTCGATTGCCTGCATGGCGCGTCATATTTTTCGTCCATTGACCTTAGATCCGGATACTGGCAAATTGCAGTCGACCCCATGGACCGAGAAAAGACCGCTTTTGTCACACCAGACGGACTGTACCAATTTAAGGTCATGCCGTTTGGTCTGTGCAATGCGCCAGCCACATTCGAAAGAATGATGGACTCGCTTCTTCATGGATTTAAATGGACGACATGCCTATGCTATCTGGACGACGTTATCGTCTTTTCTCCTACGTTTGAGACCCACCTACATCGCCTCTCTGACGTCCTGGCAGTTTTTCGCAGAGCTGGACTTCAGCTCAATTCGTCAAAATGCCACTTCGGCTGCCGTCAAATCAAGATCCTTGGGCACCTCGTCGACGCTACCGGAGTTCAACCTGATCCAGACAAAATCCTCGCGGTAAAAGAATTCCCTGTTCCTCGATCTGTGAAAGACGTTCGCAGCTTTGTAGGGCTCTGCTCCTACTTTCGCCGCTTCGTCAAGAACTTCGCTGCAATTGCCAGACCACTCACGGATTTGCTTAAGCACGATACCCTGTTTTCTTGGGGCCCTGATCAAGCTGCCGCTTTTTCAACCCTCGTCGACCGTCTCACAAATCCACCTATTCTGGCGCACTTTGACGGTTCCGCTCCTACCGAAGTCCACACAGACGCGAGTGGCCACGGCATCGGTGCCGTACTGGTTCAGAAGCACGCTGGCCTTGAACGAGTAATAGCGTATGCCAGTC
The DNA here is from genome assembly GCF_048455015.1 of Haemaphysalis longicornis. Taxonomy (NCBI): domain Eukaryota; kingdom Metazoa; phylum Arthropoda; class Arachnida; order Ixodida; family Ixodidae; genus Haemaphysalis; species Haemaphysalis longicornis. The sequence continues at coordinate 1,542,116 of NW_027526397.1, read as the reverse complement.
GCCTTTTGTCACCTTCCGAGCGGAACTATTCAATTACCGAACGGGAATGCCTGGCTCTTGTATGGGCCGTCAACAAATTTCGCCCATATTTATACGGACGTCCTTTTTCCGCGGTCACTGACCACCATGCCCTATGCTGGCTGGCCTCCTTAAAAGATCCTACAGGCCGTCTTGGTCGCTGGGCTTTGCGCCTTCAGGAGTATGACTACTCCGTGGCCTATAAGTCTGGCAGGCTCCAGAGCGACGCCGACTGCCTGTCACGTCAACCAGTCGACCAACCGGACACAGCTGACCACGTCATCGATTCTTGCGTCCTTGCTCTATCCGACTTTACCAACATCGCCGACCACCAGCGCCGCGACAAACCATTGCGGTCGATCATTGACCGTCTCACTAACATCCCGTCAGACACTGCATTAAACGCATTTTTGCTCAGTGACGGCGTACTATTCCGCCGCAACTTTCCCGCAGATGGCCCTGCCGAGCTTCTCGTTGTGCCTGAGCACCTTCGGCCTGACGTCCTTCACCAGCTGCACGACGAACCGACGGCGGGCCACCTTGGCATCGCTCGAACTTATGACCGTGTGCGTAAGCGCTTTTATTGGCCTGCACTCTACCGCTCCGTCCGCCGCTACGTCACGGCGTGTGACCTGTGCCAGCGCCGGAAACGCCGTTCCTTGTGCCCAGCCGAACCGCTCCAACCCATAGAGATTCCTTCCGAACCTTTCTTTCGTGTGGGTCTGGACCTACTCGGTCCTTTTCCTCTGTCCCGTTCAGGAAATCGCTGGATTGCTGTTGCGACCGATTATGCGACCCGCTACGCTATTACGCGTGCCCTTCCCACCAGTTTTGCCACAGACATTGCTGATTTCCTGCTTCAAGACGTTATCCTACACCACGGTGCTCCTCGTCAGCTCCTCACCGACCGTGGCCGGTACTTCCTGTCTCGGGTTGTTGACGACCTCCTTCGCTCTTGTCGCACAAAGCACAAGCTAACCACCGCCTACCATCCTCAAACTAATGGATTGACTGAAAGATTGAACAAGACCATCACTGACATGCTCGCAATGTACGTCTCTGCGGATCATCTGGATTGGGACGTCACTTTGCCATTTGTTACGTTCGCGTATAACTCATCCCGCCCTGACACCGCCGGCTATTCTCCATTCTTTCTTCTCTACGGCCGCGAACCCACTCTTCCATTGGATACCCTCCTTCCTGATGCGACATTTCTAGCTACAGAATATGCTCGTGATGCTGTCGCTCACGCTGATGTGGCCCGCCAGGTTGCCCGTGCCAAGCTCTCGGCTTCCCAGTACGCTCAGAAGCACCGCTATGACCAGCAACATCCCACCGCCCATTTTACGCCCGGCTCCTTGGTCCTGGTCAGTACGCCATGCCGCCGAATTGGACTTTGCGAAAAACTGCAGCCTCGCTTCAAAGGCCCCTATCGCATTAAGCGCATGGTCACACCGGTCACCTACGAAATCGTTCCTGTTGCTTCGTCCTCACCGTCCCTGGACCCTGCATCTCAACTAGTCCACGTCGGCCGCCTCAAGCCCTATTTCTCAACGGCCACACCTGCTCCCTGAGTCTAATTTCAAATGTGCACCGAGACGGTGCTTACCCCGCCGGAGGGGGGTCATGATACGTAACACCCGGAACATTTCACATAGCATTGGACTGGACCACCAGGTGGTCAATCCATCGTACACTTCACCTATGGGTATGTGCCTCATCAGTGGGCGCGTACAGCAAGCCGAAAGACGAAGAAGAGATCGAGCAGGAACGGACTGGCACGAGCTGCATTAGATTCCTTGGCTTTAGTCTCTGGGCCTTCAGCTGTAATTATCTGTAAATAGACAGCTTATTCGCATCTGCCTCGTAACAATATGAATGGTCTGCTTGTCGATTGGGAAGGTTGGTTGCTTAAAAAAAGAATGGTGCATACAGCAACATGCTAGATACCATCTGTGCCCAAGGCATTGCTTAAAAATCAACTCTCCATTCCATGTAATAAATGCAGCTATGTAGTAAAAGCACAGAAGGGGAGGGAGGAATAACCGGGTGTTTTAAGGTGCACAGTAAAAATAGCGCAGTTAAAAGGAACGATGCAAAAATGGAACTAGCGTTACTCCGCTTTGTTCACTAATCAAAACGCCCAACTTTTTTTCATTCCTCAAATTAAGGTACTTCCGAAATCTGGGTCCTAGTAATTTTTCTGCGTAAAGACTTGCGCATTGAATCTACACAGCACCAGCGGAACGGGTTGGTCACTGTAACAGCAGATTTTCTCTGGAATTGGGGTCTGAAGAAAATCTTAGTGATGTCAGTGATTGTCAGTGGGGCTCTTTGATTTAGTCTCGCACCGCGGACTCCCCGAGAAGCAGTCCGGCATTCGATTTTCCCATGTATCCCTATGGCTTCGGGGAATCCTCGGACTACCCGCGGACTATCCGCGGTGAGTCCGATAGTGTAAATCGAAGAGCCCCAGTGTCAGTGATTGCCGCGATTTAAATAAAAAACAAGAGCGCGCCTGTTTTTTATCCCTCGTACGAACAACCGACAAGGCATCCACCGTGCGACCGCGACTGGTGACTGCGAAGCTGATGGTGGCGCATTGCTGCCTGCCTAAGTTTTCATTCCAATCTATTTGAAAACATGTTGGCACACGGGGGCGTGCACGAATAGGCAGAGCGGTAAAAACGTTAGAGCCCACGTATGCGTGCGACTGCGTCGCGATAGACCAAGTCACGCGTATGCTCGCGGAAAAGCGATCGCCCGAAGGCATATGCAGAAAATGTTGCCGTACGGATGCCAAACTCGAGGGATTTTTTCAAAGGTCGCTTGCGATCCGTCAGCGCTCGGTAGACAGCACGGCTCGGGAAGCGGCCTCGCATTCGCTACCATCGCTAAATCGGCGTACGCGTGAAACACCTCTCCAACGAAATTATTCGGTTTTTGTGCACAACCATGCATCAGAGGGAACTTACCAGACAAAGTCGCGGATACGGTGCGGGTGCACTTGCGTCGGCATCCACGGCGGCAGCCAACTGCAGTGTGGGACGTTTGCGCGCCGTTCCGGGCGTTCGCTGCGGCGGCTTCATCCTCCGGTGATGCGAAGTTATCGATGGCAGGTAGAGCGCCACCACATAATGTGAATGCGATTAATAATATATCTCTTGACGCCACTACCGATAATTGGGTTGAAACATATGGGTTGAAACGCGGCAGACGATAAACGGGACACCGGTGTTTTTTTTTCTCGAGATGCGGGCGCACAGCGCATGCGCTAGCACAGTGGCCACATACATGGCGGCTTTCAGTGTGGCCAAGCGAAGAAAATCGCCCTCAAAACGTTTGAATGAATACCGTCTATAGGCGGTATTCTATAAGCGTCTATACCGTCTATAAGCGAGTGCGTCGTGAGGCGAAAAGAGAGTGCGCGAGCCTTCCTCACTTCCATCAATTCCTACACAGACACACACAAAGTCTGGAACCGAATAAAAAACTTAAACGACAACATACACACAGCCTGCCCCTGGTAAGTACAACAGGGGACACACTCTTAGACCAGGCTAACACACATGCACAACACTTCCAACAGGTTTCGAGCTCTGCGCATTACACGAACACATTCCTAAAACTTAAAAATGCTTATGAAATGAAGTCCCTACATAAAAATAAAAGGTCAAATTCTCATAACAATTCTGAAGTTATACTCTATGAGTTCAGGGCTGCCGCGCGCACATGTAAAGCTTCAGCTGCAGGCGCGGATAAGATTACATACACCATGATACAACACCTACACCCAGGCACTCTTGAAACACTCCTACACCTATACTACAACATATGCCTTTCGCGGCACATTCCAAAATCTCGGAGGGAGGCTATTGTAGTGGCGTTGCTGAAGGCGCGGAAGGGCCCTTCTCCAGCCAGTTATCGACCCATCGCCCTGACAAGCTGCCTGTGCAGGCTCTTTGAGAAGATGATCAACAGAAGACACATGCACTTCTTAGTGTACAATGATTTTCTCGAGGGCTGCCAGGCAGGCTTCAGGGCGGGGCAATCTACCAATGATCAACTCATTGCATTAGAATCATGCATAAAAGATGCTTTCCTCCACAAGCAGTATTGTATGTCGGTATTCTTTGATCTGGAAGAAGCGTACGATACTGCTTGGCAGTATGGCATCCTAAGTGACCTGAAGTCCTTTGGCATGTCGGTTAACATTAAACACGCTTGCCAGCTACACGTATGAAAGAACCTTTAGTGTAAGAGCTGGAAGTGCACTTTCTAGGGTTCCTGTGCACGAAAATGGCGTGCCGCACGGCGGAGTTTTGAGCTGTACTCTGTTTATTGCAAAAATGAATTCTCTAACGAAGGCATTGACACCATTATTTCCTGCTAAATTGATGTACACAACGTGCGATTATCCTTTAGGCCTTCTAATTTGTCTATCTGCGAGCGCCTAGTCCAACTTTGTGTTAACAAGCTAGCTGTCTGGGTAGATCTCAACTGTTTTAAATTCAATCCAGTAAAGTGTACTTCAGTTTTATCTTCGAAAAGCCGTGGCATTCGGCCGGATCCAGACATCAATAGTGTCCCGATTCCGGTCAGAAATGAATGCAAATATTTAGGTGCATTCCTTCGACGAAAAGCTCACATACATACCACCTATAAAACAACTTAAACATAAATGCTTAAAGGCCACGACTATACTCGAGGTTCTCTCCCATACTTCATTTGTGGCTGACAAAACTTTTTAGGGGCGAAGCTCATTAAGGCGTGGGTCTGTCCATCCTCGACGTATGTATGTAGCCACCTCTAGTTTAGTTCTTGGATTGTTTACTAGATGGCGTGGCTACCTCTAGTTTTGTTCTTGGATTGTTTACTAGATGGCGGTGCTTGTATATGATGAAAAGATGCGCTTGGATTGTTTACTAGATGGCGTGGCTACCTCTAGTTTAGTTCTTGGATTGTTTACTAGATGGCGGGGAGCGTTGTAATAAAATCCGTTCGCTGTTGGCGCGCGCTCGGAGTCGCCCGATGGATAAGGCTGCAGATGTGCGAGCCCGCGAGGCAGAAGCGCTCCGTGAAGCTGCGCGACGCCGCCGCCAAGATCCTGCCGTACGAGAGCGGGAGGCCGAAGCGTGTCGTCTGGCTGCGCGACGACGCCGCCAAGATCCCAGCGTTCCAGAACGAGAGGCCCAAGCGTCACGGCAACGGCGCGAGGACCCTGCCGTACGCGAAGCGGCACGGCTGCGGCTCGAAGAGGATCTCCAAAACGTCAGAGAACGGGAAGCGGCGAGAAAGCGCGCGTATCGGCAGGCAGACCCCGATGCAGTGAGAGCTCGTGAGGCGTCTGCAAAACGCATCAGGCGAGCTCAGCCCCAAGGTGCCGACGCGTGGTTTAAGCGAGACTTTTTAGAAGTTACGTTCGGAAACAGATGTAGGGGGCGAACTTTCACTGAAGAGTCACGGTTTTACCGATGATTTCCCCTCAGGACCTTCGCCCACTCATCATCATTCACCCCGTGGATATGCTGTGAATTTTTTCATGTTTTTACTAGCTGGATAGGTTTACGATTGAACTATGGAAGTGTTGTTTATTGGTCAGCAAGCAAAACATCCCTCAAAATGCTGGACCCAGTGCTTCATCTGGGGCAACGCCTGGAATGAGGCTCCTTCCGCACTAGCCCGGTCGAAAGCCTTTATGTGGAGTGTAATAAATGAAACCTACAACTTCAGCGAGCATACCCAGATCTCCGTTATGCTTTTAAAATTTGTTCCATGCCTCAACATCCCTCTAAATAATTTTTGTATGATACATATATGACTGAACGCCTGCTAAATCGACCATCGTTCTCTGCACACTCCTCGTACAGAGTTAGGGAGGAAGCGTCATTGTTTGCTGTCTCCTTTTTAGATGCTATTCCAACTTCTGTGACAGATTTTACAGCATCATGGCATCTCCGCCCTGTATACTACGACCCATCTTTCACACATGTAGATAAAAACCGAGCTCCTAGATGTGCAATTCTGCAGCACTTCTTGTATTTGCAGCAGAAGTGTCAGTGTTCTGAATTTTATACGGGCGGCTTTAAAACTTCCACCTCTGTGTCCTGCGCTGCGCTTGGACCCGGCCTTACTGTCACTAAAACTCTCAATAGTAATACTAGTATCTTTACGGCAAAGCCTTGTGGTGTACTTTTTGTTGTTAATCACATACCTCAAAGCCACATCCCACAATCTATTATCTATACAGATTCCCTCAGCATTGTGCGGGCATTGTGGTCAACAAAGTCTTCGAAAAACCACGTTGTCAATCTTATCGTCAAGGGTACTATATCTGTGTATGTCCAGAAATTTGAACTGGTCCTTTGCTGGGTCCCTGGCCACAGTGGTATAGCTGGGAACGAACCCGCGGATGGAAAGGCTACTGCTGCTCCTACATTCTTAAATAGAGTAGACATAACCGCAATACAGTAGACATAACCACGTGAAGCCACACCGCAGACAACAACTTCGCAAAACATGGCAAACACACTGGAGTGATCAAACAGACACGTTATACGTAAAAAATTTACACCATCTTCCCGCGAGGGAAACCATGGGGTAGATGCGACGCATCGGGAGTTTCCGTTGCGTTTCCGTTATGTTAGCGTGTCCATTGTTGTTGTGTGTCCATATTTTACGCAGCATGTTCACCCCCGACGCGTGGCATCTACACCATCAACAGAAGACACGCCATTACGCTATCTTCCCCTCGCGGAAAGATGGCGTAAATTTTTATCGGGATGGCCGGTGCTTGTTACGGTTGCGCCGACCATCGTGATAGCAGGCCTGTTAGCCTCCATTCAAATCATCGGTGGTCATCGGAGGATGTTATCGGCGGAGCGGCGGCGGAACGACTGAGCGGAGCGGCGCAGTTACCGCGTGTATATGCAGCGGAATGAGAGAGAGCAGCGCACAGCAGCCCATCAGCATGTGTTAACCGAGCGCAAGCTGCGCGCAAGGTGCGCGCTAACCCGCACCCACGCACAGCTAGCACGGCGACGGGGCGAGCGCTAACACGCAGATGGCGCTGAGGTCAGAGCGGCGCTAGCGCGCAGCTGTCGCGGCGAGGAGAATGGGGGAAGGATGCGGACTACGCCGGACAATGCCAGATGGATAAGGCGAGTGAACGAGATGCGTCGCATCTAGAAAACCGCCCTTGGGACCGTGCACCACCTACGCACGCAACAGATACACAGGAGTCGCTTTGGCTAGATTACGGACAGGATAGAAAGTGGAGAAAAAATTCCCGCCAGGTGAGATTCGAACCCACGACCTCCAGAATACCGATCTGGTGCGATAACCACTACGCTACCAGCGGGGCGATTTTCCCCTCCACTTTCTGGGGTATTTATGTTACGGTGCTTTTGTTTCCTGTGCTTTTTGTGGTAGCCAGCGCCACTCAGACTACTCTGGGTGACGGGGACCTTCTTTTTAACCCCCGGGCCGTGGCTCGAGTGTCTACAACATGCCAAGAGTGGTCGACCAGCGTTGAACCCTCTTAAGCTTCCTATGGCACCAAGACTGCAAGAACAGATGCCCTCGCTATGGATGTAGCGAATCAGAATAGGAAATGAGGGGCTCGTTGAAAATAAGACAGAAATAAGAGTTGGCAGTCAAGAAAACCTCGGAAAGCAAAGTAGCGAGAATCCCCCCTTTGTTTTCCGAGGTTTTTTCTGACTGCCAATCCTTTTTCTGTAATAATTCAACGAGCCCCTCATTTCCCATTTGTGATTCGCTATATATATATATATATATATATATATATATATATATATATATATACAGGAAGAAATGCCGGCAGTCTACAACGCCAAAGAAGGCATAGGGGAATGGTTAGAATTTTTTTTACCGTTAGTGACGTTACATTAATATTTATTATTATTAATTACGTGAGAAAGAAAGAAAGAAAAACACGCGGCCAGAGTGGGGACCGAACCCACGCCTTTCGATTAGATCTCGAATGCCTTACCAATACGGCTATCTGGGCGACTGCGTTCCGCTTCACTTTCTGGGGTATTTATATATACTACAACTGTATCTGACGCTTGAGGGTGGTAGCCAGCGCCACTCAGACTACACGGGGAGAAGGGGACCTTCTTTTTCAACCCCCGGGGCGTGACGCGAACGTCTACAACCTGTCATAAGCGGGTAACTGGCGGGAAACCCTCTTATGCTACCTTGGCACCAAGGCTGCTAGAACCGAGGCCCTCGCTAAGCTTTCGCATGATAATAGGATTTGTAAATGAGGGGCTCGTTAGAAAATACAGGAAGAAATGCCGGCAGTCTACAACGCCAAAGAAGGCATAGGGGAATGGTTAGAATATATTTTTTTTACCGTTAGTGACGTTACATTATTATTTATTATTATTAATTACGTGAGAAAGAAAGAAAGAAAAACACGCGCCCAGAGTGGGAACCGAACCCATGCCTTTCGATTAGATCTCGAATGCCTTACCAATTCGGCTATCCGGGCGACTGTGTTCCGCGTGTTTTTCTTTCTTTCTTTCTCACGTAATTAATAATAATAAATAATAATGTAACGTCACTAACGGTAAAAAAATATTCTAACCATTCCCCTATGCCTTCTTTGGCGTTGTAGACTGCCTGCATTTCTTCCTGTATTTTCTAACGAGCCCCTCATTTACAAATCCTATTATCATGCGAAAGCTTAGCGAGGGCCTCGGTTCTGGCAGCCTTGATGCCAAGGTAGCATAAGAGGGTTTCCCGCCAGTTACCAGCTTATAACAGGTTGTAGACGTTCGCGTCACGCCCCGGGGGTTGAAAAAGAAGGTCCCCTTCTCCCCGTGTAGTCTGAGTGGCGCTGGCTACCACCCTCAAGCGTCAGATACAGTTGTAGCATATATAAATACCCCAGAAAGTGAAGCGGAACACAGTCGCCCAGATAGCCGAATTGGTAAGGCATTCGAGATCTAATCGAAAGGCGTGGGTTCGGTCCCCACTCTGGGCGCGTGTTTTCCTTTCTTTCTTTCTCACGTAATTAATAATAATAAATAATAATGTAACGTCACTAACGGTAAAAAAAAATATTCTAACCATTCCCCTATGCCTTCTTTGGCGTTGTAGACTGCCGGCATTTCTTCCTGTATTTTCTAACGAGCCCCTCATTTACAAATCCTATATATATATATATATATATATATATATATTGTAACGAGGGTAATGAACATATGCGATAGACGCAACATGCCATCAAGACATCGGGGTATGTGCCTCACCAGCATAGCCCATATAGGATTATGCCCAATCCACACACGGGGATATGCGCCAAAGAGATGTCAGGGAAGACGATGAATCACAGGACGTGCATGCGCCAGAATCGAGCTTGGTGAACGCAACGGTCAGACCTGCGTTACCCATCGGCTTCGCTCCTGCAATTAAACAACGTCAACCGGCTACCGGTGTGTCGGCTGTCTTCTTAACAAGTGGTGGAGGTCAGGAGTTTCGATCCAGCCCTCGAGCTTCGTTCCCGGACGCTACCACCCCCAATGTCCAGAGAAACCACTCAGCCTGTGATCTGCCGCGGCTCCATGCGCGAGCGGGAACCGGCCAAGTTCAGCGGTGCAGACGACAGCGACGCAGAGGACTGGCTTGCTTCCTTCGAACGCGTGAGTGCGTATAATAAGTGGGACGACAATGCCAAGCTTAGCAACGTCGCCTTCTCTCTAACGAAAGTCGCGGAAACATGGTACAACAATAATGAGTCCGAACTCCGGCCTTGGTCTCATTTCTGTAGCGAATTTATTAGAATTTTCGGCCGTCCTGCTGTACGAAAACTTCATGCCGAACAGTGCTTACGTGCACGCGGACAGAAGGCTGGCGAGACGTTCACCAGCTATATTGAAGACGTCATTGATTTATGCAAACGCGTCGACCCCTCCATGACGGAAGCTGACAAGGTCCGGAACATCTTAAAAGGCGTTGACGACGACGCTTTCCAGATGCTCTTGGCTAGAGACCCCAAAACTGTTGCGGATGTCGTCCGCTTGTGTCAGAGTTTTGACGATCTACGCAAGCAGCGAGCTCTGACTCGACAAGCCTGTGCTCGCGGGGAGTCCGTGGCGAGCGTGGCGGCTACGTACGACGAGGATTCCGCTCTGTTTTCCCGCAACAAAGACTTTATACGAGAAGAGGTGGCCCGCCAAGTTTCCCTGTTCCCTGCACCGTAGAGCCGCCTTCTCCACTAGCGCCTACACTCCGGAATATGATACGGGACCAGGTAGCTAACGCATTGCCACCAGCCGAACACATCGCACCAGTCGCTGCCCCTACGCCCCTCTCCCCTCTCACCTACGCCCCTCTCACCTACGCTGGAGCGACAGCCAGGCCGCCACCACCGCCTGCTCCATTCTTCCAGTCCCCAGCGCCGCAACCAGCCGTGTCGTTCCAGCCGGCGGTGCGGATTGCGCCGACTCACGTACCATCCCGACCACTTCCAACCCCCATCACCAGTCCTTACGATGTGAATGCGTGGCGCACACCGGACAATCGGCCCATCTGTTTCGCGTGTCGGACACCCGGACATGTCGCCCGCTACTGTCGTCGTCGTGTGCTGCAGCCCGCCAACATTTTTCAAGCACCTTTTTACGCAACCCCCCACATCCCGTCTTATGTTCCGCCGCAAACTCCACAGAATTTGCCCACCGAGTCTTCTGAACAGCCGCCGTTCACCAGCCGCCGCTCGTCCTCCCCACGTCGCCGCTCAGTTTCTCCCATGCGTCGCCGCCCGACCAGTGACGGGGAGGAAAACTAACAGCCGCAGTTCCTGAGGCAAGAGCTGCGTCACCGTCGAATTGCACAAGCCCTCAATTTTCACCAAAACATGTTATTGACGTGATTGTAGAAGGTGCCCCTACCGTTGCGCTAATCGATACAGGAGCCGCTGTTTCTGTTATCCATGCCCGTCTCTGCCGGTCTTTACGAAAAGTGATGACGCCACTTTCTGGACTTTCATTACGAGCCGCCAATTCGCAACCCATTAAGCCGCTTGCTGCCTGCACTGCACGGGTCGTCATCAAGAACATCTCTTACATCATTGAGTTCATATTCCTGCCATCCTGCTCCCATGACGACATCCTGGGTTGGGACTTTCTTTCCCGCCACGACGCTATTATTGACTGTGCTCGGGCTGAAGTTGAATTTTCCACTGACGTCTTAGAGGATTACGTTGATGCCCCTACTACCAAGCTACTAATTGCTGAAGACACTGACGTTCCGCCAGGCTCCTCTGTCCTCGTTCCATTATGTTGCACCACTGTCCCAGACGCAACTGTTCTCTTTACGCCCTCAGCCATTTTCCTACGTCGGAAATGTCTTCCTTTGCCCTGTGCCATTTTAACAACTAGTGATGGCGCAAGCACTATGTTAGTCACGAATCCGTCGGCGACTCCGTGTTCCCTTTTTAGCGGAGAAACACTTGGGTTTATCGAGATTGTGGATGCCCGGCTAGTCGTCGACGTACCTGACCATTTGCACCATGTTCAGATTGACGGACTGAGTGTTAGTTCCGGCGTACCAGAACAATTGCCATCTGCTGCTTTTCACCAGTGCATGGACGAAGACCTTGACGCAACCCAACGATCACGACTTGCTGCATTGCTTCGGAAGTTCTGTTCGTCGTTTGATCACGCGCAAAGTTCGCTGGGTCGCACGTCCGTTGTCACGCACTCCATTGATACTGGTTCGCACGCCCCGCTTCGACAGCGCCCCTATCGAGTGTCACCGACTGAGCGCCAAACTATTGAAGACAACGTGACGGATATGCTCAAACGAGGTGTTATTCGCCCTTCCAAGAGTCCCTGGGCTTCGCCTGTGGTGCTTGTTCGGAAGAAAGATGGCTCCATTAGGTTTTGCGTAGATTATCGCCGCTTGAACACCATTACACGCAAAGACGTCTACCCGCTCCCTCGCATCGATGATGCGCTTGATTGTTTGCAAGGAGCCGAATTTTTCTCATCCCTCGACTTACGATCCGGGTACTGGCAGGTCCCAATGGCGGAGGCTGATCGCGCAAAGACGGCATTCGTCACCCCTGATGGCCTCTACGAATTTAACGTTATGCCGTTCGGGCTATGCAATGCCCCAGCCACGTTTGAAAGAATGATGGACAGTCTTTTGCGCGGCCTCAAATGGAAGACGTGCCTTTGCTACTTGGACGATGTAGTCGTTTTCGCTCCAGATTTTGAGACGCACCTGGTTCGCCTAGAGCAAGTTTTGACGTGTCTCGCCGCGGCTGGACTGCAGCTCAACCTGAAGAAGTGTCACTTTGCCGCGCGCAAACTGACCATCATGGGTCATGTCGTTTGCAAGGAGGGCGTTCGTCCGGACGAGACCAAGCTCCGTGCCGTCGCGGAGTTCCCGAAACCGACCACCCTAAAAACACTTAGGAGCTTTATCGGGCTGTGTTCATATTTTCGGCGGTTTATTCGCTACTTTGCGTCCATCATTTCACCACTAACAAAGCTTCTCAGCAGCGACAACGGCATTTCGGCTTGGTCAGCATCCTGTGACGAGGCGTTTCCGACACTCCGTCGTCTGCTCACATCGCCGCCTATACTTCGACATTTTGACCCGGCTGCTCCAACAGAAGTCCACATAGATGCTAGTGGTATTGGTCTTGGTGCCGTTCTCGCGCAGCGGAAATCTGGCTTTGCGGAGCACGTCGTTGCATACGCGAGCCGGACGCTGACAAAGGCTGAGTCCCACTACTCAGTCACTGAAAAAGAGTGTTTGGCCATAATATGGGCATTGGGGAAGTTTCGCCCATACTTGTATGGCCGCCAATTTGACGTCGTCACCGACCACCACGCACTGTGCTGGCTGGCCTTCCTCAGAGATCCTTGTGGTCGCCTTGGTCGATGGGCTCTTCTGCTCCAAGAGTACGATATCAACGTCGTCTACCGTTCAGGCCGGAAGCACTCAGACGCGGATGCCCTCTCGCGCTCTCCGCTGCCGGCTGACGTGTCTCACCTCGCCACTACCGACTGCAGCTTGTCGTCTCTCAGTGCTACTAACATGTGCGCTGAGCAGCGGAAGGACCCATGGATAGCTTCCATGATCAGCTTCCTCTCCGGTGCGTCACCTGCCCGTGTATCAAGGGCCCTGCGACGGCAAGCTTCTCACTTTCAACTGCGCGACGAGCTGCTTTACCGCCGAAATTATTTCTCGGACGGTCGCAAGTGGCTTCTGGTTATTCCACGCCATTTGCGCGCAGATATATGCGCTTCATTTCATGACGACCCGAGCTGCGCCCATGCTGGCGTCATCAAGACATACGAGCGACTCCGCCTCCGTTATTATTGACGTGGAATGTACAACTTCGTACAGAAGTACGTTCGCTCGTGCCCGGAATGCCAACGCCGCAAGTCGCCACCTGCTCGCTCTCCCGCTCCACTGCAACCACTACCCTGCCCGGAAAAACCCTTTGACCGCGTTGGGATCGATCTATACGGACCACTGCCTTCTACAGCTTCCGGTAACAGGTGGATAATTGTTGCCGTTGACCACCTGACGAGGTATGCTGAAACTGCTGCACTGCCCGCATCCACGGCTCGTGACGTCGCCACTTTCCTACTACGTCATTTTATACTTCGCCACGGGGCGCCTCGGGAGCTCCTGAGTGATCAAGGACGGGTCTTCTTGTCGGAAGTCGTGAAAGCGCTACTCGCCGAATGTCACATAGTTCATCGGACAAGCTCATCCTACCACCCACAGACGAATGGGCTCACGGAGCGATTCAACCGCACCCTGGGCGACATGCTTTCAATGTATTTGTCATCCGACCACTCCAATTGGGACCTCGTGCTCCCATTTATTACGTACGCTTACAACACGGCCACACAGGCGACGACGGGATTTTCCCCGTTTTTCTTGCTTTACGGACGTGAGCCGACATGCGCCCTGAATACCATACTCCCTTACAACCGCGATGCCACAGAATACACACCGGTATCACAAATGGCGCAGCACGCCGAAGAATGTCGACAACTAGCCCGTTCTTTTACAACTGCTGACCAACAGCGCCAGAAGCATCGTCGTGACGACTACACCGGTCCTACGACGTTTGATCCTGGTTCGCATGTGTGGCTTTGGGTGCCCTGCCCAACACCCGGTCTCTCCCAAAAATTCGTTGCCAAATATCACGGTCCATACAAGGTCATTGCCCGCACTTCGCCAGTGAACTACCTTGTTGAGCCCGTTACTCCGTCCTCGGATCTTCGCCGCCGTGGCCGCGAAACAGTCCACGTTGATAGGCTCAAGCCTTACTACGACCCGCTCGTGTCGACATCACCCTAAGTCGCCAGGTTGGCTCCTTCTGCACCGGGGGGTGATTGTAACGAGGGTAATGAACATATGCGATAGACGCAACATGCCATCAAGACATTGGGGTATGTGCCTCACCAGCATAGCCCATATAGGATTATGCCCAATCCACACACGGGGATATGCGCCAAAGAGGTGTCAGGGAAGACGATGAATCACAGGACGTGCATGCGCCAGAATCGAGCTTGGTGAACGCAACGCTCAGACCTGCGTTATCCATAGGCTTCGCTCCTGCAATTAAACAACGTCAACCGGCTACCGGCGTGTCGGCTGTCTTCTTAACAATATATATATATATATATATATATATAAACAGCAACAGCGGTGGGTTTATTTCGACATTTCGACTTCGAGACAAGTCTTCTACGGGAATGATGGCTTCGGTCGCTTCCAAAGAGAGCATATATGTCGAAAGTGGAAAGCGGGTTCACGAATGGCCAACGATACCACACAAAAACATACGTGAATAACACAAACACGAAGCAAGAATCTTCCTTATTAGAAGAATGAACAAAAAATGAACAAAAAATGAACAATAAAGAGAGAGACGCAAATGTAGTTGGGGGGAAAAAGGGAAGAAAGGGAGAAGAAAGAGCACTGAATAGGAATTCGAGATGTGGCGGAAACGCGAAAATCTCAACAGCGTGCGAAAGTGGGGTTGTAGAACAAATGAGAGAAGGCAATATATATTCCGCCGCTAGCCGTCACTATGCTAACGCCCAGACGCTCGGAGGGATTGCGTTTCCGTTGATTGAAAGCGACAGTCCCGCCATATGTTCGGAAAGTGCGAACAAGGCATTTTACAGCCCGTTCATGGGCCCGTTCCTGGAGCTGAGGCAATTAAAGGACGTTTCCTGGTCGTGCAGAAGAAAATGGTCCGCCACCATTCCACCGTGCCACCGCCGGATTGGCGCCTTCCGAGAACGGGGCGCTAGGCCGAGTTTTCAGGTCTTTGTCAAAAGCTGCCAGTTTGCAGCTCAGCGACAACCCGTGCGTCGTCGGTGTCTCCCCTCAGCTGAGTGGGGGATGGGGGGGGGGAACAGCCAAACCACAACGCAAGCTTGTCAAGAGGATGGAGGGGAAAACGGAGAAAATAAACCCCGATGGTTCAGTAGCCGGGCTTAGAAGACGACTGTAGGTGCAAGGGAGGGAAAAATAGATTTGCAAGGCGTCAAAAATGTAACCAGTCCGCGGGGGCGAATAGTGATAACAGCGGCAAAGATATGTACGCTCGAGTAATTACGGAGACCCCAGAATTGTATTGCTTATTTTCCGAGTTATGCGCAATATTCAAACGTTCAAATCTCCCAATCAATTTCTGAACACATGTTTTGGGGAGAAGGTAAACAGGAGTTATTGCTGAAACAGCACCGGCACTAAGCAACATTACCTAATTGTAAGATTGTGACGGAGAACTAGAAAAGGTTTCCAAAGTTATAACACAATATTATAAAACAGAGAGTAAAAAACGAGAAAACGATAGGAGTGAACACGAAGAGCGGAAAAGGAGAGAAGGAAGAAAAGAGAAATGAAAACAAAAACGGAAAGACGTCAGCAAAGTGGGAAAAATCCACTGAACAAACGATCACGCGCATGTGATTTCTAGAATCCAGTTCCGGCTACATACACAGCGCCACTGATACGGTTAGGTAGACGACAATGTTTTAATCGCTGCAAGTGTGGCTGGGTCCTCATTTATACCTTTCTTGATTGTATTGAATCGTTATATTAGGTATGCTTCACGTCGTCCTCGTTCCCGGTTTGACCTGAACCTCGTCTCTAAGAGCGTGACAATTAGTTAATCGAAAGAATGATCTGTAAGGCTGAGGTGTCTGGAGAGGGGCAGGGTCGGGCGCGTTTTGGCGTGCGCTTTGTGATTATTGAACCGGAGCCTGAAAGAGGTCCCTGTTTGACCTATATATTGCATTCGACACACAGTGCATTCAATCAAATAAATCACATTGGAAGTGTCACACCTTATGTTCCCGCGAATTTTAAAGAGCACTCTGAGTTGGAGATTTGAGCAGTGCTTGTCTGTTGCATTGGCTTGCAGACACGGCACCGCGGTTTCAGGCATGGCTGGCATTCATTATGCGGGGACAATGAATTGGTCCTTGCGTTCACGAGTGTGTCTTTGAGGTTCCGGGATCGTCGGTAGACGACTCCTGGAGCGGACGGAAACGCCCATTTGAGGCGTTCACTTTGTTCCAGAATGTTGCAGTACCGCTTCAAGATGTTTTTTACGTTAGAAAAGTTGGTGCTGTGCGTGAAGCATAGGTCTGTTCGTTGTAAGTCACGTTGGGGGAGACGGTTCGCAATTAGGCCCACGCGGTTGAGTGCTTCGGCCGTTTTTATGGCCTCATCAGTTACACGCGCTGGGTACCCCTGCCCCTCCAGCATGGTTTTTAAATTTTTGGCGTTGGTAGTGAAATCTCCCGATTTTGAGCAGATTCGTTTGAAACGGTGGTCCTGGCTATAAGGAATGCTATTCTTACAGTGACGTGGGTGGTCGCTTTGGTAATGCAGATATTGCTGGCGATCCGTTGGCTTCCGATACAGCTTTGTCGTGAGTTCACCGTCTTCAATTCTCACGGTCACATTCAGGAAGTTTATGCTTTCTTTTGAGTAGGTGTGAGTAAACTTGATGTTCGGGTGTGCAGAATTGTAACAGTCGATGAAGTGAAGGAGCTCATCCTCGTTGTAGGTCCAAATAAAAAAGATATCGTCAATGTAACTTTTGTACAGGAGGGGTTTTAAGTGGGATTCAGACAGGAATGTGGCCTCTAACTTCCCCATAAACAGATTGGCCTAGCTTGGTGCCATCTTGGTTCCCATGGCGGTTCCACTAACTTGCCGAAAGTACTCATTGTTGGATTCAAATGAATTTAGTTCTAAGACGAGGGCCGCTAACCTCCCAACTACATGGAAGTCTGGGGTATCTGGCTGTTTATGGAGCGCATACATCATGGTTAGTGCGGCTATCCCTTCGTCATGGGGGATGTTTGTGTAAAGGGAAGATACGTCAAGGGTTACTAGGTACGAGTCTTTTGGTACACGAAGATCCCAAATCATGCAAGGGTTTTTCCCCAATCACTTTGAGGAAATCCGTGGTGTCTTTTATGTACGAGTCCAGGACGCTTGGAATGTGCCTTATTAGCATGTCCACAAACCCCAATATGGATTTCGGTGATTGTGCCAATGCTGGATATGATTAGGCGCCCTGGGTTGCCAGCTTTATGGATGTTAGGAAGCATGTAAAATCGGCCCGGACGGGGTTGCACTGGTCGCATTAAATTGTGCTCACTAGAGGTTATTTTCCCCAGTCCAAGAGATCTTTTAATACCGAAGTTACGATTTTGGTGTGCTCCATCGTGGGGTCCTCCGCAAGGCGCTTATAAAAGTTTGAATCATAAAGAGGCCGGTGCCCTTCTCAAATGTAATCTACAGTGTTCATGATTACAATCACTCCTCCTTTATCGGCAGGCCTACTTGTTATGTCGTTTCTTTTTTCCAAACCCTTCAAGCACGCTTTCTCGGACTTTGTTAAATTTTTCCGTTTACCTTTGTGAATTTCATATTCCCGCATGACATCTTTTTGCAGAGCGACGATGTACGAATTCAGGCAATCGTCACGTTGAGTGCTTGGCGTCCAATCCCTGTTTGGGCGTGTCTGCGCATTTTGAACGTTAGGAGGCTTATCTAAAAACTATTCTCTTAGTCTTCAATTTCTTGCAAAGTTATCTGGGTCTTGAAGTAACTGGAATTCATTAAATCAGCCTGCTGTGGCAGAATTTCACCCACTTCGAGAGTAGTTTTGTTTCACCAGGTGACAGGGCAGTACTAGATACGTTTACGATAGCGGTGCCGCGCGGTTCTGTAGTAGGTTGGTTATCCATTATGCAAGAAAGTGGTTGAGGGTCGGGGCTATAGTTGAAAGGCGAGATTTCAGGCAAAGTAGGGTTGGGAACCCTATTTCGTTGGCGAATTTTTGTGTCGACGAGGTCGCTGTGCTTAGCTTTTTCGAACTCCGCTGAGGAGTTTATTTCGTCTTGTGACAGGGGCCCATTGGAGCGGATAAGAGCTATGGTTTGGGCAGTTAGCTGTTTCATCTGTTTTTCGCTATGATTGATGGAAATTTTTACAAGTTCGAGAGAAACACTTAAGAGAACGTTCTGCCATGCTAGTCGGTCGTGATGATCAAGGTTCGTTATGGAAAGCGCGTGAGAGAGCGTGATACCTTTAGGGGTTACTCCAGCTTTTAGGTACACTTGAAGCGTTGATATATGAGGATCATGTCTAATTCGTTTGTCAGAAAGTTTTCTTATTTTTAGGAATGTGGTGCTGTATGATGTATGTACAGAACCGGACTCACCATTTACATATCAATCAGTCCCAATGCGGGGAGCAGGTGTGCGCGGCTGGAGTTGGTTATCGGTCGTAAATATGGAGCAGCGTCGTTGCACGGGTGTTCCGGGCGTCATGCTCTGGGCAGTTGTCGGAAACTCGATGTCGATGTTTTAAACCAGAACTCCGGGAAACGGCACTTGAACCATGTCCACAATGGGGGGGGGGGGCGGTCTTCGGGGCTCTCCGCTGTTGCGCCCGGACTTGCTGCGTTGATGTTCTCCTGGGTGGCATGATGATCGGGGATGCGTGGCTCACTTGACGATACGTCCCGAACCGGAACTCTGTTGGTCTGGATTGCAGGTTGGTAATGCGAGGGACCTCTGGCAGTGGCCGCTTTCAATGAAAACCCGGGTGCCGTTGTTGTTGCATCCCGTATGAGAAGACTCCTCCAAGTTTGCGCCATCGCAGCGGCTCCTAGGAAGCTGGGGTGAAGCCCGTCCGCAGCCAGGAAACGACGGGGTGGGAGTGAGCCAAACTGATAGTCCACGTACGTCACTTTGTTTGGGCGACAACAGTAGCTCCGGATTGTTTCGTTGAATTTGCGGGCTTCCCAATTATATATATATATATATATTGAAGCTTAGTTTATTGGACCACTAACCAGCAGTTAGAGCTCCGGAGAAGCCGAGGTTTTTCGTGCTTAGCAAGCAATGTCCAACGCGATACTCGATCGGCCCATGCGCCAAGCGATGCTTCTGCCTCTTCGTCGTCGGGAGTGCACCAAGCAGAATATCCCCAACGGCGAATTGTCCTTGCATGAACGCCTGTGACAATTGCATCAATCGCGTCCACAATCAACGCTACAATATTGCTTCTCCGCAGCTCTAACTGCTCGTAAGTGGTTTAATAAACCACGCTTCAATCTATACCTATAAAGAAGGGCCCGACTGACTGACTGACTGACTCATCAACGCCCAGCCAAAACTGTTAGACCTAGAGACTTGAAATTTCACGAGTTTATTTGCGTCATTGAGTAGGTGCTCACTAAGGCGGGGTTTTCAGAAATTGCCCTCCTAACCAAAGAAAACGGCGAAATAGTGGTTTCGGGAATTCGTGATTTTCTCGGTCACCCATTCATATATCCACGCGCTTTTTTCTGATATAAGTAGCACTTAAGAATACCTAAAAAGTAGTTTTTGGATTTCGCCCTAACCTACAGCAGCGAGGTGATTCCGCATTCCAGAACTAAAACGCTGTTCCTAAAGATTCTCAAATAAATCTTTCACCGATTCAGTAATCCAACTGGTTTTTGCTAGAATATGTTACTCATACAAATGCACAAAACCGTTTTTAAGGATTCCGCTCTGCGACGCCGCTAAAACAGTCCAATTGTTTTTTACAACAAATGACACTGCTGATGAGCCAAAAAGGCCTGACAGGTTGTGTGCACGTCTAACCAAACTGCTCTTTCAAACGGCAACAGATTGCAAGGGCAAATTCTGATTACGGTGCTTGAGGTCAATATTTCTTAAAATTTTACGAATTCCACCATGGATAGAGTGAAAAGCGCTAAAATAGTTTTTCAGATATCAATTTTTTTTTACCGCCCACCATCTGAGATATCGAATTGATTTTCAATGGGATAGGCAACTTACTCACGTATCTCAACACTGTTATACAAGGTTTTTCAATGACACCCTCCCAATAGAGGCAAGCAGGATTTTTGGAAAAGACTGTGTTTTTACACATTCGTACATAACCACACAGCCAGTTGATATCTCCCTTTCGTTTTTTCTTGAAAATGCTGCCCATTTAATTGCACAAAAACCACTTCCAGGATTTTGTCCTAACATGCGGATAAGAAGGCCAGCGAGATTTTTTATTCTGCATTCTTTTGGACGTAAAATTCAGTTGCGTTTTCCCGCGTTCGCTTAGCTGTCGGCATCTGTTGACACCTTCGGCAACTACGCGTCTCCTGTAGGAGCAGGTGTCCTCTATACCTATAAAAAGAAGTGCCCGACTGACTGACTGACTGACTGATTGACTTATCAACGGGCAGCCAAAACTGTTATACCTAGAGACTTGAAATTTCACGAGTTTATTTGCGTCATTGAGTAGGTGCTCACTAAGGCGGGTTTTTCAGAAATTGCCCTCCTAACCGAAGAAAAGGGCGAAATTGTGGTTTCGCGAATTCGTGATTTTCTCGGTTACCCATTCATATATTGACGCGCTTTTTGCTGATATAAGTAGCCCTTAAGAATACCTAAAAAGTGCTTTTTCGATTTCTCCATAACCTACAGCAGCGAGGTGATTCCGCATTCCGGAACTAAAACGGTGTTCCTAAAGATTCTCAAATAAATCTTTCGCCGATTCCGTAATCCAACTGATTTTTGGTGGAATATGTTACTCATACAAATGGACAGAACGTTTTGAAGGATTTCGCTGCGCGACGCCGCTAAAAGGGTGAAATTGTTTTTTACAAATGACACGGCTGATGAGCCAAAAAGGCCTGACAGGTTATGTGCACGTCTAACCAAACTGCCCTTTCAAACGGCTACAGATGGCAAGGGCACATTCTGATTACGGTGTTTGAGGTCAATATTTCTTAAAATTTTACAAATTCTACCATGGAGAGAGTAAAAAGCGCTAAAAAAATTTTTCAGATATTAATTTTTTTTACCGACCGCCTTCTGAGATATCAACTTGATCTTCTTTGGGATAGACAACTTACTCACGTATCTCAACACTGTTATACAAGATTTTTCAATGACACCCTCCCAATAGAGGCAAGCAGGATTTTGGGAAAAGGCTGTGTTTTTACACTTTCGTAAATAACCATCCAGCCAGTTGATATCTCCCATTCGTTTTTTCTTGAAAATGCTGCCCATCTAGTTGCCCAAAAACAACTTTCAGGATTTTGTCCTAACATGCGGATAAGGCCAGCGAGATTTTTTAATCTGCATTCTTTTGGACGTAAAATTCAGTTGAGTTTTCCCGCGTTCGCTTAGCTGTCGCCATCTATGGACACCTTCGGCAACTACGCGTCTCATGTTAGTCTTCGCGGGCGACCGTTCATCGTCAAGCGGAGTATCTGCAGCAGAGTGCCTGCCGTGTGCATAAATGCGGAAGAACTGTTCGTCCCCGCCCATCTATAAGGAGTAACAGGAAGACGAAACGCATGCAGTTAGTCTCTTTGCTGCGTCGGTAATCCCCTAATGGCGTCGTCGTTGCCCTTTTGCGCATATGTCTGCGAACAGTTTTACATTTCCAAAACACAAGCCATTGCAGTCAGTGGGTCTTTTAGATGGTGCTACGGGAGAAAATATTGATGTTAATTATAAGAAAATCGCCAAGGGTTAGTAGTGCGGCGGGTAATGGCCAGGAGCGGCGAAGCGCGATTGCCAGAGGCTTCTCGGTGAGGTTACGTTGATACGCTGTGTTTCACACGATTCATGCGAGGTAATAGCGCCCAATGAAAGATTTCAAGCGCGTCAACAGTCACAAAAATTATTCACAATAGCAAACGTTGATTGCTAAGCGTAATAAATATGTATATGTTTAACGGACGAGAAAAAACGCAGTATGTGCTGATGACAACTGCAAAATAAAATTGCTCGCTACAAGTAAGCGTCTCGAAGTAATCTTTTGCAATC
Source organism: Haemaphysalis longicornis (assembly GCF_048455015.1). Classification (NCBI taxonomy): domain Eukaryota; kingdom Metazoa; phylum Arthropoda; class Arachnida; order Ixodida; family Ixodidae; genus Haemaphysalis; species Haemaphysalis longicornis. The sequence goes on along the minus strand of NW_027526397.1, from coordinate 1,519,716 downwards.
GGTACATAATTGCCTTGTGCACCGAAGCCATGATAATGCTGCGACTGCTGTAAAACGCGGTTGCATTTCCCAGTTGCAATCGTCTAGCGACGCGAACTTGAAGAATTAAGGATAAGGAACATCGAATTTGGTTTCGCCGATGCAGGAAAATATGGTCCGTTTCCCTATTTTGACAGTCACACAGGTGACCGCCTTCACACACGATACCTAGAGTACTTAAAATATGTATCGAACACTAAGAAAACACTTAGCTTGTGCGAATTTGTGCGGAAAGACATGAGTCATCCGATCGCCCAGCTACCTATGTCAACTAGGCGACGACGAGTTGATTGTTATTTATGAGAAAAAACTATGGTTGTGAGGCTCTACTTCCAATCGAACTGAGCAATGGTCCCTAAACCTAGCAAAGCGCTAAGCGCAAGGCGCAAAACGCGGTCACCTTCGCTTGCACGGATAGTAATTCGGGCACCAGTTGCAATGGATCTGTTGCATTATGCACAGAACTACACGCTGTACACTGTACTATTATCTACCGCAGCTACTACCCGGTAGATTGGACTAAGATCTGCTACACAGAAATGACTACCAGCATCATCATGAATGGGGAACTGGGGCCGCCAATCAACATCGGACGGTCGGTTAGGCAGGGCTGCCCCATGTCCCCTATTCTATTCGTACTGTACATAGAACCTCTCTGCAGGATGGCAATAGCGTCCAAGTAGATCCGAAGCTTGGTTCTCGGAGACGAAGAACTAAAGGTCCTGGCCTATGCGGACAACGTCGCCTTTCTGTGCACATCGAGAGAGCAGGCGGGGGAGGTTGTTGCACTGGCCAAGGAATTTTGTCGATTCTCCGGGGCACAGCTCAACCTTTCGAAATCAGAGGGAGCATGGCTAGGAGAATGGCTCACCAAACCCCAACAATTCTACGGAGTTCGATGGAGGGGGGCCATCACCCGCTACCTTGGGGTAAACCTAGATACCGGCGCAGCCATCGCCCCCCGGTGGCAGACGAAACTGGCAGGTGCTGGAAGGAACTTGGAGCCCTGGAGAGCACGACATATTGCCCTCTTTTCTAGGGCACATGTTTGCAACGCCGTGGCATACCCGGCCATCTTGTACGCGGCCCGTGTCTCGACTATTGATGCAGGCTCAGTGGCGAAGCTACACCGGTTGTTTGCGGTGTTCGTCTGTAGATCCACGTATGAACCCATGCGCCGCACGAACATTTTCTGGAGTGCCGAAGCCGGGGGTCTTGGGCTCGTCAACATGGAACTTAAACTGATTGTACAGAGATTTGTGTACTTCCGAGATCACAGTGATGGCTTTCTCCAGGCGGTTCTCCAAAGTGTAGGAGCCCTACACCTGGCCCCTTGGCTCGTTACAACAGCAGAGCTCGCACATGGGGCCCGCGCAACAGGCTTTTACAGGGAAGTGGCGGGGGCACTTCTCCTCTTGCAGGAACTCTTCTCCTAGGAGTATTTGTGCGCAGTGAAGCCGAGGAAGCTCTACTGAGATTTAGTAGAACAAACCCTCCCACCCCCCTTGTACCGCTCCCCACCTTTAGGCCCCCTAAAAACTGACGTCCTACGGCGTGTGCGGAAACTCCCCGTGCCAACAATTTCGAAATATTTATTCCGTCTGCACGCAGGGATACTCAAAACTAAGGCAAGGCAGGAAAAGCGGGGTTTCTTCCTCCCTGGAGGGGTCAGCTGTCCGCTGTGCGGAAGGCGGGAGATGGGCGAGCATGTATTCTTAGAGTGTAATACGACATCGTATTTCTGGGACGAGCTGCAGTGCTCCTTTGGCACACAATGGCAGCTCACCTGGTCCAACTTAAGGTTCTTGGATGCAGACACAGAACTCCCACACCTCCGAGATTGCATCCACGTCATGGGACTCCACTCGCTTTGGAGAGCAAGGGTGGATGCTGTCGAATGCGCTGAACACCCTCGGCCGGCGTGAAGGCATTTTGTTCAGAAGGCACAGCGGGCAGTGGCCGCCCTTGACGGGCCTGACTCAGACTCCGAGTTGCGTGATGCATTGGCGCAGGGTTCGCGTGTCCTTTCAGAATTTAAGGTAAAGCAGCGGAGGAGATGGGACTCAATTTGATGGCTAGAACCAGGAAACACACCTGCTCACCTCTGCTTGCCCAGAACCCCCTTCCCCTCCCTCCTCTCCCATCCCATTACCTTCAACCGGTGAACAAAAGGCACCGTTATCCATTCGACAACGTTCGTGCTGGTGTAATTACCGCCCTAACTCTGCGGCTGTGCCAGCATTACGATGCCACTAGCACACACTTGCCGGCAGAGCATGCTTGCGCCATGCTAGTGTAAAGGCCGTAAGCGCCTATTTTTCTGCATGTGTAAAGCTACTATTGTGCACAATGAATACCCTGCAATCATCTGATGTGATCCTGTATATATCTCTGTAAATAAAGTGTTTGTTATCTAAAAAAAACCTGGCGGCGTGGCCCAGCGGATAGCATGCCGGTTGTTTGTGTATATTTCCAGGCGTCGGCGGTTCGATCCCTGCCAGAGCTTTTTTCTTTTTTCCTGCACTCTCAGCAGTTCGTCTCTGGGTAGTATCGGAATCGACCATCCGGGGTGGGGGACTAACCGTTCGTCCCCTCGCAGTTAGTCCCCAAAGGGACTAATGATTCTGGCAGAGGCAGTTAGTCCCCCAAAGAACGAACTGTTAGTCCTTTTTGCCTAAGAGTGTACCTATAAAAAGAAGTGCCCGACTGACTGACTGACTGACTGACTCATCAACGCCCAGCCAAAACTGTTAGACCTAGAGACTTGAAATTTCACGAGTTTATTTGCGTCATTGAGTAGGTGCTCACTAAGGCAGGTTTTTCAGAAATTGCCCTCATAACCGAAGAAAAGGGCGAAATTGTGGTTTCGCGAATTCGTGATTTTCTCGGTTACCTCTTCATATATCGACGCCCTTTTTGCTGATATAAGTAGCCCTTCAGAATACCTAAAGAGAAGTTGTTGGATTTCGCCCTAACCTACAGCAGCGAGGTGATTCCGCATTCCGGAACTAAAACCTAAAACGGTGTTCCTTAAGATTCTTAAATAAATCTTTCACCGATTCAGTAACCCAACTGATTTTTGCTAGAATATGTGACTCATACAAATGCACAGAACAGTTTTGAAGGATTTCGCTCTGCGACGCCGCTAAAAGGGTCAAATTGTTTTTTACAAATGACACGGCTGATGAGCCAAAAAGGCCTGACAGGTTATGTGCACGTCTAGCCAAACTGCTCTTTCAAACGGCTACAGATTGCAAGGGCACATTCTGATTACGGTGTTTGAGGTCAATATTTCTTAAAATTTTGCAAATTCCACCATGAAGAGAGTGAAAAGCGCTAAAATAATTTTTCGGATAATAATTTTTTATCCTACAGGAGACTCGTAGTTGCCGAAGGTGTCAACAGATGGCGACAGCTAAGCGAACGCGGGAAAACTCAACTGAATATAACATCCAAAAGAATGCAGATTAAAAAATCTCGCTGGCCTTCTTATCCGCATGTTAGGAGAAAATCCTGAAAGTGGTTTTTGGGCAATTAAATGGCCAGCATTTTCAAGAAAAAACGAATGGGAGATATGAACTGGCTGGGTGGTTACTTACGAAAGTGTAAAAACAGTCTTTTCCCAAAATCCCGCTTGCCTCTATATATATATATATATATTATAGTGGGGTTTATTGACAGGGCGTTATAGCGAGGTCTTACTGCCGTGAAGTCCAAACGGGTCAGAGCGAGCTCTCGGCGGGTCTCAGAAGCAGTCTCGCGCACAGCACTCTCGGTGGGGCTGCCAGTCCCAGATCCAGGCACATACCCGCTTGTGGCGGATTGTCCCACATTCGAGCACATACCCGCTTTGGGGGAATTGTCCCGATACTACGCACATACCCATTTAAGGAAGTGCCCTTGCTGCTCGTAGTATCTTCATTACAATCACCCCCCGGCAAAGAGAGACGCCATCCTGGCGGCTCAAGGCGATGCGACAACGACGGGGTCATAATACGGCTTCATGCGCTGTACGTGAACTGTTTCGCGCCCACGGCGACGAAGATCGGTCGTGGCAGTGATTGGCTCAACGACGTAATTCACGGGGGACGTTTTCTCGATAACTCGGTAGGGTCCATGGTACTTAGCTTGGAGTTTTGGTGAAAGACCGGGTGTCTTGGACGGAATCCACAGCCACACGAGGGATCCGGTTGCATAGGTACGTGCGGTGGCTGAAAGGTCACGACGAGATTTTCGGCGCCCTTGTTCCGCAGCGGTGAAGGATCGAGCCAGTTGACGGCACTCTTCGGCATGCCTAGCTATCTCGGAAACGGGCCTGCACTCGGAGACATCGGGACGGTAGGGCAGGATGGTGTCCAGGGAGCCGGAAGGCTCACGCCCATAGAGTAGAAAGAATGGCGAGAAGCCCGTCGTAGTCTGCGTCGCCGTATTATATGCAAACGTGACAAATGGCAAAACCAAGTCCCAGTTTGAATGGTCCGAAGAGACATACATCGAAAGCATGTCGCCAAGCGTGCGGTTAAATCTTTCGGTTAACCCATTGGTTTGTGGGTGATACGCTGTAGTTTTTCTATGAACGACTTGGCACTGGGTCAGCAGGGCTTGTACAACGTCGGATAAAAAGACGCGTCCTCTGTCGCTCAAGAGCTCCTTGGGCGCGCCGTGGCGCAAAATAAACCTTTGCAGGAGGAATTCTGACACATCACGCGCCGTGACAGTGGGGAGTGCGGCTGTTTCCGCATATCGGGTAAGATGATCCACTGCAACGATGATCCAACGGTTTCCTGCGGTTGTGCTCGGGAGGGGCCCGTAGATGTCGATCCCAACGCGGTCGAAAGGGCGCGCCGGGCATGGTAGTGGCTGTAGAGGTCCGGTAGGGTGTTGCGGCGGAGACTTGCGGCGCTGGCATTCGAGGCAGGAGCGGATGTACTTTGTAACAAACGTGTACATTCCGGGCCAGTAGTAGCGTATGCGCAGCCGCTGATATGTCTTGAGGATGCCAGCGTGGGCGCATTGCGCGTCAGCGTGGTAGGATGAGCAGATAGCGGAACGCAAATGACGCGGAATAACTAGCAACCATTTGCGGCCGTCTGCGAAATAGTTGCGCCGATATAGGAGTTCATCCCGAACGGCGCAGTGTGAAGCCTGGCGACGGAGTGCACGGGACGCCGAAACTGTGGACGGACACGACAGGTATTGCAGTATGGACGCAATCCAGGGGTCTTTCCGCTGCTCTGCAGCCATGTCGCGGATGTCAAGTGACGCCAGGGCGCAGTCGAGCGAGGATATGCAGGCATTTTCTGACTCCACGGGACATCGAGAAAGGGCATCGGCGTCCGTATGCTTGCGGCCGGACCGATACACAACGCGAATGTCGTACTCCTGGAGGCGGAGAGCCCAACGGCCAAGTCGGCCGCACGGGTCTTTTAGTGACGACAGCCAACACAACGCGTGATGGTCCGTGACAACGTTAAACGGGCGGCCATACAGGTAAGGACGGAACTTGTGAATCGCCCAAACGATCGCCAAACATTCTTTTTCGGTGACCGAGTAATTTCGCTCCGCCTTTGTGAGAGTACGGCTGGCATAGGCAACTACATACTCCTGTACGCCGTCTTTTCGTTGAGCCAGTACAGCGCCAAGACCGACACCACTGGCATCAGTGTGTACCTCAGTTGGTAGGAGGGAGTCGAAATGGCGTAGTATTGGGGGCGATGTAAGCAAGCGCCGTAAAGACACAAAAGCTTCCTCGCAGTCAGGCGACCAGGCGACAGCTTCTCTACCGGATCCATTGAGAAGCTTCGTCAAAGGTTCGATGATGGTGGCGAAGTTCCGGACAAAGCGGCGAAAATAGGAACATAATCCGACGAAACTTCGTAGGTCTTTAATTGTGGCGGGTTTCGGAAATTGGGCGACGGCGCGAAGCTTCTCCGAGTCGGGAAGGATGCCATCTTTTGAGACGACACGACCCAAAATGGTCAGTTTGCGAGCAGCAAAGCGGCATTTCTTTAAGTTCAGCTGTAATCCAGCAGACGTGAGGCACGTCAAGACCTGTTCTAAGCGCTCAAGGTGAGTGGTAAAATCGGGAGAAAACACGACAATGTCGTCTAAGTAACAAAGGCATGTTTTCCACTTGAGGCCCCGTAGAACACTGTCCATCATTCTCTCAAATGTTGCGGGCGCATTGCAAAGTCCGAAAGGCATGACGTTAAATTCGTAAAGTCCATCAGGTGTCACGAAGGCAGTTTTTGAGCGATCAGGTTCGGCCATGGGAACTTGCCAGTAGCCTGAACGTAGATCGAGAGACGAGAAGAATTCAGCGCCTTGCAAGCAATCAAGAGCGTCATCGATACGAGGTAGCGGGTAGACGTCTTTGCGGGTGATTTTGTTCAGACGCCTATAATCGACGCAGAACCGGATGGACCCATCTTTCTTCGTGACAAGCACGACGGGCGATGCCCAGGGGCTTGAAGAGGGTCGAATGACGTGGCGCGTGAGCATGTCAGCGACGTGTTCGTCAATCACACGCCGTTCCGCAGGTGAAACACGATAAGGTCGCTGCCGCAGTGGGGCGTGGGATCCGGTATCGATTTCGTGGGCAACTGTCGACGTGCGGCCCAAGGCGGTCTGATGACAGTCGAAGGATTGACGGAAGCGATCGAGAATGGCGAGGATTTTGTCCCGTTGTGCTCGGGTGAGATCGCCATCGAGGGATTGTTGAAAAACATCAGGGTCTTCCTTGGGATGAGGGCTGAGGACATTCACCGAAAACGAAGATGTTTCCTCCGGGACGGCCATGATCAGAATGGGGTCGAGAGCTTCCACGTATCCGAGACATTCCCCACGATATAATGTTGATGGGCAAAACGATGGATTGCTGACAAGCATAACACTGGACCCAGATTGGACGTCGAGGACAGCAGCGGGCAAAGGAAAGCATTTCCGAGACGAAAATACACTCGATGGCGTGAAAACAACAGGGGAATCAGGGGTGACGTCACAAGAAACAGGCACAAGCACGGAGGAATGGGGCGGGAGAGACCTGTCGTCCATCACGATTAACCTCACGGACACGTCAGTCGATGGCAGTTCGCATGACGGAAATAGTGCGACCTCTGCACGAGCACAATCAATGACGGCGTGATGACGTGATAAGAAGTCCCACCCGAGGATGATGTCGTGCGAACACGAAGGAAGGACAATGAACTCGATGACGTATGTGATGTCTTGTATCGCTACACGAGCGGTGCACATGGCTAGCGGTTTAACCTCTTGCGCACTTGCGGTTCGCAGAGTAAGGTCGGAGAGTGGCGTTGTCACTTTTCGTAATGAGCGGCAGAGTCGTTGACTTAAGACGGACACAGCGGCACCAGTATCAACAAGCCCTAATGCGGCTACACCTTCAACGGTCAGTTCAATAACATTGGCGGGTGAGAAACGACGACTTCGGCATTTAGACGTCAGTGCAGTTCTTGCCTCGGGAACTGCAGCCGTCAGTTTCCCTCGGTGGGTGGAGTCTGGCGAGGGCGCATGGGAGAAAGGGAACGGGAACGCGGGGACGAGGAGCGGCGACGCGGAAAGGGCTGCTGGTCCACAGGGTACGAACTCGGTGTCGGGCACGTGTCAACACGAGCGAAGTACTGCTGCGGTCCATAGGCGGGCGCTTGATACGGGGCGTCGTTAGAAAACGATGGCCGCCGGCGGCACAACCGGGCCACATGTCCTGGAGTACAACACGCGTAGCAGATCGGGCGGTTGTCGGGAGTGCGCCAGGGATTCGGTGTTTGGGCTGGCGGCCGGTTATACGCCATCGTTCGCAGACCTGGCGTACGGTAGTAAGGCTGGAAAGCGCCTGGTTGCAGCTGTCGGACGACTCCAGCGTAACTCAGCGGTAGCGTTTCAGGAGAGGCGAGAGGCGTGGCCACCGGTGGCGCAAGGGGAACTGCCAGTTGAGGTTCCAGAGGTGCCGCTACGGGTTGCGCGAAGGGCACCGTCGAAGGAGAAGCAAACGGTGCAGTTACAGCGGAAGTTACGGGAGCGGGCAGAGGCGGCGGTTGGTCGAATGAAGGAAGCGTCTCGGCAACCTGTTGTCGAACTAGGCGGCGCACAGTCGGAGGCAGTGGACCCGCAGGCACAGGAGCACTGGGGAGCAGGGAAATCTGCCGCGTAACTTCTTCCCGCACGAACTGCTGGATGTGGGGCAAGAGGCACGAAAGGTCAGGAGGCAAGGTTAAGGATGATAGCGATCCTCGGGAGAAGTCGTCATTCGGCGACGGACGCTGGCGTGTGAAAACGCGCTGCTTTCGCAGCTCGTCATAGCTCAGGCACAAATTTGTGACTTCGCTCACAGTCTGCGGGTTCTTTCCCAGAAGCATCTGGAATGCATAGTCTTCAATGCCCTTTAGAATGTGTTTGATTTTATCACACTCGGGCATCGCAGGATTCACTCGCCTGCATAGGTCCACGACGTCCTCTATATAGCTCGTGTATGCCTCGTCCTCTTCCTGGGCTCGCTTGCGTAGGCGTTGCTCAGCTTGAAGCTTTCGCACAGCAGGTCGAGCGAATGCTGCCAGGAAGCGGGCCTTGAAATCCGTCCAAGTGCGCGTATCAGTTGTATTGTTACGGAACCACAACCTTGCGACTTTGTCCAGATACAAATCGACGTTGTTCAGCTTCATGGTGTCATCCCATTTATTATGAATGCTCACCCTTTCGTAGGAGGTCAGCCAGTCCTCTGCGTCGGTATCATCCTCGCCGGTGAAGTGGGCGGGTTCTCGTTGGAGCAGAACACCGGAGCACATGATGGGTGCGGGCTGCGGCGACACCATTTCCTCCTGGTCGATTCCTCCGGGTACGGGCCTAAGCACTCGCTTGCTGCGTAATTCCAGGTTGGGGACCTTGTAAAGTGTAGGACCTCCACCAAAATATAGTGGGGTTTATTGACAGGGCGTTATAGCGAGGTCTTACTGCCGTGAAGTCCAAACGGGTCAGAGCGAGCTCTCGGAGGGTCTCAGAAGCAGTCTCGCGCACAGCATTCTCGGTGGGGCTGCCAGTCCCAGATCCAGGCACATACCCGCTTGTGGCGGATTGTCCCACATTCGAGCACATACCCGCTTTGGGGGAATTGTCCCGATACTACGCACATACCCATTTAAGGAAGTGCCCTTGCTGCTCGTAGTATCTTCATTACAATATATATATATTGTTAAAGTAAAAGGGAGGTTTATTTATTTCCTGGACAGGACGGCGAAGATTCACAGGAACGAACGGGGCTCCAAACGCTCCAAACGCACATGCCTGAGGATGTTCACAGCGTGGAATGAATGGCTTTAAGCGGGCGATGTGAGCCAGTTGCGTCTTGTTGCTCCGGCGTCCAGTCGTAGTGAGCCGTGACAGAACGTACGTGACGTCGCTCAAGCGATCAACAATAACGAATGGGCCTGTGTAGCGTGACAGAAACTTAGTGCACACGCCGCGCTTTCGTATTGGAGTCCATATCAAGACCAAGTCACCTTTTGCATAAGAGACGAATTGGTGCCGACTGTCGTTGCGCTTCTTAGAACGCGTCTGCGACGACACAGTTCGAAGTCTTGCAAGGCGGCGAGCCTCTTCGGCAAGGCACAGCGTCATCGCAACCGAGGGCTCACAATGCAGTGAAAACGGCAAGATGGAGTCCAGAGTATTACGAGGAACACGAGCGTACAGCAAGAAGAACGGACTATAACCTGTGGTTTCATGCGTCGCAGTGTTGTATGCATATGTGACAAAAGGCAACAGCTCGCCCCAATTCTTTTGGTCCGAGTCGACGTACATGGCGAGCATGTTAGTAAGAGTTTTGTTTGGGCGTTCGGTCATGCCGTTTGTCTGAGGGTGGTATGGTGTGGAGTGGCGGAAACGAGTACAAAGACGTAGAAGCTCTTCAATGACGTCTGCAACGAATTGGCGATCGTGGTCATTGATTATCACCCGAGGAGCACCGTGCCGAAGAATGAGAAAGTGCAGCATGAATAGTGCCACTTGAGCAGCGGTGTCGGTCGGAACAGCCGCGGTTTCCGCGTATCGCCAAAGATGGTCAACGCAAACGATGACCCATCGATTACCAGTGGAAGAGCGCGGAAATGGACCTAGCAGGTCGATGCCAACTTGTTCGAACGGAGAACTTCGAGGTGCAACTGGATGAAAAAGTCCCGATGGAGCATGGGTAGGGCTCTTATATTTCTGGCACTCTTGACAACTGGCTACGTACTGCGCTACAGTGCGATTCATATGCGGCCAGAAGAAGCGTTCTTTTGTGCGATTCAAGGTTTGCGCCGTTCCCAAATGACCGAAAGTAGCGTCGTCGTGCATTGTGCGCAGAACTTGTCCCACCTAGGCGCCACCCCACCTTGTTTCCTAACCGGTGGCTGAAGTGAATCCCGTCGCACTGCAAAGCTTGCTTATGTCCAATGCTGCCCACTACCCTGTTCTCGTCTATCACTTCAAGCCAAAGTTGCTTACAGCGCGTCGCGATCTCGTTCTAAGTAGCGAGTACTGCCCGTTCGGTGCGCACGCCGTGCTTCGTCACCTCCGGCACGGTGCAGACTGGAATGAGCACATTTGGTGCCGTCGCCCGCAGGTAATTTATCCCCTTCGCTTCCTAAAAAAGTCTTCTCTCTCATTTGGAAAGTGGTCTGGGTAGCTCCGACCTGGCCACCCAAAAGCTCTTGGTTGAACGAGCTGCTTTGGTCGCAACCAGCCTGTTAGCCCCCCGTCTGCTTTAACCCACCTATTCTTAATAAAGACTTCTCTCGCTCTCTCTCTCCCTCTATCTCTTTCTGTCTCTCTTTTATTAAAACGATTGCTTTGTCTCGATATCAATGAGACCAATTTTATCGCAACCTTCAAACTAAATACTTTCCTTCGATTTCTCTGTGACATAACAAAATTTGTTTTGTGGAACAGGAGGCTGCCCTCCAATATAGATTGATTGATTGATTGATTGATTGATTGATTGATTGATTGATTGATTGATTGATTGATTGATTGATTGATTGATTGTAGCGATTAACGCGCCGACGCAACGCAGGCGATGAGGCGCGCCGTAGTGGAGGGATCTGGATTAATTTTTACTACCTGGGGATCTTTAACGTGCGCCGAAATCTCGTAGACACGGATATTTTTGCTTTTCGCCTCCATCCGAAAAGCGAACGCCGCTGCCGGGAATTGAACCGCATCGGCTTAGCCACTGCCGTGCAAAGTCATCGCCAAGAACATGATGCAGCGTTTGCAGCGTTCAACCACCGAACGACGACGATGGTTGACCGCAAGGCTTTCTCGTGATAGAGTCTTTGGTTGGCCAATCCCACACTGCAAGTGTGTGCTTACTCTGGAGGTATACCCCAATTTTCCAGAATACACAAAGCAACTCTCGCTTGTGCACTAGGTAGGCCTAATGTTTGCGTTTCGGGTGTACGACGCAAATCGGTACCTGCTGCTTGGCGTTCGCTTCGGCCATGTCGAAATGGAGCACTCGGATAGACGGCGGCTTCATACCGCGAGGGTTCCAGGTGCGATTCCGGCCACGGAAGCGTTATCTCTTTCACTTCACGCACGGTCATGCATCATCATCGTTAGAGAAGTATGGCTTCCCTGCAGAGCGTATTGTACAACGGCATGAGTGAGGACACTAAAGGTTCGCTTCAAACGCCGCCCAGCACTGCCAAGGGCAAGCAACTACCGTACCGTTCGCAACCAAATCACAAGCCGAGGATTAGGAAGTGGCGGAACGCTCTCCGCGTCATGGGAGACGCTTAAATTCGAGTCGTTTCGCCCGCCCCTTCGTAACTTGCCAAATTCGTTTCTGGGTCGTAAAATGCGTGTTCACAACAGTACTACCGTCAGCTGATTCGGCATGATATCTACGAGCTGTTGGTGCTCAGGTGAAACAGCACTGATGAATATTCGCTCGCCTGCAGTGTGTGTTGTGCGCAGCCTTCCGAGTCATTCTTGGAGCAATTGATGTTGCGGCGAAAGATCATAAAGGCGGTATAGCGAACATTACCTAAAAATCAAGTAAGAAATATCGTTCCTACCCAACATTCGAGCCTGCATAGTGCGACGCAGCATTCCCGTATCGCTGTACCATCCAGCAACAAAAGCGTAATGGTACCAACCGAAATAACAACTACATCATCTGAAGGCTCCCGCTTATGTCGAACGTTGGTGCTTCTTAATAGGATTACAGCGTTCATAGCTACTTATACGAGAATTTCCTGAACAACGCTTGTAGTAAGCTTCTCCTTCGCTCCCATAAGTGCGTGATCACCAGCGAGTGCATTACCAGGTAGGGAAAGCGATCGGAAATGCGTGGTCGCCCTCCAGAGCGCTACTTCACCGTGCTAAAAAGTGATTTTCGTACCGTAAAAATTTTTACGAGTTCCAAGCGCCCGTTCATTTTCATTCATCACGTAGATTAACTTCGCTTAATCGTTCCCTGCCTTTAAATTTCCCCAGATCTTCAACAAGCGTAGTAGTCGCACAAGCATAGGCAGCCTAAAACTACAGTGATGTCCGGTATTTGGGAAATACGTAGAACCCCGCTGTTACGTTCCTCACTGTTGCGCTTTACTGCCTGTTTCGTTGTTTGTTATAAGTCCCGGCATATCTCCCTTAGGATATAATGTATTGCGAACCCCACTGTAGCGTCGCCACCGTGGGCACGTTCCCGTATGATGCGTCGCAACCTAACACTCCGAAGCCACTTCGGCACCGCCATTTCGGCTTTTGATGAGTCTTGGCCAGGCCTTGTTACTTAGGTTGCCCCATGAAGCCGCAAGTGAATTGGTGAGTACGCCACTAAATGGCCATCCATCGAAAGTGCTATCACCATCATCCCTGTGTTTACAACAGAAGTTCGCACCTCAGAGTGACGCTGAAAGCAATGCGGCCTTTCAGGTTATTGATAATCGAGTGGTGCTTGCGAGCGACCGAAAGAAACAGCAAGCTTCTATTCTCGATTTTTTTCAAGCGTTAGGCTCACATTGCAGAAATAAATAGTTTTGTCAAAGGGGCGCTGCTTCCGTTCATTTTGCGTATCACGATGCCCGTATTCGCGCCGCGAGACGGTCGAACAGCGAGCGAGTGGTTCAGTGATTTCACGACGCCCAATATTGTTTTCGACCTTTATGGGTAGGGCTCACTGTACAACAGCGAGCGAGTAGAACAGTAATTTTACGACGACTAACTTGACTTTACGCCCGTCCTATTGCTCTTGGAAATACTGATTGGGCACATAAAAATGCAAAGGAAGGAGCGCTACATTTGTCAAAACGGAAACAGACCAAGTTGGTGTAGCAGCCTGGAATGTTGGCTGCTGAAGGAGGCGAGAAAGCAGACGTGGAGCTGGTTTGCAGTTTCAATACAAGAGATTATTTTCAAAAGATGCGAACGCTGAGGGCTTCCCCTACGAGGGAAAAACGGGGAACGCCCGCTTCCATCAAAAGAGAGAGGAAAAAGGCCCCCCAAGCGAGCAGACGGCCACGGTGCCAGGACTAATGCCAGGAGTCGGCCGAACAACAAGTTATGCCTCCCCTCGACGGCGACCATTAAAGAGGGCGGGGGAATGACCCCCGCACTTAGCCTGCGGTGACGTCGCCAATACGCGTCGTCCACAAAGGCGCAGTGTCGTCAAGCCGGCGGCAGACTGGAGAGAAAGAAAAAGTTCCGTCTCGTGGGAGCAGGGTAGAGGGTGCTCGCACCAGTGGGCGCTCCGGATCTGCAGAGCCTGCGCTGTCTCGCGTGTTCTTTACGCACTCCCCCTGGTGAACCTGAAGGGTGCCCAATCGAAGACCCTGGAGCTGGCCCATCGAAAGGCCCTTCGGCGCTGCGTCGGCCTCCCAAGAGACTCCCCAGTTGCCAGCACCCTGACGGAAACTGGAAGCTGGCCCATCCAGCTGCTCGCCACGCAGACAGCGCTGCGACATGTGGAGCGCCTGCACTGAGCACCTGGAGGTGACCACCTCCTCGCCAGGCTCAGCTCGAGAGGCCAATCCCGCATGGGCAGCATGGCCGCTCTATTCGAGGACGATGTCGAAGTCCCTCAGAGGGCGTGCCTTCTGCCCCCACCGCCACCGGCAGCCGCACCCCTAGACATAACTACCACGCTGCCAGGAGTTAGGTCCCGGGCGAGACTGCCAGAAGTCGGGATTCGCCAGGAAGCGGCTGCCCTCATAAACCTGGAACCACAGGGACAACTGCTGGAGTACACAGATGGCTCGGTCCTTCCAAGTGAGGACCGAGGTGCTGCTGCCTGCACTGCCCCGGCCAGGGGAGCTCATCGGCAATGCCGGCTGCCGTTCCCCACCAGCTCCACAGCGGCCGAGCTGGCAGGCCTACACTTGGCCGCGGACATGCTGCGAGAAGACCCTCCGCCAGCGGCCACCATCTTCGGCGACTCCCGGCCGGCGCTACTTCGCCTGAGGGAGGCATCTGCACCACGGGGGCGAGGTGGCCACCTCGAGATGTCCCTACTTGCCAAGCTGCGTGACCTGCAGGGACAAGGCTGCAACCCCCGACTGCAGTGGCTTCCTGCCGACGTCGGTATACCGGGGAACGAGGCTGCAGACGATTTAGCCAAAGAAGCCCACCACTCCCCAACGGCCCGTTTCCGCGTCCCTGGTGCGCTATGATGTTGCCAGGGACGTCATGAGTCGTGAGGTGGCCGCCCGCCACCCCTGCTAACGAGTGGCCACCGGCGAGGCACCGCGGCTCCTTCCCACCAGAGGGATAACCCAGACTGAGGGGTCCCTCCTCCTCCCGCTCCGCACCGGCTGCTACAACACAGATGCACGCCTCCACAGGCAGGGCCGCACGGCCACACCCGCCTGTGCCCACTGCCCTGACCCCGAGACACTGGATCACGTCGTCTGCTCCTGCCCTGCGTACGCTGGTGCCCGGAACAAACTGGTGTCTGGGTACAGGCGGCTGGGGCTACCATCAAGCACCGCAGTGGACATCCTGCGTCCTAGGAGGCCTTCATGCTGCACCGGGAGGCCTTCAGGCTGCTCCTCTCGTACCTCGACGAGACAGGCCTCAACACCCGCCCATGAACTGTAAAAACCAGATGCCACCAGCCATCCACCCCCTGTTAGCCCTCTTGTGTGCGTGGCTGTGTATGTGTGAGTGCGTGTGTGTGTAAATAGTGTGTAGGTAACCTGAGAGCGTCTGTATATAGTCTGTACAAAGTCTGTACAGTCTGTACAAAGCCTGTTATCATACTTAATTAACAATTCCCTCTCACTCCTTCTTCCCCCGGCGAGACCTGTGCCCTCTACCGAGGGGCAAAACTTCACCCTGTAAATATTTTCATACTAATACACACTTTCTCTCTCTCTCTGGGGTGCCGATCGGCTTCCGCTACAGAGGCTCCCTCCCTAGATTGCGGAGCTTTTAAAAAAGGCAGCAGTTACCGGCTGAATGACGAAAGGTCAGAGTCCACTGGTTATCACTGAAAACGTACGTGAGAGGCTGCATGAACAAAAACCTTAGTATGACCAAGCTTGGCGCAGTCGACGGCGACGACTTCTTGTTTGCCCCGCACGTCGATTGTGATGGTCTTCTTATTACGTCCAAAACTTTGAAAGGGCCGTCGTACGGCGGAGTGAGGGGCGGCTTCGTTGCGTCGTGTCGCATTAAGGCATGTGTAGCTGAGTCCATGTCAGGAAAAGTGAAAACCTTTCTGTTGCGTGTGAAGCGAGGTCGTGCTGGGGTGAGTTGCGCAAGCCATGCGCGCAGCTTCTTTCTCCATGTGGTCGGAGGGTGCTGGGCGCAAAGTGTCCAGTCGGAGATGAATCCTCCTTTGAGGCGCACTGTTTAGCCGTACACCATTTCCGCTGCGCTCAAGCCGAGGTCTTCCTTCACCGTTAAGTGTAGGCCAATAAGAACGAGCGGGAGTTTTTCCACCCAGTGCTGGCGATCGAGTTTCGCTGTAAGTGCAGCTCTGAAATGCCTGTGCAAGCGCTCAACCATTCCGTAGCTAGCAGGGTGGTAGGCGGTTGTATGCTGCAGCCTCGTGCCGGGGAGGGTCGAAAGCGCGGAAAAAAGGTTGCTCTGGAATTGCCGTCCCCGGTCAGTTGTTATGCGGGCGAGGCCAACGTTTGTGGACACTTTTTCAGTTCCGTATCTCCCCGCCGCTGCTATGGAGAGAAGGCGGCCGGCCGCGACTCTTGCCACCGCGGCGCTGCGGTTGCGAGTTGCGCTAGGAGAGCGAGCGTCGTCTGCTAGGAGCGTTCCGCTCGGCATCTCCTGTACTCGCCGCTTCTGGCTGCGTCATCATCATCATCATCAGCCTACCTACGCCCACTGCAGGGCAAAGACCTCTCCCATTTTTCTCCAATTACCTCGGTCCTGTGCCAACTGTGACCAATTTATCCCCGCAAACTTCTTGATCTCATCTGCCCATCTAACTTTCTGCCGCCCCCTACAACGCTTTCCTTCTCTAGGGGTCCACTCTGTTACCCTTAATGACCAGCGGTTATCTTGCCTTCGCATTACATGCCCTGCCCACGTCCATTTCTTCTTAATTTCTACTAATATGTCTTTAACACCAGTTTGCTCCCTGACCCACTCCGCTCTCTTCTTGTCCCTTAATGTTACACCTATCATTTTCCGCTCCATTGCCCGCTGAGTCGTTCTCAATTTAAGTTGAACCCTCTTAGTGAGCCTCCAAGTTTCTGCCCCGTAGGTGAGTACCGGTAAGATACAGCTGTCATATACTTTCTTCTTCAGCGACAATGGTAGGCTGCTATTCATTATCTGAGAATGTCTGCCATATGAACCCCACCCCATTCTGATCCTTCTAATTATCTCTGCCTCATGGTTGGGATCTGGGGTCACAACTTGGCCTAAGTAGATATATTCGCTTACCACTTCCACTGCCTCGCCACCTATCTCAAACTGCTGTGCTGTCCCGAGGTTATTGATCATTACTTTAGTTTTCTGCATATTATTTTCAGGCCTACGGTTCTA
Source organism: Haemaphysalis longicornis (assembly GCF_048455015.1). Taxonomy (NCBI): domain Eukaryota; kingdom Metazoa; phylum Arthropoda; class Arachnida; order Ixodida; family Ixodidae; genus Haemaphysalis; species Haemaphysalis longicornis. Next base: position 1,502,673 of record NW_027526397.1, on the reverse strand, counting down.
CTCCGTTCGCCCAGTGCGGAAAGCATGCTTTGCAATTCGTCCCCCGAGTTACTTAGCAAGGCAACGTCATCAGCAAATCTGAGGTTACTGAGGTATTCTCCATTAACCCTTACTCCCACCTGTTCCCAATCCAACGTTCTGAATACTTCTTGTAAGCATGCTGTGAATAACATTGGAGAGATTGTGTCTCCTTGTCTGACACCCTTCCTTATAGGTATTTTACTGCTCTGCCTATGGAGGATGATAGTAGCTGTAGACCCATTGTAGATATCCTCTAGTATTCTTACATAATGCTCATCTACCCCCTTGTTCCGTAATGCCTGAATGACTGCTAGGGTTTCGACCGAGTCAAACGCTTTCTCATAATCTATGAATGCTATATATAGGTGTTCAGTATACTCAGCGCACTTCTCTATAACCTGATTGATCGTGTGAATATGGTCCATTGTTGAATAACCTTTACGGAACCCTGCTTGTTCTTTAGGTTGACTGAAATCTAAGGTTGCAGAGATTCGGTTAGCGATTACCTTGGTAAATACCTTGTAGACGACTGACAGTAAGCTGATCGGCCTGTAATTTTTCAAGTCCTTCATGTCGCCTTTCTTATGAATTAGGATAATGATCTGGCTGCGTACTGCAAACGAAATAACTGTTCTCGAACTTTGCTCATCATTTTGTTGCGGCCGTTGCGGTTCGAGATCTATTTGAAACGGACGGTATTATGCAAGGAGTCGTGTACGTTGTCGTGCCAGAGCGCCTGGCCCAAATGCGTTGCGCGAGGCGACGCGCCGACAGCGAGGCTGAGTCACGCCTCTCCCTTTCGTCGCTGCGGCGCGGCCGAATCCAGCATCTGAGAACGACCAAATAAGGGCATGTCGCTACGCCCGGAGGTGAGGTGACGGAAACGGCGGGGGCATCGCCCTCCCTTTTCCCATTGGGCGCCGCTGACTCACCGCTTCGCTACCATTCGTCGGAATTCAAACTGCAGCGAGAGCTCTAATTGGAGCTATTCGAACTTCTCGGAGCCCCAACGAACTTCCCGGGGTATAAAAGAAGCCCGGAGACTCTCATCGTCCGCATTCCTCGGCGGCTTCTCTCCGGCGGAACTTTCGGAGGCACCGAGTGAAGGGGTGCTCTCGCCTTTGTGTGAGTCATGTAACGTTTGCTTACCCTGTACATACTGCATATAAATGTTGCTTTAACTCTTCGTTGGCTCGAGGACTTCATCGCTCTGCTCTGCGCCGCGTCGATAGCGGACGGAGCAAGGCAACGTCGCTACACCGGTGACTGCGCTCGGATGGCCAGTCGAAACAGTGGAGGCTGCGGTGAGAGGCCCCAGTCCCAACTGTGGTGACAGCGTCGGGATGGCTGATTCCCTACATCGGTGGCGAGCAGGAAGGCGAGTCACAACTTGGCAGCCGCGCTGGGATGCTCATTCCCAACAGTGGATGGCAGCTGCGGGATCGACCAGCAACGGCTACTACCTGGTGTGGTAAGCGCTCGACGTTTTCTCTCAGTTCACCAGACTTCTCTAGCACAGGTTATAGTAGTTTAGAGAAGGGCTGTGTAAAGCACTGTGTATAGCTTTGATTGTTTCATGCCTAGAGAGTGTGTTGAAACCAGAGCTAGTGCCGAGAGTGTAAATGAAGGAGCGTAGAGAATTATTTGCGCGTGCCTTACTAGTATTTCGATAGTATAGGTACGGCAAGGGAATTCTAACGTGGGTACGAGGACCTTAAAGTGAAGGAACTCATCGAAATTTGCGAGGAGCTGGGCCTTGACTTAGGCCGTGCGAAACGGAAGCATGCGTTCCTTGAGATCATGCGGAAGGAGAACGTAACGGCTGAGGAAGTCAATCAGGGCAGGGATGATATCAAAGAGCGCCGTGAGCGCGAGGAGGCCGAAAAGAAAAAGCGCCGTGAGCGCGAGGAGGCTAAAGAGCGCCGGGAGCGCGAGGAAGCCAAAGAGCGCCGGGAGCGCGAGGAAGCCTAAAAGAAAGAGCGCCGTGAGCGCGAAGAAGCCTAATGGCAGAAAAAGGAAGCCGAAAGGCAGGAACGAGTCGCGAAAAGGCAGAAATGGGAAGCCAAAAGGCAGAAACGGGAAGCCGAAAGGCAGCTCAGTTGATGAGCCTAGACTCGGAGCTCCGGCAGGGTTCGCCGGCGCCAGCGTTACTTGTCCAACGGTTCAGGCGAGCGGTCCGGGAAGTCAGGACCAACGGCCGCCGTTCGTGGTTGAGAGGTCAGAGCCGGAAGACGGAGTGTCGCAGGGTAAACGCGAAGCGACCGCACTCGTATTCTTGGACGGAGAAGCCAGCCAAGAGAGCGAGAACGGCGCGGAGGCAGAGAAGCCGCTTCGAAATAAAGATTTCGAAACGCGCGCACAGTCCGCGAGCAGTGGCCAGGACAAGTCACTTACCAGTTCGCAAGCGGGGAAGGTCTCACAGAAACTTGACTCTTCCCCAGCAAGCGAGACGCGAAAGGACGCCGAGGAATGTAGCTCGAACTGCGAGCCGAATGAAAACTCTCGCGGCAGGTTAGTCGAACCGCCAGCATCTGGGGCGGGTTACGTGAAACCCTTCGGTTGAGAAAAGGAGCCGGGCGACACGAAGAGTGCGTTGTCACCGTTTTACAATCAGCCCTTACGCGAAGACGAGCTCAAGGTCGAAGCGCTGCCGAGAGAAATCGAGTCGACTCGTAGCGAGTGACGTTGACAGAGACCGTACCGCTGTCTCAGAGAGCAATGGCGAACTTAAGCGAGATAACGCACTTGCTGAGACGTCAGATAGAGGGCCGTACGAGTCCGCTGATCAAGTTCAGGTGTCCGTCTCGGGTTCAACGATCTTTGCAGAACGCTCAGAATCAGCGGAGGCCTCAGAGACGGCTTCCAAGAGGATCGCGCAGAGTGCACGAGATAGCGAGGTTTCGCGGGAAACCTTGGACAGCGAGGCTAGCCAGACGAGGCCGCTAGAGCCCCCGGAAACAGAAAGCGTTCCTTCGGGTGCGAGCTCTAACTCGGGCGATGTGGTCGGTAAGCCTGCGAGCGGGACACGAGAGACGAGCGAGCAACGAAGGCCGAGCGGCGAGCGGACCGAAAGCTCTGGCAGTAGCTTAGTGGAGCCGCCGACGGCCGAAGCAGGTTGCGTCATCCCCATCGGCAGGGAAACCCAGGTGGCCCCGCGTTGCGAGGCGAACTCGCCGTTGTCCCCAGTTATCGATGGCTTGCTTGAAAGCAAGGTGGGTCACTTTCACCCGCATTCCAAGCTAGTGGAGCAAAGGTCCCCAGGGCGACAGCGAATGTTCAGAGCTTCCTGCTTGAGCGGAAACGCATGCGTGCCGGTGGCCTTGAAGTGAGCTCCGCGCGAGATTACGGGCGTCAGCTTTGCGAGGCTTGTATAGGCTTCGCTAGGACTTAGCTAGGACAGTTTGTCATGTTTTGGAGTCTGGTGTTTCGACGGAGGACAGAGGGTGCTTGCTTGCGCTGGGTGTTGCCTGTTGTCGGTCGGTTCTTTGCAAGCTCCAGAACGATGAGCAACCGGTGCTGAGGACAGAGCAGAAGAGCCGGACGAAGCTGGTCGAGACACCTGGCAGCACTGCGAGGTACCTGTGATCCGGACCTGACAGGTGGTACCTGTTCAAGGAGAAGAACTTGGTGCAGCCGCCCTTATCCAGGGGCACTGGAGGTGTACCTGGATGAGCCTGGCGAACGAGCGCGCCCAGCGTCCGAGCCACGTGGAGGCAGCTCGTCTTCACGGCGCATTGTCTGGCGGCGGGGGTGCTGTTGTACCAGAGCGCCTGGCCCAAATGCGTTGCACGAGGCGACGCGCCGACAGCGAGGTTAAATCACGCCTCTCCCTTTCGTCGCTGCGGCGCGGCCGAATTCCGCATCCCAGAACGCTGCGGCGTGGCCGAATCCCGCATCTGAGAACGACCAAATAAGGGCATGTCGCTACGCCCGGAGGCGAGGTCACGGAGACTGCGGGGGCATCGCCCTCCCTTTTCCCATTGGCGGCGCCGCTGACTCACCGCTTCGCTACCATTCGTCGTAATTCAAACTTCAGGCAGCGAGAGCTCTGATTGGAGCTATTCGAACTTCTCGGAGCCCCAACGAACTTCCCGGGGTATAAAAGAAGCCCGGAGACTCTCATCGTCCGCATTCCTCGGCGGCTTCTCTCCGGCAGAACTTTCGGAGGCACCGAGTGATGGGGTGCTGTCGCCTTTGTGCGAGTCATGTAACGTTTGCTTACCCTGTACATACTGTATATAAATGTTGCTTTAACCAGGAGCCGGTCTCTCAGCCTTCAACCCAGCGTCCGGGCTAATTGTGACACTAGCGCCATATTCTCCCCATGTCCGCCTGGGGAAACATTACTGCGTTGTTATTGCCCTAGCAACGCCACCGCCATGTTGGCCTTGAAGGCGTTATAATTGTCATGGCAACAATGCGAGGGCGCGCAGCTTGCGTGGGGGAGTGGTAATGCTCTCTCCTCTCATGCCGGTTGGATTCCATCCCCCCTCTCCGTCCCCCCATTCCCACCCGACAACCGCCGCCGCCGCCTCTAGCGGGCAAACCTCGCTCCGACGGCGCGAAGCCACGCCGCTCGAGCAGTAACGACGCCAGCTCGAACATCACTTGAACACTTTATTCGCGTTACGTGCGCGAACGCGACGTGCGGCGAGAAACATCGATGACCAATACAACACAATAGAACACAGACAAGGTTGTCTGTCTTCAAGCACAGCCCCCGCACGGCACAAGTCCTATCCTTCAGCTCAGCTTCACGTAGTGCATACGAAGGAGGTTCTCACCTTTTTCTAACGGCACTTAACTTCGCGTTACGATTCATCCTGGTGTTCTTGGCGTCCCTTTTGCAGCACCGTAATATCCGAGGAAGCACATACGAGAAATCGCCCACTACATGAGACGCTCGTCGGCCTCGAAGCTTCGCCGTGCGGAAGCAACTGCGGTGACCGTTATCGCGCATGCGCGCCCCCAGTCGCACCGGAGGGAAGGGGAAAGAAAAAAAAAAGAGGGGAGGAGTGTTTCCCCAGCGCCACTGCCTCTAGGAGCGCAATAATAGAAGCGAAAGTAGAAAAAGGTAGCATTGACCTGCTTTAAAGCGACACTGAAGTGATATGTAAACATTGCGGGATTACTTTCGCAAATTGTAGTCCGGAGTCCCCAGGCCATGTTTCGACCACCCTGGGCGCGTTTACGCGATTTTATTTAGTAGAAAAATTAATTCCAAAATGCTGTCCTCCTCTCTTTACGCTCGCCCATTTTCAGCGGCGTTTTCGTGTGACGTCAGGAGGGGATAAGCTGGCAATTGGCTGCGCTACTGCACGGCTCCCCGGCCTTCAGACAGAGTCAGTCGGCCCAGCGTTTCGTCCGCCGGCCGCCGACGGGTCGTCGCAATTCGTTCGCTCAGTTGAAACGAAGCCAGGACACGCTTGTGAATGGTAGAATTTACCTTTCTTTACTTGGTTAGTTTGTACACTGTATCTAGCTCCAAGTAAAGGTCGCTTCACACAAGCGCTGCACAAGCGCACATGCGACGCTTCGCTGACTGGTATGCCAGTAGGAAAATATAAGGCCTCTTGAAGGCGGGAGAAGAGTCAGCGAAGTCAATATAGGTACTAAGGAAATAAAATCAACTGATATTTTTACCGTACAGCGTAAAACTAGGGTGCGGGAAGCACTTTTTTTGCGCTGGGCGAACAAGCACAGCGGTCAGCAGCACGGCTACGCATCTGCGAACGCTTTTCCGTCTACGAAATGCAATTGCTAGACGTGAGCTATTGTGGAAACTCAGGGTACGCTTACTGCACGAGAAAATACAACAAATAGTCACCTAAGCTGCTTGAAATGCCAAAACTAAATAAAACTGTAAACTGGTTGTACAATATATACCCTATATTACATGTGCCACCGGTGCCCGCTCCGTGGCCGAGTGGTCTGGGTTGCTATGTTTGCCGCCGCCGGTGATTTACAAGTCATGAGTTCGAATCCCCACGGGTACGTGCTTTTTTTTTGTAACTTACCTTTTTTGTTTTCCGCCGATGTTTTCTATATTGAGTTCACCTTTTTTTGGGCCGCAACGTTCATGGCTCCACGAACTAGTTCACAAAACGCGCGCAGACTGGCACTGGCGCGCTAGCGAGTTCTCGTTGGCGTGCTGTTGCCATAAGCACCGACTGCTTGCAGGCAGTGGGCACAGGCCAGAATTAACAGACCCTTGGCCTGGTGCGACCACGCTTTTTACGACACAGGCATGAGGCAGGCAAGCTCCAAATATGGGGGAAAAGCGCATGACATTTGGGCGTCTGCGGGTACGCGGAGGGCGTTCATGCACTGCGTAGGTTTCGGCTAGTGAATGCTACGATTCCAATCCGTCCTAGGAGTCTTATCTTTATGCATTTTTACAGCTGACAACATGGCAGAAGCGCGGTACGATGATTACTGAGTTATTGAGAATGCCCATCCAACAACGCCAACGGTTGTGTTTTACAGAACCGAAACCGAAACCGAAACTTGTTTGGTTGCTCACCTTGGGCATCGTCCAATCACGGTGCCCGCTCCTCCTAACGTCACAGCTTTAGTTGGTGCGGCCGCCGCAAACCGCGCATGGTAGTTTTTCTTCTTTCGCGCTTTGTAAAATAATTACCGATTTGTCAACCGAATAAACGATGAAAAGTGTGCTAATTTGAGCCAGTCTACGCAGTGCAAGCAAAAACGGGAGCTTGACAAATTCACTTCAGTGCCCCTTTAACTCTTCGTTGGCTCGAGGACTTCATCGCTCTGCTCTGCGCCGCGTCGATAGCGGACGGAGCAAGGCAACGTCGCTACACCTGTGACTGCGCTCGGATGGCCAGTCGAAACAGTGGAGTCTGTGGTGAGAGGCCCCAGTCCCAACAGCGGCAACAGCGGTGGGACGCTCATTCCCAAAAACGTAAGCCCAGAGATTCGAAGCGGTGGCTAAAATATCATGGGAACGACAGCGTTTTAAATGAACGTTCCTCTAGCAGTGGCTGTAAAGCGTGCACACAAATTCTCTTGCCATACCAATTGCGGAAATTTATTGCATCACAAATGATATTTTCTCAAACGACTGTTGGAGCAGCTTCCCGTTTCGTAGACAACATAGGTTATATCGCCCCCTCACAACAACGCTCTTTAGGATTGAGGATTGTGTAGGCCCCCGCTTTCTTTCCGGTGTAGTAAAACACAATTTGCCGAAGCTGCCCGGTGGTTCTTCTTGAAGTGCTGCCGTTCTCCATTTGGCTGGGAGCCGTATTGCCGCACTGTTCTCGACTCTCTGAGCAAAATCGGTGCATTTTTTATTGCTGGGAACAGGCGCCTTGGAGAGTTCCTCTTGTCGCTTCTTGGGAAAGTGCTCTCCTTTTGTAATTACCTAGCTCGTGCGCAGACGCTACCTTTCACTTTTTCGGAGACGGCCGCCGGGTCTGCTTCCTCAACAAGATAATTGCTGGGAAGGTTGGGAAAGTTAACGGAAACTGCACGTTCCTTTAGTGCCCAGTATGCCCGGCCGATCTCGACGACTTTACGTTAATGATCGCAATATCCTCTTCGAGAAAATGAAGTCCACATACCTTGCGCGTTTTGCTTTTCTCTTTGTCCGCGCGGGGAATCGCTCTTTTCTATTGGGTGAGAAGCTATGGGTTCGATGACGGAGCTAAAAAGGGACACTTCTGAGTGTTGCTTCTATATCTGCTCGCACAGCCAGGTGCGGAGCACGTTGGTATTGCGGTAAGCCCGGCTCATCAAAGAAAACACAGCGTCTTGACGGAGTCACGAAATCCTGGATGACATCGGCACCGTACATTTTCAGCGCGTCACAAACTGAACGCACGGAAAGGGCAAGGTTCGCGCACAGGGATCAAAAACAAACGCAAACGAAAAGAAGAAACTTGTATAGACACGCAACTACGCCGAAACTTTGAGCTCAGCGGACTGCAACACGCGTATATGCATGCTCTTCTGCAAGAGTGAACTCGGAAGAACCACGCAATTAGTGGCAAAACATTTCGTTGTCTTCTGTTTAATGTAAGTGTTTGCTTTCAAGAATGTACATAATTACCAGATGTGTGCGCCAACCCACGCACGCACGGCAAACATGCGGAGCGCTTAGCTCCAGTCGGTAGGAAACCATAACGTAAACCGCATGTGAGCGCTGGGATGTCAGCGCGCAAGAAAACCTCTTTGCGCTTGAGCCTAGAACAGGCAACAGAAGAATAATCGGCGTTACATGAGAACGTCGACTTGCCGGAGGGCGCGTGCAACGCCGTGCAAACGCAGCGCGCGCGAGAAAAAAAAAGAATGGCAGAAAAATATAACATAACCCGTAGGAAAAAAAAACTACGTGGCGTAACATGTTACGTAGGGCATGTGGTCACGTGATTTTTTCCGCTCTTGGACTCCTTCGCCCTTGTGCAAATTCCGGCCCTCCAGTAGCGTCCCGCCCCGGCATCTCGGGTTGTGATCTGGCTGCGCTCTCGAAAGGAAATAACTGTTTTTGGAAGTTGCTCAACATTTTGTTACCGCGCTATTCCAGTTCGCGATTTATTTGAAACGGGTCGGTTATGCAAAGAGACGTAGTTCTCCGAGTGATTTTTAGCGGGGGCTAAAATACCAAAAACGACAGCATTTTAACGACAGCGAAAACGACAGCGAAATCATCTGCGCACTTGGCATGTCAAGGGCACATACGATCAATCGCGCAAGTTCGTTGCAGCATGAATGATATTTCCTGATAACCATGCGCAGCAACTGCATGCTTTCTTTATGAAAGACATCCGCGTATCCTTTGTAGTTTCAAAGAAATGAAATTGTTCCGTGGGTAAAGCTAACCCAAAATCTGTAAATTAGGAAGTTTTGTATTGAGGTTTAAATTGTATGTTTCCTATTATATTCCCTTAGCATTAAGAATTTTTGTTTTCGTCCATTAGTCTGTTTTGTTTTAATGGTAGTTTTTTAGCATGAGGCTATACATTCCGTCCTCCTCACGGTTGCACATTTTGCAAAGGGCATAAGCATGTCCCTCATGCACGATGCATGTGCCCAGCCTCCTCACAAGCATCACTGCTAAAGTGGGCTGGAAAATCCCGTACAGCCGACTGCGAGTAAAGCAAGTCGGCATTGCACCAAGGCAAGCACATGAAAGAAAACACAGCATGTTGACGGAGTCACGAAATGCTTTTACCCGCTGCCGCACTGTTCAATAGCATCCCAAACCAAACCGACTGCACTCAAAAGGCAAAAAGACGAAGACAAACGCAAGCGGAAAGAAGAAACTTCTAGGGCAGACACGCAACTACACCGCGACCGCCACTTTGAGCCCAGTGAACCGGCCGTGCACGCCGTCGACGCTGCCGCCGGTGCCGCCGCCGCAGCCGCCGACACACCGCAACTCGCGACCGGAGCGCCCTCTCAGCGCCTAGGGTAAAGTCGCGCCTGCTTTGGAAGGCGTAGTTCCGAAACTGAAAACGTATCTATAAACGCTAGGCGAGGCAGCCAAAGCGGGACACCCATGTCTGAGTAAAGGCCGTCGCGACGGACTCAGCTGATATGTCCGCAATTGGTATAGCTTTGGGCCATCCGCTGTATCTGTCGATGCATGTGAGCAGGTACCTGAAACCTTGGTAGTGCGGTAGCGGTCCCACCATTTCGAGGTGAACGTGGTCAAACCGCGACTCAGGAGTCCGAAATTCCTGTTGTGCAGCCCGAGTGTGGCGAGTCACCTTCACTTACTGACACGTTTCGCATGTCCGAGCCCAACGTCGCACGTCGGCGTTGACGCCGGGCCAAATGAAGCGTTCTTTCCATTCCATCAGCCACCCAGGTAGCTGATGGAGTGGAAAGTGTTAAATACCACTCGGCGAAAATTCAGTGCTACGAAATGTCGTGGGGTTGCCTGGGAGGTATCGCAGTTTACCGTGCCCTGGACGTAGGGAAGTGCAGCCTCCAAAAGCACGAGTGAAAACCCCCCATTTTTCAGTCTCATCAACTCAGTGTCCTCCCGCTGAGCCGCCGCCATCGCCTCGAATTCCAGGACTTTTGTGCCGGAAGCGTTGATGCGAGGCAAGGTGTCGGCTGCTTCGTGTTCGACCCCGGGAACGTAGCGGATGTCTGTAGAAACCTCAGAGACGAATGAGAGCTGACGAATTTCTCGTTCTGAGTAGGAGGAAATGTTGAATACATAGGTGAGGGTCTTGGGGCCTGTCATAATGTAGAGCTCACGACCTTCGACGAAGTAGCGGAAATGGTTAATGGAACAATATATTGCGAGAATCTCCCTTCCAAAAGTGCTGTAGTGTACTTCAGCAGGCTTGAGGCGTCTCGAAAAGAAGCCCAGTGGCTTCACTTGCACCCTCCGGTTGCTGCAGGACTGCTCCAACCGACGTGGAGGAGGCGTCCACCATGAGGTGTGTAGGAGCGTCAGGCAGTGGATGAATGAGAAGGGTAGCCGCGGCCAACTCGTCCTTAGCCTTCCGGAAAGCGTTCTGGTATTTGTCAGACCAACAAAAGTATTGTGCCTTTTGGTCGTCTCGGTGCAGCAGGTCGGTCAATGGCTGGAGTACTCGAGCACAAGACGGAATGAACCGTCGGTGGAAGTTTAAGAGCCCGAGGAACTCTCAACTTGCGGAAAGATGTTGGAGCAGGAAACGTCTTGTCGGATTCCACCCTCGATTCCAATGGCATAATGCCTTCAGCAGTGATGTGTTGGCCGAGGAAGTTGACAGCCTCGACACCAAACACGCACTTTTGAGGTGTCAACACCAGACCGTGCTCATCCAGACGCTGGAAGAGCTGGCGGATGTGCTGTTCGTGCTCGGTAAGGGTTCTACCAAAATGTCATCCAGGGAGACAAAGACAAAAGAAAAACCCCGGGTGACCTCATCCAAGAACCTTCGCAAGGTCTGTGCTGCATTTTTCAATTCGTAGGGCATACGGACAAACTCAAACAGGCCGAATTGACTTGTTATGGCTGTTTTTAATGCCCTGCGGTTCGACGGGGATTTGGTGGTATGCCGCTATGAGGTCGATCTTGCTGTATATTTTTGTACCTGCCAGCCGCGCACTAAAATCGTGAATGTGTGGCAGAGGGTACTGGTACGGCGTTGTTGATGCGTTTAAGGCTCTGTAGTCACCGCACGGGCACCCATCATCCCGTCGTCTTTAGGCAGGCACCATGTGCAGCGGCGATGAATATTTGCTAGACGAAGGGCGAATAATTCCAAGCTGCAGCATATGCTCGAACTCACTGCGTGCAGCTTGAAGCCTGTTGCTGGACAGTCATCGTGGCCGGGTGGTGACTGGCGGCCCTGTGGTGACGATGTGGTGGGTCACGTTATGTTTCACCGGCTGTTCCGTGTTGCGGGGCTTAGTGAGAGAAGAGAATTCGGCTAAGATGAGGTGGTAGGCAGATACTGGCGGGAAGGCGGAGACGCCAGATGAGCAGATGTTTGACTCCAAACCTTGTACTTTCAGGAATCTGTTGTTATCCTTGAGGCAACGCTCACGTACACACACATCCAGGTTAAAGTGGCAGAGAACGTCTGCTCCGGGCATGACGAAATTAACGTCCGCTACCATGAAGACCCAGTGACACAGGCGCCTGGGTCCAACGTCTATTGTCAGCGAGCAGAAGCCGTACGTAGCGATCGCAGTGTTGTTCACCGCCTGCAGGGAAGATATGTTCTTATTGCGTCGGCGATCCTCGGGGGTTTCCGGGACAATAGATTTCGGCTACTGTGTCGACTAGCAAGCGCGAGTTGCTTACGCGGTCGACTACGAAGAACACAGCGGCTATGTGGAGGGCCGATTTAACGACTGGCCGGAGCGTTTCCCGGAAACAAGCAAGGTTGAGTGCAGCGGCTAGCACCCGTGCCGAAACGACGGTGGTACTAGCGAACCCCCGCCTGTCTATCTCGTGACTGGCTTCTCTGGGGCGAGCTTGGCTGTCTTGAAGGAGATCGGTTCCGTCGTTGCTCGCCCGGTTGGGGAGCGCCAGACAGCAAATGTTGCTGCATGGTCTCGCAATAAGTTGTTGCACTTTATCCCTAAGGTGGAACAGTCAATCTGGTTGTTCGTGTGTTTTTGCAGCAGCTATGGGCGCGAAGTTCGGAGCAGACTATTCCTTGATGCGATCGGCAAGTTGCGCCAGTCGAACAAGAAATGTCTCATCTAAACCCGCGAGAACCACGCGAACCAACTGGGGCAGCCGTTGCAGAAAAAGTTCACGAAGAAGTGGGAGCTGGCCGTCCTGACTCGCGTGCACACCGAGTAGTTGCCGCATCCGGTGCAGCAGTTGGGAAGGTCGTTGGTCGCCCAGCTTTTCCCAGCCTATGAGCTGCTGAACTCTGCTTTCTTCAGGCACCTGCACTATCTTCTTGAGGGCGTCGTATTCCCCTTGTGGGGCGGGGTTTAAACCAAAATGTCGTCGATAGCGACGGCGGTATTTGGTGACAGGGCTGCGACGACGTGAAGGTACTTCGTCGACTGCGAGCTGATGTGCCAGAGCTGAAAACGGGCCTCCACTTGGCTGAATTAAACTCTTGGATTTTTACGCCAAAAATTTGGTAGCTTCAGTTCTGTGGCAAAGACTGTAGGCGTGGAGGCAGCAGAGGTGTCGTCGGAGCTCATCGCGGCGTGTTCGTTGAAGCATTGTTCGGGTCACCCCTGCAGACGGGAATGTTGGCTGCTAAAGGAGGCGAGAAAGCAGACGTGGAGCTGGTTTGCAGTTTCTAGACAAGAGTGTTCATTTTCAGGAGATGCGAGCGTCCCCCGACGAGGGAAAGAAGGGGAACCCCCCCGTTCTTCACAAGAAGCAGACGGCAACGGCGCCAAGACTAATGCCGCACCAAGTTATGCCGGACAACAAGTGACGCCTCCCCCCAACGGCGAACGTTGAAGAGGGCGGGGGAATGACCCCCGCACTAAGCCGGCGACGTCGCCAATACCCGTCTTCCACAAAGGCGCACTGTCGTGAAGTCGGCGGCACACCGGAGAGAAAAGAAAAGCCCCGTCCCAAGGGAGCCTCTTGCGCTGAGGTGCCGAGCGGCTTCCCCATCATTGGCAAGAATGAAGCTCTAATTCGGAGGTGATTTAACGACGCCACTTAGACGCCGGCCCATTCTCGTGGCTTTCCTCACTCTTACGTTTCCCCGGCTGTTACCTTTTTTCTCCGGTCCATTGAAAAACGTATTAACGAGGTTCCACTGTATTTTGACCTGATAGACTTTACAAAGCTAGAAACTATCTACAAACTTGCAAAATGAAGCTGCATTCTTCCGGTCGCAAATCTTGAGGAGGCTTGCTTCCACTGCGCGATCAAATTGCGACGACCTGCCGACGGCTGGACGACTGATTTTCGCGGCGCCGAGTTTAGTGAGCCGCGCGGTCGGTGTGGCCAGGCCGATGAGAAAAAGTGCGCGTTATTAGAAACGTCATTGAAAAACGGTAAGGACGATACAGAAAGTGGAACAGCACTTTCAAAATGATTTTTTACTTAATTCCCGTACCGGCACTGAGAGATAAAAGCAGGCCTAGGGACTCCAGTCTTGAACACTTTCGTTACCGTGAATATTCAAAATCGTTCAATTTGAACGACCACTTGGCTATCCCCTTTTTTATTGCGTTCCAGGCGTTTCTGGAGTAAGAATAGGCATTTGGAGTAAGCTCAAGAATTGCCCTTTCAAAATCTTTTTTTTTCTGTTTTGCAACAAAAACGCGCTTTTTGACACCCGTTTGCATCACCAGGGTGTGGAAAAAAGGTGTGGTGATCTCGCGTCACTGCTACCGAAGAAGAAGACGTGATGCTCGTAATTACTTTCAATATGTTTTTTGTAATCAGGGGAGGAAGACGACGAAGAAGAACCACAGTGAGCATGGGCTCGTAGCTCTTGCCTTGAAGGTAAGTTTTTGCGTTTTCGGCGTGTTTTTTTTTTTGCAATTGTGATCAGTATGAACAGCTTTCTAAAGTCACGCCATACAGTTTAATACAAGTCGCAGCGACATCGGACCATACAGTAGCGGGGAATCGCCATCTGCAGACTGGGGCTACCCCGCTCACAGGCCTTGCGCCACGACCGCTGGGGCCGCAGCTGTGGCGGCACGCGATAAATTTTGGTTGATGACGGAGCCAAAACATCATGACACCACAATAGAGTACGACGAAATTAGTGGACGAACAATCCACCATCCCGGACCGTGGGAGGCAATGCTAGCCAAACGACGCAAAGTGAAGTAGGAGGCCTACTCACCGATCATAGAACCAGCGACAAGTAAGCCTTCTCGAGTTCCACTTGGCCCGAGACTCCTAGAATTTGACGTTAAAGTCAGGTTCTGGCGACCGCCAAATCACGGCAGGGTACAGCTGGAGAGCTGGCGACCACAGAGAGCATTTAACCAACAGGTAACCATGGAGGGGCAAGCTATTCAAAACATCATTGTCACCAGTACCCCCAACGACGAGTGTGCTGCCGCGCTATGCAAGGTCGCGTCCATCATTCTGGGTGCCACCACAAACAATCTCCAGCCGTATTTTAAACATTTTCCGGGTACCGTGCGGGGTGTCGTCCACGGACTAGACTCTGGAACGACCACCGAACAACTGCCCCACATACTTGCATCGTCAGGGCCACGGAGAGTGCAGGCCAGAATACTTGGTCAGTCAACATCAGCAGTAGTGACTTTCAAGGGCCCGCATGTGCCGTTTTTCATCAGAGCACGCGGACTTCACACTCGATGCAGGCCTTACCGACGTTCCATACGTTGTGCGGCGGAATGTATGCCCGACACCGGGGGTGACCGTCTGTGCCCCATGTCACGAGCGAGACCCTCCGGCCGAGCACACATGTATGCCAAAGTGCAAACTATGCGGCCTCGCACATCTCACTGCAAGCAAAGAGTACCGCAGGAAGCTTCACCCGCCACCGCCACCTGTGCATATCCGCGAACGCCTAGCCAGGACCCCGGTAACCTACCAACGACAGCTCCAACAACCAGCTGCTGCCTCCCATCCGCCGCCTCTAAACCAGGTTCAGGACAACACTCGTCACCAGTACCACTTGTCGCAACAAGTAAGCTGGTCTTCAGTCATAGAACCCGAATTTTTCGCACCACAATACTTCCCCCCATTGCCTTCACCGAAAATCCCTGCGCCCGACAACAGCCCCCGCATTCAACAATTAGAGCAAGAAAATGCGCAACTCAGGAAGCAGTTAGAAGCCCAGGCAGCCCGCAAAGAACAGCTCGAGCGCCGCATAGAAGAACTGCTAACTGATCTGCAAAAAATCACGCCGGCACCGACAGAGAGCATATCACAAGTTACTCCTGCTTCATCAGTAATGCAGCAAACTTGCGTGCCACCCACACCGTCGGATATCGAAAGGCTAGAAAAACTTACCCGAAAGATTGTACAACAAATGGAAAGTTGAATTACTGCTATAGAACAAAACAGGAAGCAAATGAAACTGTGAGGAGGAAGAATCGTAGGAAACAAAAGACCCCAGGCCCAAGCAACCCGCCTAGCTGAATACCACCCGACGATGATTTCGAACCATGTGAAAGCGGGGAACTCTAAAAGCTCCCCTATAAAACCAACAGTGATTTGGCAGTGGAATTGCGGATCGGAAGCAACCGAAATTCCTTATCTCATTTTTCATCCCTGCATACGCCCACAGTAATCGCTCTCCAAGAAACAGGCACCGAAAAAGTAACGCTGATGGGATACAACACGTACTCTGCAGAGACAAATTTGAAGACGGCAACCATGGTGCGTGCAAGTGAAACAGCGGAGGCACACACCCTCTCCACTACAATGGACTACATATTTGTTGAGCTAATTCCGAACAAGAAGACGCAAACCAGCCTGTTTATTCTCAACATTTGCAGCAAGCCATCACCATCACTCGGAGACATCGATCCCGTCTTTAAAATCGCAAAGCAACGCCCGAAATGACACGCTTTGATTATTCTCGATTTCAATGCCCATCAAACCACCTGAGGCTATCAGCGTGATAACAAAAAAGTGGCCAGCAACTCTTTGTGCAGCTGGTGTGCAGCTGGCGCTGTGCAGCTGGTGTACTCGCTCGCCAACGGTGTATTGCCTGGCGTAGACCAACCCCGGCACTCTTCGAATTTTCTCTTTACGTCTCAGGAACCGACCACTTCTTCAGCTTCTCGTTTTACGCGTGAAAGCAATTATTCATGCAAGAGGCACGAATTACATACACTGATCACTCGCGTGAAGCCACGCGTAAGAGGGCCATTGAGGAGAGGCGACTGCCGTACGGGAGTCCTGACTGGCACGTCACATCCGGAAGTTCGCCGCAGTGGCGACAAGTTGTGGCGACACTCCGCTATGTGCTGCATCGGCTCAAGTGGCGTGTTATCGAACGGTTGTAATCAAAAAACTGCGTGCTGGTCGAGTTTAAAATTCGTTCACAAGAGACTTTTGTGGTTTATACAACATGTTGAAGCGGATTTTGGGGCAGGTACATTTTCGTTGCAGTTGGCCTTTAATTGTTCGAAAACTTCGCTAATGGGACTCAACACTAACAAATGCAAGACAATGCGTGTTTCTCGTACTAAGACCAACCAATCACAATATTCTCTTAATGTCCAACTAGAATTCGTTGCTTCCTACAAATACCTTGGCATTCACATTACCACGAACTTAACCTGGAACCTTCATATTGAGCATATCATTAACCAGGCTAACCGCATGTTGGTGTACTTGCGCTGCAACTTCTTTACAGCTCCTTTATCACTCAAATTATTGCTCTGCAAAACATTAATTCGTTCCAGACTGGAATACGCATGCTCAGTATGGTACTCATGTCACGGAAAACTTATAAAAACACTTGAACTTGTTCAAAATAATTCTGTTAGATTTGTGCTAGCCAACTACCATCGAACCGCGAGCATTACTAGAATAAAATCTGATTTAGCTCTCCCATCTCTCTCCACTAGGCGTCAAATTTTGCGACTAAATGTTTTTCATAAGCTGTATCACCACCCCGTACTGCGTGACGAGCTTATACCTATGCCACATTATCAATCCCGTCACGTTGATCATGAGCGCAAAGTTGGAATTGATATGTGCAAAACAATGCATTGTTCTCATTCCTTCTTGCCCCGGACAAGTCGCGACTGGAATCGCCTTCCATTTTACACTGCATCCATTATGACGTTCACCAGTTTCGAAATGTTCTAGCTAACATTGTATAATCAGGAGTTCTTCTAATGTTTGTTTTCGATGAGTCGCAGTTGCAATTTTTAATTACATTGTTGTAATGATTTTATTGTATGTTGTATCTTAACGTCTTTGTGCTGTTCTTGCTGATGTTTTTTTTATTTCTTTCCTCTCACACCACTCCCCTCTATAATGCCTTTGGCCCTGAGGGTATCATAAGTAAATGAATAAATAGGTGTTAACAATAATGAAGAAGTGGGTGCCAGCCCATGCACGGAGCACCCGCTTACGATAGCCACTGGCGTATCTCGGCGGATGATATTCGGGGCTCCTTAGGCTCACTTTATGCACTCGGCATCTTTAGCGCATGCGCAGAACCTCGCTGATTACCTAGGGTGCTATACCTAGCCGCTGCTCTGTGCACATGCTTGCACCTCGTTCTTCGTTGTTTATACTTTTGATGACTGTACAGGTCCGCGCAGAAGTAAACCGAGTACGGGAGCGGTGGCTGAATCGCAAGGAGCGGCGTCAGCGGGTACACTCGCACTGCCCCGCCACACTATCTGATGTTGCCGCGAACCATGTATATGTTTATTGTTTTAGATGCGACGCTTAGAGCATCTCTTGTCAGCGGCCCTGTCCTTCCTGCGTGCGTCCGTTGTTGTCCGCAGCCACTCTCCCCCTCTCCTCTCCGATAGCGAACACTCTCTCGCGAGGGGCATTGAATTGGATTCGATTGGCTTGGCTTGGC
Organism: Haemaphysalis longicornis; assembly: GCF_048455015.1. NCBI lineage: Eukaryota > Metazoa > Arthropoda > Arachnida > Ixodida > Ixodidae > Haemaphysalis > Haemaphysalis longicornis. The sequence goes on along the minus strand of NW_027526397.1, from coordinate 1,484,707 downwards.
TTGGCTTGGCTTGGATTGGATTTGGATTGGATTGGATTAAAGTGGATTGTGTTGGATTGTGTTGCGTCATAGCCGCGGCACTCTCTCCGCGGTCTCCTCTCCTTCGGGCGCGCTGCGCATATAACCGGTCTGCCGCTCTCCTGCGGCCTTTCGGTCGAGGGTTGCTCTCCGCTTGCGCTTGAACCCCCCTCAGCGGCGCATCACACGAGGGTTCCCGCGAGGGGAGGTGGGCGTAATTTTTTTGCTGCCCAGCCATGCCCGGCTGTGTTATCTGCGTCCCAAGTTAAGCGCGTCTTCCATTCTTTATTTTTAGGCCGCACGGGCCATCACATTCAGATAAGCAGACTGTTTTGCCCTAACGTCACTAGCCCAGAATGAACTTCTTTGATCTACAATGTTCTGGATGTAAATCGGCGGTTCCAGAAACACTCGCGCCAAGAGATAAAAGCCTGCAGAGCAGACGCCATGGCATTCGAATCGCCGACACCAGTTTACGCACGTCACTGTATTCTTTGAGTTGTTAGGGGAGCACAAGTTCGCTCCAATAAACTTGTTTTAAATGCAGAGCATTTCTTTAACTCACGATGTCACCCGTTCTAGGCGTCCGTAGTAGTCCGCATCGCTCGCAGGTGCGCCCTCTCCCCCGCTCCTCCTCTCCCGCTCCTCCTCTCCCGCATCACGTTACCCTCCCCGCTCTCAACAACAGGTCCGCACCCCTCCCCCTACACTATATAAAAAATAATACTTACCAGCGCCTGGTTTAGATCCCACGACCCTGCGGGCAGAACGCAAGGTACATGGTGCTCTACCCACTACGCCACAAAGCCGACACAGAATGGAAGGCTACGAACGCGCCTTATATCCTTGACTCATTCAAACTACGTCAACAAGCTGCTGATATAACGCATTCACTACCTGTGGGCGGAACGCGAGGTACATGGTGCTCTTCCCACTGCGCCACAAAACCGACACAGAATGAAAGGCTACGAACGCGCCTTATATCCTTGACTCATTAAAAGTACGTCAAGAAGCTGCTGATACAACGCTTTCATTCCCACCAACTCCCTAAACACTAAACGTTATCGCAATACACCCACCCCCTATGCGACATATTTACTCGAGTCCCCCTCGCGGGGAGATGGTTTCTTAGTTTTTTCTTGAAGACAACTGCGTCGTCTTTGGCAACGTGACATCTGGTGGAGGTGCGGGGTACATGCACCCTCAACCCTCTTCAAGTCGTCAAGCAAGCCCAACTAGTGCCAGCCGCCGACAGCAACGCCGGAGTTTGGACTACTGCCAGATAAATTGAAGGCAGAAGACGTCACGGCCGTTGCCATGAACAACGCATCCACGATGACCACGAGCCATCCTGTAGTTCTGCAGCAACCCCGAAAACCAGCATCATTTCATGGATCTCCCATGGAAGATCCTGAGGACTGGTTGGCGAAAGTGGAGCGTGTTCGGATCTTTAACAGGTTGGATGACGAAGAAACGTTTCGGCATGTCTTCTTCTATTTGGAGGATGCAGCTCGAACTTGGTTCGAGAACCATGAAAGCTCTTTGCTCACTTCAAGAGCGAGTTCATTTCAACGTTTTCCACTGTCGTGCAAAAGGAACTAGCCGCACTTTTGCTAGAAACGCGCACGCAACACCCCAACGAAGGGGTAGTGACCTTTGTTGAGGAGATGAGGTTTTTTCGACGTGCGGATCCGGAGATGACAGACGAAAAGAAACTAAGGTTTCTCTTGCGAGGGGTAAAGCAGAAGCTTTTTGCATGCCTTGTCCTCAACCCTCTTAAGACGGTGACCGAATTCGCGTTTGAGGCAGCCGCGATGAAGAAGACGCTGGAAGTTCGAACAGGGCAGTAAGATCGCCCGGTCAACGCGCTGGTTTCCCAGACGATCGGTGCCGGGGCTACAAGCTCCGACACACTGCGCGAGACAATCCGAGCGGTGGTCAGGGAGGAGCTTCGGAAGCTTTTTCCGACGACGCCGCAACCTCAAGTGGCTTTCCTGACTGACGTCATCCGCGATGAGGTTCAACACGCTTTGGGCACTTCTATGCCATCCGAGGCACCCCACGAGCCACCGGTGATGACCTACTCTACGGCTGTTTGTCGACCCCGCCCTGCTACAGCCCGTCTACAAGAAGCTCCGCTGTACTGCCGTCCACTCTCGCCGCCGTCCCCACTGTCGCCACCATCCACCGTACCGCCGTCACAGCCCAAAACCAGACGCTGAGAAAGACCGACGTTTGGCAAACCGCCGATAATCGTCCGCTGTGCTACCACTCCGGAGGGGCCGATCACATCTATCGTCGTTGCCCATACAAGAGACTCGGACTGCGTCGTTTCTCCGTCGACGCACCTCGCCCTCTCCCTGGGCAACGACGACGTGAGATCGACGACTACCTTTCTCAAACCAGCCGTGGCACAGCCCCTTTCAACCGTTCGCTGTCGCCCTACCCATACCAATCGCCGAGCCGCCGTAGCAATGCTGACTTTTCACGTGCAAAGTCCCCAAGCCCACGCAGGGGAAACTAAAAGCAGAAACTTTGGGAGGTAAAGTTGCACAACGGCGGAAAAGTGAAAACCTTCCAACGACGCATGCAGCAACTCGCGGAAGACAGTGATTCACGACATGCCCTCATCCCGACGACCCGACCTAACCCTTACGAGACTCCGTCTGGCCCTGCAGCGCACGCGCAGATGGCTCAGCCAGCCGCGAGCGCAGCTTGCGCCGGCGGCTGAAGGTCACTTGCTACGCAATGAATGACCTTGAAAGTGTGGTGTAGTGGCGCCCTCTGGTGGAGCGCCCCCGCACTGTGTGCGCCTGTGTTGTATTTAGGTTGTACTAGATGTGGTTGCGGTGGGATGCACGTGAGGGGAATGCTCGAATCACATGCGTATGCGTGTGTGGTTGTGCCGTTCTTGTGTGAAATAAATCATTCTTTGTCTAGGGTTGAAGCAGCGAGGTCGCACTCTTCTTCTTGCAGGTTGTGCGCGGGCCGGCGCGGTGCACCTTCGCTCCCGCCGCTGCGGAGGTCGCTCGCTGTCGCCCACGACACATCTTTTGGCGACGACGATGGGATACTTTTCTTCTGCTGCGACAGCGACACCGTCGACGGTTCCGGCAGAATGAAAAAGTGACTGCGTTGTTTGACCTCGCTCGAGTGTGACTGTCTGGCGTGTCTGGCGTCACGAGCCCTAGCGTTCTTTTGTGCTGACACTCGTCGAACCATCACCTAGGCCTCGCCCTACTTCGTTCTTCTGCTTCTGCTCCTGCGTCCCTCTCCTTCCTGCTTGGCAGCATGGGCCTCTTCGATAACCTGCCCGTTTTCCTCTAATTGCCGGGGTCGCCTCCGATTCCGTGGCATAACTGGAGAAAATTGTTTCAGGCCCATCTCGAGGTTGCTGACGGCAGCGAGTTAAGCGACGGACGGTGAGCGTCGGCGCTCGTCAGCGTTTTGGGTAGGGAGAGGCAACGGAGGTATTTTGCCGAGACGGAGCAGGAGGAAGCAAGGAAGGACGCCAGTAACGTGACCGACTCTAATGTGACCAACCCTAACGTGACCGACTCCGCCACCGACTCTAGTGTGACCGCATCCTCGACTTCGGTCCTTTCGAAATTCGGCCAATTCGTGGAGCAGCTAGACCGGCTCTTAACCGCGTCCACAAACACGCTTGTTCAACAACACGAGTTCACAAGCCGTCGTCAATTACAGGGGGAAAGTTCTTTAGAATACGTGACCGTTCTAAAAGAGAAAGCCGTACGTTGCAAGTTCGGTCTGACGTACGCGGAGCGCGTCCGAGATCAAGTTGTACACGGAACGTCTAACCCCCAAGTTAGAGAAAAGCTGCTCGCGCATGGTGAAAAGTTGCCTTTGGAGAAAGCTAAAAAGATTGGTCGGAGTTTTGAATCGTTGTCGTTGGCGAATCAAGCCTTCGGTTCGCATCATCATCAAGTACAAGCGGTATGACGACGCGGAGAAGCTGGCGTCGAGAAATATGGCAGTCGGGGAAGCCGGCGCTCTCAAGATGGTGGCACAGGAATTCAAGAAGGCCTGGCCAACCGGGGAGGCCGTGACGTCATTCCACCGGGTTCGGGAAGACAAGATGGTGGCCCACAAGATGTACGTTTCCATTCGCAGTCAGCTGCAGAGTTCCCCGGTACAGTTCAGCCGAACAAGTTTGCAGGCAACACCAAGGCTCAGTTGTGCTAACGATGCGGAAATAAATGGCATAATTCAGCATTTCGAAATTATCCAGCACAAAATCGGCGCTGCAACTTTTGTAACAAGTGGGGACATTTCGCGTCGATGTTCCGCAAGCCGGCACCAGTGTATCAAGTTTCTTCGAAGGAAGCTACGGGCTCCGCTCCGACACCGGAACTTGTACAGCATCCAAAATCCACGGAGATCAACTGATCTTCGAGATCTTCCGTCTTTACAGTCAGCCCTTCTTCGAGGAAGGACTTAGCCGTCCACGCGAAAGTCAGCGTTAACAATCCTCCCAGAAAGGGCTTAGTCGTACAAGCCGAAGTCAGCGGAGTGTAGTAAAGTACGTTGTTGGGCTAGTTGGTCGATCATTATTAACAGATGTATAGCGCAAAAAAGACGAAGGACAAAGAATGCACGAGGACGAAGCGCTTCGTCCTCGTGCATTCTTTGTCCTTCGTCTTTTTTGCGCTATACATCTGTTAATAATCAGCGGAGTGACCATGGAACTCTTAGTCGATACCGGAGCATCCGTGTCGTTGATGGCTGCCGAAGATTTCACGCGTCATTTCAGTGAACAGCATGCCCTGTCGAAGGCCTCCGTCGACTTGTGGAATTTTTCCAAGCAGCGTATCGGCATCCGGGGCTCATTCCAAGCTCCTGTTCAAGTCCTGCAACGGTCTTGCTCCGTCACATTCTACGTCACAGACAAAGGGACATCGCTTTTGGGACTCGACGCTTTCTAGCAATTGGGTATTCAGATCGACGATAATGTCTCTTACGTGTCGAATAGCATCGGTGTGTGCCCTGCAGTGTCCTGTGAACGTGCCTCCGCGTTTCGAACATCTCTTGAACGGCGAGTTGGGTCTTGTCAAAGACGTCTCGCATAAGATCCAACGGCGGCCAGGTGTGACTCCAGTTGCATCTAAGCTACGACGATTGCCTCTTGCTCTCCATGATCCAGTGTCCAGCGAGCTGCGACGCCTGGAGGACAATGATGTCATTGAACGTGTCGACGCCTCGGAGTGGGTTTCGCCACTCGTCGTCATCCGGAAAAAGAACGGTGACATTCGGCTGTGTGTGGACCTCCGGGAACCGAATAAGGCAATTAATGTTGATGGGTGTCCTTTGCCGCATGTGGAGGAGCTGTTGCAGATGTTTCGTGGTGCTGTTTGTTTTTCTAAGCTAGACTTGGCGTCGGCTTATCGTCAGTTGTTGCTGGAAGAGGGCAGTAGAGACTTAACTACTTTCGTGACTCATGAAGGCTTATTCAGGTTTAAGAGGGTGTGTTTTGGTCTGGCGTCGGCGCCTGCGGTTATTCAAAAAATGATGTCCCAGATCTTGAAGAATTGCAAAAATGTCGTTTGCTATCTTGATGATATTCTTGTGTGGGGAAAGACTTAGTCTGAGCATGACGCGAGCTTGGTTGAAGTCTTAACATGTATAGTGAACAGTGGCATGAAGTTGAATGACAAATGTCTTTTTTCGGTTAAAGAACTGGGTCATTTTTTGGGTCACAGGATATCGGCTGAGGGCATCTCACCTTTGCAAAGCAAAGTAAAAGCTATAGTACATGCTCCGGCTCCTACGGACATAAAGTCACTTTTTAGGTCTTGCAGGATGCAATGCTAAGTTCATAAAGAACTATGCAGAGATAGTTGAACCACTGCGCCTCATGCTCAGGAAGGGTCAGACGTTTTTTCGGTCTGATGATGCTCAGCGCAGTTTCAATCAGTTGAAAGCGTGCCTCACTTGTTCTCCTGCCGTGAAGGTCTTTTCTCCTGGCTTGCCTGTAGTAGTTACTACCGATGCATCTGATGAGGAAATTGGCGCGGTACTACAGCAGCGGTATGGTTCTAGGTTTGAAACCGTAGCCTTTGCATATAGAACTTTGTCGGAGACTGAGAGAAAATACTCTGTGGGAGAGCGCGAAGCGCTGGCTTGTTTGTTCGCGTGTGAAAAGTGGCACATTTTTCTTTGGGATAGATGGTTCACGTTTCTAACTGACCATCAGGCTGTAGTTGCTTTGTGAGCCGCAGGAGATGCAGGTCGGATGCCTTTAAGGATTTCACGGTGGTCAGCTCGTCGGCTGTACTACAATTTTGGCATCGAGTACTGCAAAGGTTCAGAAAATCTGGTGGCTGATGCTCTATCGAGATTACCCATTCAGACCGGTCAGGAACTTGTTAAGGAGGAAGAGATAGTGTCGCTGGTAACAATAGTAGGCGATAAAGAAACCGTGCAGCTGGCAACGAAGGCAGATGTAAGGTTGCAGAAGGTAGCATAGTATGTGTCTAAGGGTTGGCTCGAAAAGAAAAAAGTACACATTGAATTAACAGCTTATTTTCATCTAAAGGATGAACTTTGTGGTAGACGGTTTACTCATGCGTGACGACCGTGTAGTCATTCCCTGTCTACTTGTACCTACGTTTCTCCAGTTAGCACATGAAAATCATCAAGGAATAGTACGTACGAAACAACTTCTCCGGGAACGTTACTGGTGGCCTCAAATGGATCGTAATGTTGAAGAATATGTAAAGCATTGTCACGTTTGTCAGCTGGCAGACAAGTCTGCTAAGCCTCATGTAGCTCCGTGGCAGCCAGTGGAATGGCCTGAAGGGCCTTGGCAAAAATTGGGAACGGACATCGTCGGTCCGTTAGACGTGTCGTACCCCCGATTTCTTGTTACACTAGTCGATAACTACTCTTAGTGGCCTGAGGTTCTGGGCACGACTTCCATTTCAACTGAGGATGTCATTAAGTTGATGGACTGGTCTTTCAGTCGGGAAGGGCTCCCTGAGATTTTAGTGACGGATAATGAACCCCAGTTTGTCTCCAAACAAATGCGAGAGTATGTAAAGGAGAAAGGTATCCGCCACGTGTTCTCGTCGAATTATTACCCTCACGCTAACGGCCAGATTGAACGGTTTGACAGGGTTCTCATAGAACATTTACAGGTAGCCAGACTTGAAGGCAAGGATGCTTCGAAAAGCATTACACAATTTCTTGGGCCGTATAGGGTCACACCACATTCAGTGACAGGTCTTTCTCCAGCTTTTTTGCGGTACGGACGTCAGCCTCGTTCCATAGTAGATATTAGCAACTTCAGGATACGTAAAAAGGCAGCCGAATTGGACAATTTCCTGCCTCATGTTCAGAATCAGGTCTTCACGAAGCAGCATAAAGTTAAACAGTACTTTGACAGAAGGAAAAGTGCGCAGCAGACCCGCATAAGGGTGGGAGATGTCGCGAAAGTAAAATTCTGTAAGCAAGGATTTCTGAATTATAGTAAGCCGTTTACAGTGCAGGCTCAGGTTGCACCTTTGACGTTCAAGCTCAGTGATGGAAACATCTGGAACGCTTCGAAACTCACAGTCATTCCGAAAGAAATTGAGGTTGGCTCGGCACTGTATACCTTTGACAATGTTGATCTCTCTTCGAGGCATAAAGAGTTTTTATACTCTTCGTCTAACTTAGACATTTGTGACAGTGAGTCCCCTAGTCTACCGACAGATGGGGCAAGCCCCAGGGTCCAGACAGAATCTGATCTGTCAGACCTTCTTTCCAGTGCAAGGTCTGGATCCGTTGTTCCTAAGGAAACGGTAGAATGTCCGGGAGAAAATAGTGAGCACACAGATCCGAATAACCATATAGACAACACAAGGGAAAAGGAGAGGGCGTCTAGGTCGTCAGATAATTCAAGTTCAACGTCTACGCGTACGTGCCGTAAGACTAAGCAGCCTCAGTGGCTTCGCGACTATGTCCGGTAGGGGGTAGACGTAGGGTTCATACCTTGTGTCATGTTGGACGTGTCATGTTTGTGTTGGGCCGCATATCATCATTGAGAATATTTTTGGACGGTTTTCGTAGTTGGTTTAAAAAAAATGTCTTACTCTGTTGCGTGTCGTGTGTGCAACTTAAAGGAGTGTGCGCGACTCGGCTAGTCATACTTCCACTGCACCTGCGCAAGTGATAGTGCTTTTGTGGGACTATGTAGGACTGTCGTGAGCGACTGAGTGCTTTTGTGTGGATCAGGTGTAAGGGAGGTGCAGACATTATTTAAAGCACGGGGAATGAGGCGGAGTATGTATTTCACAGAGTGTGCGAACTTATTTTGCACGGGGATATGATGTGGTGTAATGGCGCCCTCTGGTGGAGCACCCGCGCACTGTGTGCGCTTGTGCTGTATTTATGATGTACTAGATGTTGTTGCGGTGGGACGCACGTGAGGGAAATGCTCCAATCACGTGCGTATGCGTGTGTGGTTGTGCCGTCCTGGTGTGAAATAAATCATTCTTTGTCTGTGGTTGAAGCAGCGAGGTCGCACTCTTCTTCTTGTGGGTTGTGCGCGGGCCGGCGCGGTGCGCCTTCGCTCCCGTCGCTGCCGAGTTCGCTCGCTCTCACCCACGACACAACAGAAAGGTATAGCGTACTCAGGATGCCGCCCTAAACGTGTTTCGCAAATCAGTGGAAGAGATTGAATACGTGGCAGCAGGTACAGAACGGTCACGCTCGCCCTTACGTGAAGAGGCGGTGGCTGCAGAGGTCGGGAGCACGACGAGGTTGGATGCGGACGAAGCGCGTTTTCTGCGAGGGGCAGGGATGCTTAAAAATGGCTTCTCTGGGGCTGCGCGTGGAGCGAGCGTACCCTGCCCGTGATAGCCACCAAGCCACCATGGCTACGGGGGTTGATTGCCTTCGGCAAGGATTGGCTGACAAATGGAGCAGGAAGAGAACAATGACAGGATGAACTATAAAAGTGGTGTTAGCTTAAATCGTCCACGTGCACATGAAGTCAACAAGGCAAGGAGGCCGCGAACGTGGCATGCCTGTGCAAGTGGGATGGCATTACTAATTATTTCCATGTATGCCTTGCTTTATATTGAACCATTGGTCATTCGTCATCAGCCATTCTCTTTGCGACGAGAATGCTGTAGTAATCAGAGGGATTTTTTTCCGCTGTGAACTTTTTGGCGGCGTCGCCGTTGCGGTTGTGTCGGGGGGTGGTGGTTTTAGCTGCCGTGAGTCCCTGGCTTTCTACGCGCCGTGCTGCACTTCTTTGCTGCCTTGAGCCTTGTCAGGCCCTCTTCTAAAGGCGATGAGGTTTCAGAGATGCCTCTGAGTGGGTCGCTCCAGTGTCCATCGCCGTGGAGACAGGGCCGGCAAAAGAAAGGTGGTGTGTCACTGACAACCATCGTGATGCTTCTTTTTCTACCACGTTGTTCTTGTTTTTGTTAGTATGACCGAGAAGATGGGCCGATCGCTCTTATGACCCCTAAATATACGCTGTTAGCGTAAACGTGCTTCGCTACTTTTGCAATCGGTATCGCAAAACTCTCCAGTGTTGTTCCTGCTTTAAAAATGGCACAGAACCAATCAGGGGATCGTCCAATCGAAAGAGAATAGTAAAAAGGAAAAAAAAATATTCTTATTTGGGCGATTGTGTTCCCACACTACTGTGGCCCTCAGCCTTTTCGATATGCGGAAGTTTCGTCTCTTATTTGCAACTTCGTCCACGAGTCCTACCTCTTCGCAATTAGAGCCAGTGCGCTCCGCCACTTTTGCAATTAACACACCAAAACTTGCCCTGTAGGCCTCACTGCGCGGGTTTTTAAGTCAAAGGCGAAAATGGAATCAATAAGTTCACTATTTGTTAGTGAGAGGTAAGGACCGGTGATGTGGAGCAGATATTTAAGGGTCAGGCACTGTGCGAGCCCATTAGCTTTGTTATGGTATATAAACTGGCGACATGGCGGTACTGCGCATTTTCGAAATACCCCGCTGCTTTAAATCTTTTGCGGTGCAAGATGACTGAACTGTGTTATTGACATTGTTCACTTCCTTCCTTATCCTACTATTTAAACATCTTATGGTTTGCCCAACGTGACATTTGTTACAGCGAAGTGGAATTTATACACCATTCCTTCTACTTACTCAACATAGGCCTTCCTGTGCTTCGTGTGTCAGTTTTCTCCTTAAATGACCTCTGGATCGCGCAATCTGGACAGCTTTAAAAGCTAGTTTGGAGCGGAAAAGACGACTCTCACGTCGGAGCTTTGAGCCATTTTCTCAAGCTGTAGGATAGCTGGTGCACGTAGGGGATAATCGCAACCTTTTGTGGGCTTTTCATGAACTTTCCGCATCGCTCAGCCTTCGCACCCGCTCTTGGAAATACCGCCTGTGCCGTGGAGGTGGGCTGAGCTTGGGGGTAACCTGGGCTGTACAGGCGTTCCACATGGAAGTAGAAGCCAGTGGCAGGGAGGTGCGGACACGGTTTTTCAAGGGCATTCTTGATGCAGAGAATGACGGTAACTCTATTTACAGTATTCGAATGGGCGGAGTTGAACGGTAGAAAGGTTTTCTTGGCGCGCGGTTCACAGCGCCGGCCGACGACGTCAGCGTGAAACTTAAGCCGAATAAGTAAACACCCTAATTTCCCCCACCGGAGGTTCGTTCATTGGGTACAGGGATATGCAGGCATTCTCTAAACAAGGTCATTATATTCGCACACCCACGTTTCAGAGCAGCAGGTTGACATTTAACTACATATAGAGAGTCCTCCACGAATCGAAACAGCCGAACGTCATAGCTTCCCGTTAATCTTGCCCAGAGGCTTCTGTCACAACATGCCAGAAATAAATCGCTTAACGCGAGAGCTATACAGGTCCCTATACTCACTCCTTGCTTCAAAAGATCAGGTACTCCCACGAATTGCACATACGTTGCAGTTCTGAAAAACCACGAAGCTTTGCTTGAATACCCTATGACGCTTTGCTTCACTGCGTGGAAGTATTGACAGGTTTGGTTCAGTTGCCTTCCAGAATACGTGCTGTGCCCTGGTTCATGTTTTTTATAATTGCCGTCTGTTCTCGTAAAGTCTACGTTTTACATCGGATATGTCACTGTGTAAGTTACAAGTTAACCATGCGTTGCAGTGTGGATGTCAATCAAGTTCCGTTAAAATGAGGCGCAGCGTTACAGTGGCAGTAGACGTGGTGGCACCCGGTAACGCTGTCACTGGGGAGGTGGCAACACTACGACACACGGCATGCCAGGGCATGTATGGAATATTGTATGCAAATTTTAACATTTACCTTAGCATCCTATAGGCTAAGTGCCTCATCAGATTTGGCGTGGCGCAACTTTTAGATGCAACGCATCTCATTCACCCGCCTTGTCCATGCATGCATGCATCCTTCCATCCATCCGGCGTCGTCGTTGTCCGCGCCCTCCCCCATTCTCCTCGACGCGCCAGCTGCGCTCTCCGCCGCTTTCACCGCAGCGTTATCTGCGGGTTAGCGCTCGCTCCTCGCAATGCCAGCTGTGCGTCGGCGCGAGCTGGCGCTCGGTTAACGCATGCGCATGCGCTGCTCTCTCTCATTTCCCTCACCGTTATGCGGCGGTATAAAACAAGGTAGCTGCGCCGCTCCGCTCCGTCGTTCCAGCGCCGGTGCTCCGATGTCCAACGCTGCTTTGAATGGAGACTAACAACAACAAATTACGCCCACCTCCCCTCGCGGGAACCCCGTAGTACACGGAAATGCATCGTACGTGTTCGCGGCACGTTTCACGCGATGGGAGAATCAACCCAACAGAAACGCCGAGGGAGACCCACGATGCGTCACATCTACACAAGGTTCCCGCGAGGAGAGGTTGGCGTAATTTTTGTTTGATGACACCAATATCGCTTCCTAAATTTGTTGTTTATCCACACTGTGTCGATTAAAATCATTTTATTGCAAGACCAAAGCCTGCACCCTCTGCTGGTAGTCTGGACACCGAAATTACGTGTCCCCAGTGCACAACCACCCCGGGTGTTCATGCTGTGGCACTGTTAACTCCAAAGAGGGTCACCAGAGCAATTACGTGGGAATTGTGTGCGAGGGCCCGCACCAAGCGGTCTCTAGAGACTGCCCATAACGGTGGTTCTGGCATCGTCAGTCGTTGCCCCACCTATGCCAAGATGTTCTCTGACAGCCAAGATCTGCGAAATACCACGACCCGCCACTCTACCTGGACCACCGGCGCAAGACGGCAGGTACGTCACAACCACCCGCGTGTGATAGGAGAGAGCTCGCCGGTCATTTTAATCTTGTTGCTTGGTATCAATCTCCGGTCTCTTTTTTAATGATACACCGTTTTCTTCGTTGCATATTTTATAGGCTTTAGTGTTAAGTAAAGTGCTCACAGCTTCAGACGCAAATTAACTTAGTGTGCATCCGGCTCTTCCCACACACTTGTCTTAAAGCTTAAAATTGCTTATGCTCAAAAAAGAAAAAGAAAAAGCCCACTCTGTCCCCGTCTGGTCGCCCGCCCATTTTACTATCGCCTTTGCTTTCGCAAACTTTCATTAAATATGGACGGTCCTGGCATCTCGACCTCTCGGCATTGGCAGCGCATTCGTTAAACACAGTTAAATAGGAGAGGAAGACCGTTTCAAGAGCAAGTATCCCGAAAATTTCATGCACTACAAAGAATTTCTTTTTCAGATTTCGTTTACGCATTGGGATGCGTCGACTTCGCTGAGTTTTCGAATTATGTAGACGTAGATAACGACGCAGTCACTAAAACCACAAATACGACATCGGGAGAGGCGGTGCGTAGAAGCTTCACAGCAGCATGGCCATTTTCAGCATGATCCAGGTGAATACGAAGGTCACCACTCCTCCGGCGAGGCCGATAAGCAGCGTAGTTTCAAGTGGGATGCCCGATGTGCCCCACCGCTGGCATGTGGCGAAGAGGCTGTTCTTCCCTACGGCTCCGCGGCATCGAACCTGGAACGTGGATGCCCACGATCCTGCCTTCACTCCAGTGGGGCCGAAGCCCAGGCGCTTCAGCAACTCTCGGTGTGCCACGATGGCCACTGCCGCCCCCAGAACTGCATGAAAGAGGAACAGTAGGCTTAATTTTTAATTAGCTTGCCCTAGCGGCAATTTTTCAGTCTTAAGACGCTCTAAGAAGGATCAACCTACAAGACGATGGGCCCAGATGAGCGTTGTTTCTGAGCATGCACTTAATTTCGACCTGCTTGCAATTTTGGTTCCGTCGCATGCCGCTGGCGCAGGAAACGTCGCCGCTTTCCAACGCTAGTTGAATATTTGGCCTACTGTACATCGTTAAAATATACCGATATGATGCTTCGACTTTACCAAGACAATACTTTATCGTTTATGAGGAATTTGAATTCACTAGACAATTCTCACCAGCTAAATTTCAACAGGACATATAAAGAGACGGCGGTGAGACATCCCGGCGTCTGATTAGTCATTTCTTAGTATTGCATACCCCTAAAAGGGGCCTATATTGGGCGTACTATTCACTGTAATCATGCCGGGCCACCCTATTGTGGGTGGTCAGTGCATTTACTGTTCCATTCAACAAGCACGGCATGAACCTCGGACCATATCAACGATTACGAGATCCTTCATGAGAGGTAGTCATTTGACCTTGCGGTCTTTTCTCAAACACGTTGACTTCCTTTCGCTTTTACTTATATGGTAATAGTTGTGTCTTGGAGAATTTCAATGTGTTTTCACCACCAAACACTCAAGCTTTTAAACGGCGTTATTGGACAATCATGCGCCGTCTTGGGATGACTCCTGGCACGCAGCAGACAGGCACGTCCCCTCGTCAGTGCGAAAATCGTTGGAAAGATTATTGATTTATTACATAACCCTATTTAGGGATGAAAGATTGCTGCTTATTTTATACTGTAGGGGCTAATTCGATTATCACTGTAAGTTCATCTGACTCCTGGCACGCAGCAGACAGACACGTCCCCTCGACAGTGGTAAAATCTTTAGAAAGTTTAATAATTTAAAGGGGTCCTGAAATACCTTCCGCCGATGCATGGATGTACATGTAACCAAATAAGACAATATATTAGCAATCTCCTCCCGCAAGAATTTTGTTAAAGCGATGAGTATTAGCTGAGAAATCGTAAATCAAAAACCGCGCATTATCGTCGCGCCGCATTTCTTCCTCTTTTCAACTGTTGACGGCGCGCGAGCACTCCCTCCCATGATGCTGCGCTAGTCAGCGGGGACGTACTTCCGCATTACGCTCCTCCGACTGCCGTCTGCTACGGGCAAGTTTTGTTGACACCATGAATTCCGCACTCCGCTCAAGGATGGATAAGCGAACGAAAAATCTGGCCGCATGTGTGTGGTGGCCAGGCCTCGCCCTTTCGCGGTGTGCGTTGCTGCAGTGCAGCACGTGACTTTTAATCGGCGGCGAACTTGCAGCCGCTGGGGAGGATCTTGCGCTCGGTTTCTTTCATGCACCGCGCACTGTTTATCCAAAAAGCGCCGTATCAGATGTGGCCCCGCTGGTGCCGGGTCTTATTTTGCGCTGGTGGTAATTCCTGCCGGCGCCATGTGAAAAAGACATTTTAAACCGATACAGAACCCGTGCACAAAACGCTTCAATCATGTGACCAGTTCAGCTTGGGGCGACGCGTGGTGGAGAGCGGCAACGTTGGCAAAACATGCTCCGGCGCGGCTCTGAGCTTTCTAGCGCTGGAGCGAGCGCCTTTCTTTGACGATCTCAAACATCGGTTGCCTTGGCAACAAGGCACAAACCGCCCCAGAAGTCAGTTACGGTTGCGTGATCCCGGTTCAGCTCGGGACCCCACCTCGCGATATGTGGGAACTGCAGGCGTACCACTCACTCTCATTAGGAAGTTTGAGATGCGTTTGGCATTACAGGAGGCGATGGTGTGTGTGTTGTGGACGCCTTTGTTTCGCGATGAAATGCGACGTTGTGCTTCTGCGGGTGGATAGTGCTTCCCATGGTCTGGATTATCTTTCTCGAGCGACGTACGACTCAACCTCGCATGGGGTATGTGCACTGTGCGCGGCTAAAAGCTATCTCGGCTTGCGCGCCAGAGTTGAGTGACTTGCTGTTCGTCCCCGCAAACCGCGCGCGAGGTGAGTGCCGAATTTACGACGGGCAGGAGGAGGCAACCCATCGTCTGTCAATCGCGGTTCAGACTTGCAAGGCATGTTGTGACGTTGTGTTCGTTCGAAACGCACCTCTGGATTGTTTTGAAGTGGAAAAAAATGTATCCGTCAAACCCGCGCATTCGGCTCAGGGCGTTCTCTGCGATTGCACGAAAGAAGTGCCACGGGGCTTCAACGCTTTCTTTGTGGAACGTATACTCCGGTAAGAGAATATCCATGTCGTGTTATGGCCGTGTTGCATTCAATACAATCGGTTAAGCGTTTGTTTTACACTTGTTTCGTTTGTCTTAAAATGCCCAAGTACTCCGGCACTCCGCTGGCAGATCAGCCGGCGAGTCGACGCTGAGCAGACGACTCATCTCTTTGCCGGAAGTGCGTGAAAAAGCCGCCCAATAGCAGGATGTCTAGCTCATGACGAACATCTGGGAATGATGTAGACATGTGAAGATGGCGGCGTCCAAAAACACGAAGGAAAGGATGAGAAAAAAGCGACAAACTTTGCAACAAAAGTGTGAGCTTTCCGCTGCGCGTAAAAGAGTAATACTTGGCCCAGATGACCTTGACGACCCAATCTAACGATTGCGCTATTTTATTTAGTGTGCTCAAAATGCCTTTCAGGGCCCCTTTAATACATAAACTTATTTAGGGATGAAAGATTGCTGCTTATTTTATACTATAGGGAGAATTAAATTATCAGTGTAAGCAGTGCGTGTTTAAAGTGCGTGCACACGTTAGCAAGCAAACCTGACTTGGCAAAAAAACGTGACTTATTTAGGTGCGGGTAAAAAAATTCATTTTTGTGTAACAAGCCAAGGGCAATAAACATATTTATTTCGCTTTTTATATCGTGCACATACCAAGATGTACTACATTACAGAATTCGTTTTAACAAGAAATTACTTAAATGAATAAAAATGGCGTCAGAACCATGAAATCTGTGACTTGTCTTTGCATTGACACCCTTCCCAGTGTACACAGTCTGGTACCGGGGCATAAAATGATAGTCATAATTCAGAACACTTATCTTACATTTCGCAGCAGCGTAATTTTTACAGAAATATCTTTGGGTTGATATTATCGCACACACTGGCCTAGTGGATGAAGTGCTAAAGTTAATAGAGATTGCATAGCGCCGGTTATTTCGGCATTTGTAAGCTGCGGCAATTTTTCTATCAACTGTTTGAAGAAAATATTTTTCATGCGTATCATACAGTGGTGCCGCACTCATAGGAGTGCCCCTTGTGACACTTGGTCAGAAATGGGAGGATCAAATTTTGATTGTAGTTAGGGAATTTAGTGTTGCCTTGTCCGAAAGAAAATGTACTATAAGTTACAAAATGCCCTCGATGGAAAATACGAAGATCACAGTAGAAAAAACCCACCCGACAGTACGCTGTAGAACAGCACCACTTCAAGGCCGAACAAGCCGAACATCTGAAAATAAAAATACGGAAAGGTCACTTTTGCTGTTCCAGGAAAGCACTGCCTCAAGGTCGTAAGACGAATATACGTCATTACGTTGAAGGTAAATTAGCGAAGTGTTAATACCCTCATGGCAGCAGTCAGGATAATATTAATACTGCCGTATTAAATTTCCTCACACGGCCGTACCGATATTAAAATGTTTTATGGCAACTGAAACTGAACAGATGTTTACTTTCCAAACCTAATTTAAATTCTGTGTCAGGAAAGCTTCCGTCCAACTTCTATTATTCGTACACTTTCCGGAGAAGCCACACCTTTGTATAATCATCTGTACAACGTTCGAAATGAACTTAAGATCTGAGACGAGTGTTACTGTACAGCCGTAGAACAATTAGCTTTAACAAGCAGTACACACTAGGAAATCGCGATAGACAAACACCTAAACGTCACAATTTAGATCCCAATTACAATTTTACAGCTGAGATATTTACGGCTGGGGTTACTCGCCTTCTAGTCCGTCTACAACTGCATGGCGGTAAGCAAGAGCCATGCGGACATCATTACGCTGTACCCTGTTAGTGGGCTGCTGCGAACGTGCGTGCGTCTCATTATGCCGGTGTCAGCCACAATTTGGCTGGATGTGCGCCGCACCATTGTAGCCATGCTGATTTTAGTGCAAAGTGGAGCCTTTCCTTTGAAGAATTATCTCGTGGTACGTAATGCGACTGAAAGGGCTCGACGAAACTGCGTTTGTTATAACTGAGTTATTATAGACCGTTCCATCGGGCGAGGGGGAAACGAAGTCTCGCACGCAGCGGTCGCGGGGCGCGTGCCGCCTTTCCCCCTCTCTGGAGTGTGCGCGCCGATCACGGCGGGCCTGGTGCGGCTGCTTCTTTGCCTTGACTACGCTCTGTAGGCATCGCGCGTGCGGGTTTACCCCTACTTTACGCATTATTTTATTTAAATGTTAATAAATCAGCCAGACTAGGATATTTTGAGTTTCTTGTGTGCTTTAACACGCCAGATTTTAGGCAATTTTGTTCTGCTGAGCTCTTTCTGTACACTTACTTTTGAGTAGTTGCAGAAAATACTTCTACCTTCTTTCCAAACTAAAATAGGTCACTAAAACTTGCCTCTGCCGCAGATGGTATTAGTAACATCTCCACCGTTGCTGCGGTCACATTGCGGTAAACCCAGCTCCAAGTTTTACGTGGCCCGGCCTTGGCGATTTTCACAGTGACACCTCCCTAGGTTGTCCCTTTCCCCAGAAAATCTGAGGGGAACGGGGAAGGGGGCTACTGAAGGGGATTCTACCTCCATTCTTCCTCCATCCCTGATTCGGGCAAAATAAAGTTGTTCACTCACTCACTCCAGCCAAGAGTTCAGTCTGTTACCCAAATGTGATGTCTCTGTCGGCTACATCAAACTAAGCAACGCAAAAGCGAACGCTTGTCTGGTTGCCCAGCGGCGGACGCTTAATATGTCCTTGTATGACGCTCTCCGGGAGCTGTGTCATTTATTTTATTTATGTTGTATATTAGTTACACAGCCAAATTGTGCTGCAGAGCAGCTCGAAGTTCTAGAAAGAGGAAGTTTTGGTTATAGTTAGCAGCAGTGCACGGTGGCTGAGGTTGAGGTGTTTAGATATCGATAAGATTTAATACAAACTATGTGATGTGCCAAATACTTACGAAGTTCACCTAAAAATACCTGTATTAACCCCTGCAGAGATATGTAGCCTGAATTCTGTTACGCTGGCACACGGTTCAGCTTGTTGCCCATGGGCGCCGAGCGTATCACGGTTAGATCGTTTTATCAAACATCAGTTTTTGCAGTAAAGCGATCAAAATACCCGCTATACGCGATCCCGGACACACACACGCAAACAAAAAAAAAATTGTGACGAAGTATTGCAGATATTCGACACGGCATCGTTTACCCACCGCGGACCACGCCACCTCGAGGCAAATTTCAGCTCCCCCGCGGCCAAAAAAGCCGCCAATTTAAGCCAGATCGTTTAAAGTGGCCCTATGGAACACTTTCCCATTTAAAGTATCTTACGGAAATGAACGCACAACACGCTACAACGAAAAATTCACCGAGCTCCCGCAGGCGCCCATGCGCCGCGGAGCAAACGCCCAAGCCAGCTAATCGGCCAGCTACGAGAGGGCGCTGCGCACGCAAGATGGCGGCGCCCTCGTTGGAATGGTCTATAAGTGTGAACTTCGTTCATTTTTTTGTAGGGATAATCCTCGCACATCACTTTGGAGTGGCGCACGCTATGGCGTGTTTTTCTCGTTCCGAGAAAGTGCTTCCACCATTATGGCAAACGCTGGAGTTTTTTTTTTTTTTTTTGGCCAATCTCCCTACATGGCTATGCTTGGCTGACGAACGTGCGCAGCAGACGCTGGGCGGTCATCGTGAGGCACGCACCCACGCGCGATTGGCAATTTTTTTGGTTATTTTACCAGCCGGGCGATCACTGCGAGGCCCGCGCTCACGTGTGCACGCTCACCCATTTCTTTGAGTTTTTAACTGTGGTCACGAAAAATTATGATTTGCTACTGCTGTTAATAATGGATAAAAAAAGTACTATCGCGCTCAATTTGACACGCATCACGTTGGTGACGGCGTTAGCTGATCTTCGGAAGTCGGTTGAATCGCGGGGCGTAGAACTCGATAAATAATGGGAGATGGGCTTGAGGAGTTCTGATAATAATCCGTAGAACCCGTACGTGAATACGGGCTTTGAAGAAGCGAATATATAGCGCTTGAATGGGCCCGATGTAGTGTAGTTACGCCCAGCTTTGCGTTGTGGATGAAAATGTGTAACGCATAACGCCTTCGACATTGTGCCGACGAACCGCAGATGATAGATTTACATTGCTCAAAGCTGCTTCTTCTGCCTGTTTGTAATTATGAAAGTTTTACTACGCTTCCTGCAATCAAAGGCGTATTTTCTCGCTCTATTGCGTCACCGGTAGACCTCTTCTCACTATCGCTGCTCATGTTTGCTTCAAGTAATGAAAACGTATGATAGCCGAGCTACATCCTTATGCGATAATTACACTGAAACAACCAGTCGTCACCGTCGCAATGTTTGAGCAGCTGCACAAAGCTGCGCTGAGTTACATTGGGCGCACTCAGGATTCGCGCATCCGCTGGGACAAAGGCAGTGGTAACGTGCGAAGGTGGCTGATCATTATCCGAAGGGCTGAAGTGCCAAGGTACCCGTTGCCACCGCCGACCAAGGTGCAGCTCCGACCGCCGGTCGCGTGTTCCGAGTCCAATTAAGCGCAATAGTAGCTCTGCTCTAAACAGTGTAAAAGTAGAAGCGCTCACCTTTCAGCTTGAGATCCCTCCCGGGGCTGTTGTTGTTGTTCTTGCGCCCGGGGCTTGGCCGGTTGCTTCCACTTCTTCGGATCTACGGAGTGGGGCATACCCACCCAGGGGATGAAGTAAAACAGAGAACTGGGTGGCGATATATTGTTATTATTTTACGTGCGTAGTCTGTAAACTACTGTTGCATAAGATTTTTGTTGCATTTATACGTTTTTTTCTTTTTTGTGGTACTTACTAGTCGGGTAAGGGGGTTAAGGGGGAAGGCTGCGATGCTGCAAATTACTAGATGATAATAACGATATAAAACAAATGTAAATAGTGGGAGAACACTTGAAGTATTGCTGTATTGCTATGGTGTTGTGAATGCGTAAGCAGTAATGTCAAATGGCCTACGTGTCTTTACAGCATTATCATCCCCACAATTTTTTTCGCATATAATTCGAAGCAGTATACGTGTAACCACCCAGTTTTAAACTAGGTGAAGCTGATATAGTCGGCGTCGCTCCGGCGGTCCTCCTCGCCGCCGCCAACACCGCTCCAGCAACTATTATAAATGCAGAGCCTACAAGACGGCAATGTTACTACCCCAGACCACCAACACGAATCGCCTGCTCTAGCTAGGAGTCCATAACACCTTGGACGAAATTGCCAAAGCACAAAGGACCGCTCAGCTTGAGAGGCTGTCAACCACCAAAGCAGGCATAATGATCCTGAACAACCTCGGCATAGGCTACCACGACCAACAAAGGGCGAAAAGCTCGATTCCCGACGACGTGCCGCGAAACCTCAGAATAGATCCCGTTCCAAAGAATGTACAGCCGGAGTTCAGCAAAGGCACAAGAAGAGCGAGCCAAAGCGCTAACAGACATACACGCCAGCGACACCAAGGTCCGATACGTGGACGCAGTAGCGTATACCGGCCGCGACGGTTTCGCCGTCGCCACGGTCGATGCCGACGGAAACACCCGTACGGAAGCCAGCACGCTATGCACTCAATCCGAAGAGGCCGATGTGACGGTCGTGTGTGCGTCCGGACTACTCGGAACCAGATCGTAGACTTTGGCCGCAGGACGTTTTCCCGTGGGAACGCGCGGCCGCTTCGCTAAGGACACATGATTCCTTCTTGCCTCGGGGCGAGCCAGGCTTACCTCCGCTGGACGCTTCCTTGGCGGGTGGGCAGACAGCCGCGTCGTCCATCGCCGCTTGAAGCCGGCCCTTCTCCCCCTTTTCCCCGCCGCTGCTCGGACGTAGTAGGAGGAGGAGATAAACAGGAGCGAACGGAGGGGATCGAGGTTAGACTTGGGGCGACCGTCTTGCCATTCGGACGGAGCCGTAGGAGCAACCCGAAAGCGCGTCCCTCCAAGGAGCCCGCTCGCTGCCAGCGTTTTCTGCCCCGGTCTACGCCTCGAGCCCGCCGAGCTACCGGTCCTGCCCAGCCTCCCCTTCCTGACCGCGGGCTATAGCTCGAGCTCGCCGAACTACCGGTCCGGTACTGCCTCCCGTTCCTGCCCTCGGGTTCACCGCGCAGACCTTTCGAGCCAGCGGCCCCGCACTGCCTCCATCTCCTGGCCCCGAGACCCACTTGGCCCGTCGGCGTCCCGTCGACGATTGACCCCCCTGCAACCCGAACGATTCCGCCCAACCTGGTGAAGAAGCCCGCACCACTGAGGCACCCCATTAAATTATTTGGTAATGTTTTTCACTCGCCTCAGTGTGTCTCGTTTCCTGCAAGCTCTGCGTGGACCCACCTTCATATGACTTTGTCACTAACCCATTTAACGAGCGTCATTCACACCGAGGAGATAGCCATCGCCTTGGCCATCGCAGACTGGGATTGCCAGAACATGCTGAGCGACTCCAGACAGGCTGTAAGGAACTTTTCCAAGGGAGGAATCGCATCTACGGTGGTCCGCATACTACAAGAAGTGAAAGGAAACAAGAGAGTACGCATGAAGTGGTTCCCAGCGCACGGGGGAGATGCATCGGAGAGAAACGTAACCGCAACGAAACGGCACACGCTAGGGCGCTAGCACCAACCGACCCGGCCCACGGAAACCATCCGCTACGGTTCAGCACAAGAGACAGGATAACAAACTACAATGAGATTATCAAGGCCTTCCGTCTGACCCGCCGACTTCTTCCACCGCCCTGCGCGGGGCTGAGCAGGTCGCCGGCCGTTGTATTCAGGCTACTTCAAACGGGCACGCTGCAGATCCAGGCACTACTCCACAGAATGTACCCTGTGTCACACCTGAACGACAAGTGCAAGGCATGCCGCAGGGAGACGGCCATCTTTGCACACATGTTGTGGGATTGTATCAAGAATCCAGACGAGGCTAAACCAGGGCGCATACCACCGCGACTAGAGGCCGCGACGATGAGCCACAACCAAGAACAACTATGAGCCGTCCAACCGGCCCTCGAGGTGCTGGCCAGGCAGGACCCTGGCGAGCCGGCAACGGCAAGTGGGGATCCGCGCCGCACGCCCGCGACGACGAGGACGACGTTGGCTCAGGTCCTCGCGCAAAAGCGCTCACTGCTGGCATCAATAAAGTTTGTCCAATCCAATCCCCTCGCCACCATCCATGCCTCTTTCTCGCAGGATGCGCAATCGGCTGATAGCGGTGGTAGAGCCCTTACCAGGCGTTACTGCCGCAACCTGCCCGCTTTGAACGTCGACGTAAGACCATGATTCTTTCCGGGCATGAAAGGCTTTGCGAGCGAAGGTTTTGTCCGCGTATTTCACGCCTATGCCCGCACCTGTCACCGGTTGCCGATTTATACGTGCACTGGTTATAGGAGGAAGCAGGAAGGCGACCATTTGCAGCTTGTCTTCATGCCGCTACCGATGACATGTGCGTTGTGCTGGCGGGAAATTTAAACGTGGAAGTCTCGCTGCTCAGTCCGACCTGTAAGCTGCCCTCAATAGTCGAGGGGTTTGGGCTGGTCTGTTACACAATCAATGAGATACCTACGACGCGGGATGGAAACGGCGAAACACATGTTTACCTACTAGAACTAAACTCGACTCCTTCCATGTTTTAACTCGCTATAGACAGACGCGTGTCGTCCGCTCGGAGGAAGAACAGCGAGAATCCAAGGAGGGTCTGCCGGAAAAGACATGCGAATGAATGCGAAATAAACAGAAAGCCGCTTCGGTCGCCGTTTCGACTGCACGTTTTAGCTCACCTAGTAGATAGGAATACCTACCAGATGAAAAGCAACGTCGAACTGAGCCAATATGTCTTGTTCAGCTTGAATGGCTTTCAGAGAGGCAATTTTGGCGGTGCCATTCACTTCTAAGTGCTTCCGAATGTCTGTTTGCCTGATTATCAGGCATGAGTTGGGAAAGGAGGTACAGGGGGGGGGGGCATGACCGCGCAGTTGTAGCTTTCATGGTCTTACTGATGACATGTTCGTTGTGCTGGCGGGAGATTTAAACGCGTAAGTCCACCGCCCCAATGAGAACTGTCCGGTATGCTGAATGGTCGAGCAGATTGGGTTAGTGCGTTATGCAGACAGTGAGATGCGTACGACGCGTGAGGGAAAGATACAGCTCCATGTTCGTTCACTGGAATCAATCTCGACTCCTTCAAAGTTTTCGAAACATTTTACCAGCGAAAAAAGGCAGGGATCTAGAGAGATACAAAAGGATGATCTGTAGACTTCAACTGAACAGCTATACTTGGGACACGTAATATACTATAACGCTAACAGGCAAGGCTAAAAGGAAAAACTTACAAATAAAATGACACAATATTGTCACGAAGCCAAAGACAACGCAGTTGTGTTCAAGAAAAACAATTAGCGAACTTGTCCTCCCCTAACAACTCAAAGAATAGGCAGGCCGCGAAGCAGCACTCAACAAAGTGACGTGCGTAGGCGAGCGTCGATGAATCTAAAACCGTGATGTCTGCTCCTCACATTTTTATCTTTCGGTGCGAGTGTTTCTCTAACCGTCTATTTACATCCAGAACATTGTAGAACAAAGAAGATTATTCTAGGCTGTTGGCGTTCGTTGGAGATGCTCTCCCCATCAAAAGAGAAAGAGATAACACGTGCGGCATAGAAATAAAGAATGGCACCCAGATAACACAGACCGGCGCTGCCGGGTAGTAAAAGCAGAACTAAATAAACGAACCCAATGCATGGTTCGCGGCATTAACCCTCTCTAACAGTGCATCGACCCGATGCTAAAATAAAGGACAGCCCGTACAAACATTGATTGATTGCAGGGTTTAACGCGCCGACGCAACGCAGGCGATGAGGCGCGCCGTAGTGGAGGGCTCCGGATTAATTTTGGCAACCTGGGGATCTTTAACGTAAGCAGAAATCTCGTACACACGGGCATTTTTGCTTTTCGCCTACCTCAGAAAAGCCGCCGCCGCGGCCGGGAATCGAAACCGCGACCTCGTGCTCAGTAGCGCAACGCCTTAGCCACTGAGCCACCGCGGCGGGTAGCCCGTACAAACAACACAAATGTCACTGCATCATCATGCGTGGTAAGGTTTCAGGCGAACCACATGGACAACTTCGGGCCGCGTCGTCGTCGAGATGTTCCAGAATCACCGTCGGGGATAACCTCATAGGCAAGTTGGCCAACACGTCATAAAATCCGGTAGGGTCCGAAATACCGTCGCAGAAGGTTTTCACTGAGTCGCCGCCGATTAATGGGAGTCCAAACCCAGACAAGATCCCCTGTGTGGTACTCGGCGTCTCGGCGTCGGAGATTGTAGCGTCCGGCATCCACTAGCTGCTGGTTTGTTGTACGATCTCCAGCGAGCTGGCGGGCCTCCTCCACACGCTGAAGGTATCCTTAGACGTCGGCGCTGAGCTCATCGTCTTCAACGTGCGGCAGCATGGCGTCAAGCATCCTAGTCGGCCGTCTTCCGTATAGACAAGCTCGAACGGTATCATCTGCGTGGTTTCTTGGATAGCCGTGTTGTATATACGCAAACGTGACGTACGGGAGAACTTCGTCCCAGGTCTTATGCTCAATGTCGACGTACAGAGACAGCTTATCCGCAATCGTCTTGTTCAAACGTGTCATTAGTCCGTTCGTTTGGGGGTGGTACGCATTCGTTCTTCGGTGATCCGTGTTGCTATAGCGCAAGATTCTTTGCATCAGCTCCGCAGTGAAGGCCGTTCCGCGGTCCGTGATTAGGACTTCAGGGGCTCCATGTCGCAGCACAACTTGGCTTATGAAGAACTTTGTGACTTCTTGTGCAGTCCCCCTCGTTAGAGGGCCGGTCTCTGCGTAGCGCGTCATGTAGTCTGTCGCTACGACAATACACTTGTTCCCCGTTTGGGACGTAGGAAACGGGCCCAAAAGGTCCATTCCAATCTGTTGGAAGGGCCTCAATGGGACAGCGATCGCCTGCAGAAGTCCAGCTGGTCTCGTCGGTGGCGTTTTTGTCACTGACAGTCACGGCAGCACGGACGTAGTGGGACACATCAGTTGTAAGGCAGGGTCAGTGGTATACGCCTTGATGTTTCCAATTGTGCGTGCAGTGCCGAGATATCCGGATGACGGGTCGTCGTGGAAGGCTTCCAAAATTTCGTCACGAAGGTTTGCAGGGATGAATAAAAGATCATTTCTTCTCCTTCCGGGGTTGAAATTTTTTTCACGAGGACGTAGTCTTTTAGGCTGTATACAGGTATGTTGCGTTTCAAGCCCCTCGGCACGGCGACGTCGCGTCCGTCGAGGTAGGCGATCATGACGCGTAACTCGGGGTCGGCACGCTGCTGGGCGGTTAAGTGGCTCTCCGCCACGACTCCGAAGAACGCCCTGTCTTAATTGGAGTATTTAGGTGGTGGGTCGACGGGGGCGCGGGAAAGACAGTCGGCGTCGGAGTGTTCCCTGCCGGTTTTACAGACGATCGCGACGTCGAATTCTTGTAGGCGCAAGCTCTATCGCCCAAGACGGCCTGAGGGGTCCAAATTACCAAACCAACACAGCGCATGGTGGTCTCTAACAACCTTTAACGCTCTACCATACACGTATGGGCGAAATTTTGAAATGGCCCATATAATAGTGAGGCACTCTTTCCCGGAGGCAGAATAGTTTATGTCCTCCTTTGACTGACTACTGCTGGCATAGGCGATTACCTTTTCGCAACCGCTTTTCTTTTGTACGAGGACGGCACCCAAGCCTGTATCACTGGCGTCAGTGTGCAGTTCCGGTTCGGCGTTTTCGTCTAAATGAGCAAGCACAGGCGGGCTTTGCAGGCATTGTTGCAGCTCGCAGAATGCTTCCTGTTGGGCGCTCTCCTAGCTGTAAGGTATGCTTTCTTTCGTCAAGCCCGTGAGTGGCTCTTCAATGCGTACGAAGTTTCCCACGAAACGCCGGTAGTACGCGCATAATCCGAGAAATCTTCGCACGCTTTTCTTGTCTTTGGGTCTTGGGAATTTCGCTATGGCAGAAGTTTTCGCCGGGTCAGGCAGGACTCCCGGGGCGTTGACGACGTGGCCCAAAAACTTGAGCTCCTCATACGCGAAGTGGCACTTTTCAGGCTTCAGCCTTAACCCCGACATACGAATGGCCGCGAGTACGGACTCCAACAATGCAAGGTGTTCTTCGAACGTCCGGGAGAATACCACAACGTCGTCGAGGTATACAAGGCAGGTGTCCCAATTCAGGCCAGCTAGCACAGTGTGCATGACTCTTTGGAACTTTATGGTGCCGTACACAGCCCAAACCGCATCACCTTGTACTCGTATAGGCCGTCCGGGGTTATGAATGCAGTTTTCTCTCGATCTCTATCGTCCGCTTCCATTTGACAGTAGCCAGTCTTCAAATCCATCGAAGAGAAGTACGTTGAGTGGCAGAGGTGCTGGAGGGCGTCGTCGATTTGTAGTAGAAGGTACACGTCCTTTTTGGCGATTTTCTTCAGTCGGTGGTAGTCAACGCAGAACCTCAATGTGCCGTCTTTTTTCTTCACGAGTACGACCGGAGCAGCGCAGGGGCATTTCGGTTGATGTCTGATGTCGTCGCTGAGCATGTATTCGACTTGTGACCGGATGGCTTCCCGCTCATGTGAAGACACGCGGTACGGTGACTGTCGCGTAGGTCGTGCTCCATCTTCTGTTATAATGCGGTGCTTCGCTAGGGGTGTCTGACCTAATTTTGAGTTCGACGAAAAACACTCGCCGTAGCGACACAGCAGATCCAATCATTTGTCCCGGTTTTATGCGGCAGCGCCGGGTTCACATCGAAAGGATGCGGTAGCTTGAAAGTATCTGCGCATTCGCGTTCAAAGTTGGCTACCGCGATCACTTGACTTGTTTCTTGCGTTTCTTCGAGGAACGCAATTGCAGCGCCCTTGTTCAGATGCTGGTACTCCTCGGTGAAATTAGTGACCAAAACGTGGGATCTGCGCTGCTTAAAGCGCGCAATGCCTTTTGCAAAGGAGACACCGTGGTCTAGAAGCAAACCTTAGTCACTGTCTGTCTACGAGAGCGTCTATGTTAAGAGCAGCATTCTCACAGTTTACGGTGATCATCAAGCTTGCGCGGGGTGGCACGGTGACGTGATCGTCGGTGATCGTTACAGCAACACGGTGTTGGGAGCTCGGTACCGGCGTCGTGGAGTGATGGGGGGCAAAAGTTATTGACTTTGTCTTCAGATCAATTATTGCACCGTTGTCCGTCAAAAAGTCCATTCCAAGAATTACATCATGGGAGCAGTTATGCAAAATGACGAACGCAGCAGTGTACGTGGTGGCGTCTATGGTGACGCGCGATGTGCACGTCCCACTTGGTGTTACGAGATGGCCTCCTGCTGTGCGTATTAAGTGCGGACGGCCCCATCTTGTCGTAACTTTCTTCAGCTTAGACGCGAATGACCCGCTCACTACTGAGTAGTCGGCTGCCGTGTCGATGAGGGCGACTACCTCAAAGCCGTCGATGGACAACTGGACGTCGGACGCCGCTTTCCTCGAGTTTCGGGTGCGTCGGGGCGTCGTTACGCACTACGAAGTGGTAGCTGTTCCCAGTTTCTCGCGGCACAGGCGTTACGGCCACTCTTTGGCTCGAGCCTTTCCGCGCCCCTATCGCTGTTCCCGGCAGGTAGTTTTGGGTCTCCCGTTTGCAGCACTGTACCTTAACTCGATACCCAGCCCGGTTTTCTTCATCTTCAGTTGCCGCACCACACACGGCCCTTGTCACATGTCAGCCTGCATCCACCGGCGGCTTCAACTTCACAACTTGCCAGTGCCATGGCACACCTCGGCAACTCGGGCGCTCCGGCGCTTTCTCGGGGCACTCCCTCACGATACCTCGCGCGGCGTCGCTCCCTGCTGCTCCTCCCTGGTGCCTCCACGGAGCACACCCCGGGTGCTTCTTGGGGATCTTCAGTGCCTTCAGCCGGTACGGCACCCTGCGGCTGCTGCCACTCCAGCATCCGGTGGCCCTCTCCTGCTGCAGCTGGTCGAGCTACGCCTGACGGCTTCAACCCTCGAGCATGTTGCTCGACCGGCGGTGTCAACCTGCCCCGCGGGCTCGCGGTCATGGGCCTGCGCTCCGGTGCCCTGGCGAGAAATCTAAGGCGCCCCTGCTCGTGCCGACCACTCTGGCGCTCTGTCGAACTCTGGAATGGCGTGTCTTCTAGGTGTGTGTGTGTGTCGCCGTGGACTCCAACGTGCGGACATGCGCGAACTTTGTGAGGCTGGGGACCCGTGGTAATCTCGTAGGGTATGTGCTATGTCTGGATTTGTCGAGCCGGTCTTTCAGAACGTGCTCGGTCTTGAGGAGGGGGGATGTGGGGATCCTTCCTTATCCCTTTTCCTCCCGCGAGCGCGGCCTTCAAACGAGCGCGCTTTCCCGCGCCGCATGCGCGTCACCTCGCCGGCCGACAAGCCGGCGGGCACCAACTGTGCCACCGCCGCTGTCACTCCTCCTCCCCCGGGAACCCTCCTCTTCCCCGCACCTTATAAGCGCGGCGCGCTCATTCCTCAGCTCTCTCTCTCTTGCTCTTGGCTCGGGCGCTCGGAAATCAGCGCCTGCTAAGGTACCGTGGGATGCTATGAGGGCTTTTGGCAAGAGCGGAGCGCTGGGAGTCGGAGGCATGGTGCGCACGTAACATTCTTCGCCGCCACCTCGCCCGTTGTGCCCCTGCTCTTTCGCTAGTCATCAACTCCCAATCTGGACAGGTAGCTAGCACACCAGACCACAGTTTTAACTGCAGCTCGCCTCTTCTACAGCGAACTATATGAGCAACAGGCTACAACCCCAGACCTCTTACCTCTAGTTGGGCCTCAGAAACCAGTCGAGGTAACTGATTCACCCCTGACGAAGGGGGAGCTCTTTGAGGCATTGAAAAAATCCAAGCTGTCGAGAAGTCCAGGCTCAGATGGGCTCACCCCGGAATTTTACTTCAAATTCTGGGGGAGGCTGGGCAAGCCATTCACCTTGTTGGCTAACAATATGCTGAGCAATGGTTGCCTTACTGCTTCTCAACGGGAGGGGCTTATCACCCTCCTCTGCAAGGACGAGGCGAGGCGCTCCGACCTGCGAGCGTGGCGACCAATTACACTCCTTAACTGCGACTTCAAGATTATTTTGAAATCCATAGCCACGAGACTCACTGACGCACTGGACGCAATCCTTGGTCCATATCAGGCTTGTTGCGTGCCGGTCCGTTCAGCACAACTGCATGGCTTCGGCATTCGGTATCTGCTAGAATGGGCCGAGTCGAGGAACCTACAGGGCCTCCTTTCCTCATTCGACCAAGAAAAAGCCTTTGATGTCATCAGTCAAAGCTACATATTCAGCACCATCCAGCTGGCTAGCATAGGGACGAACGTGCAAAAGATGGTGCGTGCACTATACAGTGGGCTCACTTCTGCCATCACCATTCGGGGTCGCGTGTCCGAGAGTTTTTCTGTAGGGCGCGGAGTTCCACAGGGCTGTCCTCTAAGCCCTGTTCTCTACGTCCTAGTTATTGAACCTCTGTTGCAGCGGCTGGCGAGCGATCCCCAAGTAGGCAGATTCCCGCTCCCACCAGATGCTCCCCCGGCCGCCATCTTTGCCTATGCAGACGATTTGACTCTGGTATTGCTTGATGAGCGCTCGCTCAAGAGGGCAATGGCCATCATCCAGCTGAATGGGCAGGCGAGCGGGGCTAAGCTGAATACCACAAAGAACTCAGTTATGTACTTACGCAACCCTCTATTATGTACGCAACATGGCCTTCCCGTCGCTTCTGAAGTCAAAGTGCTAGGTTATCGGTTTGGTCCCAAAGGCCCCTCTCCTAGCAATTGGACTGCTGCACTGACAAAGCTCGAGTCGCGGGTGCGACACTACCGGCAGCTCAATTGCCCTGTCACCGCCCGAGCCACGATCGCTCGGACCCTTTTACTATCAGTACTCAGCTACGTCACCAGCATTATGCCTATCCCAGCACCAACCAAGCAGGAGGGGGAACGTGTTGTGTTCCGATTTGTATGGGATGGTGACCCGGACAAACTCAAACGAGATATTGTAAAGCTCCCCAAGAAGAGAGGTGGCCTTGGCCTTACTGACCTGAGCATCCTAGCTACTGCCTTGGATGTCAAATGGACGAATACAGCCCTCAACACAGACATGTCCCTCACTTGATCCCTAGCTTCCTACCTCCTAAGCGCCCGGCTACGTTTGTTCTCTCAGAGTCGCCTACGCAACAATGTTCCACGAGCAGAGGAGCCATCCCCATCCTAGCGAGGAGCAGTTAATGCCCTGGCAGATATCAAGGAAATACTCCCACAGTTTGATATACTCGGTACTCCACTGAAAGATTTGGTCGCCACACTCACGCCCACTTTGCCTCCGCACTTGACCTGCTACTCTCTCGAAAGGCAACACCCTAACTGGAATCTCATCCATGCAGAGTACCTGGATGCCACCAGAGCCACCTTCCAATGGCTCTTTACCAGTGGGAGTCTTCCACTCAGACAAAGGCAATTCACTCGGGCATGCCTCACAGTACGCTGCCTTTTCTGTGGTGAGTCTGAGACAGCAGAGCACGTCTTTCATAACTGCCTGCATCCCAGCGCTCTCCTCAGGAGGGTCGCAGATTTGTTTGAAGTACCTGGTATTCCATACCCCACAGTGAGATACCTTCGCTACCTTCCACGTCATGCTGTCAACCAGTTTGTTCTGGCGCTAGTTGAATGTTCCTACCAAGTTTGGGTAGCCCACTGCATTGCTACTTACTCTGAAAGGCGGCCAGGGCTTCATGAAGTACTTGCCAGGGTACAGAAGGAGCTCTGGTTTCACCTGCGAAGAGAGCAACCCAGGCTGGGGAATCAGCAGTTCGCATAGCAATGGTGTCGGATACCGAAAATTGTCAACGAAGACAGAGGCCGAATCAAGGTAACCTTTTAAAGCATCTTCCCCCCCCCCTCACAATGACCCCAGCCCACCCCCCCCACGCCTTCTCGGGTTGCCCGATGGCTCTCGAAGTTGTGCTATGCACCTCGGAGCGAGACTACGGTTGCTGGAGTCAAAGCTGATCCAAGCGAATGACGCTCGTCCACGATTGTCCAGGTAAACGAAAAGACCGCTGCTCTAAAGAAAAAACCCCCACACCACCGGGGGCGCCTTACCTGAGCAGCGTAGTTGGATGATGATGAATGGTAAGTTTGTAAGCTCTGGGGCAAGCACCTATGTGCAACCCCCCACTCCATCTGACAACGGTAAGGAGATGGAAGAGAGCGCAAAGGTGCCCCCATGCATGTTGGCGACATGCTATGCGGCGGTCCTTTTAGGGGCGAAGCCCCTTAGGTGCTCTGGCTGTTGCGTCTAATGTCGTCTTCGTTAACGTCGTTTCATGTAGTGACGATACCAAAACACCGGGACATTCGTTTACGCCTCACGCTAGATCGTAAGGCGTACTAAAAAGCACCGGGGCACTCGTTTATGCCTCGCACCGAAACGCTTTGTAACGTTTTACTATTACCCCACACGGGGCACCTTGAGCAAACTTGGTGACGGTATTGGCGACACTGCAGACACCGAGCCCCCATACTCATGCTCTATTCTCCCGTGGCTAGGAGTTTTAAGGTGAAGGGTAGAAACCGCAAATGGTTGCCATCGGATACAAGGTCAAGCTCCGGCGGATGGGCTCCCTGTCTCCGGGAGCTCCGGGACCTCTCTCGGTATCAGGGTGACCCAAGCAAAGAAAGTACCATGGTCTCCTGCTTTTATACTATAGCATATGACATTACCTATGCCATAACGCAAACATGATCGGCAGCCGAAAAGGGGCCGCACCAAAGTTTCTTTTCCACCACTTCCTAACGATTTTTGCGAAACCGAACAACTACTCTCTCTTCTTTGTGATAGAACCAGTTAACCAGTTGAACCCTCTTGCTTCAAAGTCAGAATTTCTCGTCTCCAAATTTCTTGAAGGTGTCATCGGTGAATCATTTAAAGCCAAAGAAGAAAGAACCAGCGAAATCCTTGTTGAGGTCAGTAGCCAGGATCTGGCTTTTAAACTTCTTGCAGAAACCCGCATCACCCATCTGCCCATCCGAGTCACGCCACTCCACAGCCTAAAAGCTCCCAGGGCGTGATCTCGGAATATTACCTACTGAATGAAACTGAAGCTGACCTGCTGGAGGCCCTTCTTTGTCGAAGCGTAACCGGTGTAAGGTGTACAAATAAGTAGAGATGACAAACAACTACCGACAAAGCAGCTCATCCTAACCTTCAAAAGGTCAACCCTCACCGAATTTGTCAACGCAGTGTTTTTTTCCGATACCCAGTCCGGCTTTACATCCCGAACCCACGATGCTGTTTCAAGTGCCAAAGGTTTGGGCCCGGCAAAAACATCTGCGGTGGCAAACTTACCGGTGCAAAATGCGCCCAGCACGACCACCCATCCGTGAACTGCAACACTGAGAATTTCCCCTGTGGAAACTTCCAGGGTCTCCACGCTGCATACTCGCGGTAATGCGAGAAATTCAAACAAGAAAAGCAAATCATCAATGTGAAGGTCACGGAAAACATCACCTTGCCAGAGGCGCGAAAGGGGTTCGCATCTTTCCCCCTGGGGAGGTACGCCGACACAGCCCGCCGGGGCGCGGAGCGTCGTCTCGTTTCGGTGGGGACCCAGTTCAACGAGTCGGACTTGGTCCCGGCCCCGCCCCCGCTCCCAGCCTAACCCGCCTCTGCACTGCTCGCTCAGCCAGCAGCGGCTGTGATGGCAACCACGTCCGTTGGGGATGCCGCTGCATCCACTGCTTCCTCTCCACCGGCACCAAGCACATTCGAGTGCACGGAGGCGATGGAGACGGAGGCACCCGCGGCAGTTCCCACCACCGCTGCACCGCTGCACCGGCAGTTCCGACCACCGCTCCACCCCGCCCCTCCTCCCAGCCCAACCCGCCTCTGCACTGCTCCCTCAGCCAGCAGCAGCTGTGGTGGCAACCACGTCCGTTGGGGATGCCGCTGCATCCACTGCTTCCTCTCCACCGGCCCAAAGCACATTCGAGTGCACGGAGGCGATAGAGACGGATGCACCCGCGGCAGTTCCCACCACCGCTGCACCGCCTCTGCCATCAGGGGCGCTCCTGACGCCCTCGGTGGTCGCGGCTCAAACGAAGGGCACCGGAAAGGGTGCCACGTCCCGGGGCCCGGTACACAGGGCACCCTCATGACTTCGGATGACGACATGGACGTCGAGCCCTTCCGGCTTGCATCACAGCGAAACCAACAAGCTGCGGCTTCCAGGTTAGTAGAGAGGGTGAAAACAACGCTTTCATGAGTTCAAACCCCGAAAGTCGACACATCAACACGGACATATTTCAGTAGCTCTAAACTTAAATAATAAGATGAGAAAATTTTATGCAATGGAACTGCACAGGCCTTCTTAAAAATCTTGATGATGTTGATCAGTTATTGTATTCCAATCAGCCAAGTGTGGTGTGTCTCCAAGAAACCCATTTAAACTCCAGGCACACAAATGTCTTGAATAGTTACAGGGTATTTAGGAAGGACAGAGACGGTAGTGGCACCCTCACAGGGGGTGTGGCCATCATTGCACGAAAATC
This sequence comes from Haemaphysalis longicornis, assembly GCF_048455015.1. NCBI lineage: Eukaryota > Metazoa > Arthropoda > Arachnida > Ixodida > Ixodidae > Haemaphysalis > Haemaphysalis longicornis. The sequence continues at coordinate 1,450,734 of NW_027526397.1, read as the reverse complement.
CTTGGCGTGCCACACTGTCCAACTACAGATCATCCTAGAGGGTGTTGCCATTCGAACGATAATCTTCAATAGGCTTATAACACTATGGTCTCTTTATATCCCACCTGACTTCCAGCTCTCGAGCTCTGATTTCAGGGGCCTGGTAGATCCGTTAACCGAACCTTTCATTTTCATAGGCGACCTGAATGCACATAACTCATTTGTGGCTCTGCTTAAAAGGACACTGAAGAGATTTGTAAACATTGCGGGATTACTAGAGCAAATTGTGGTCCGCAGTCCATAGGCCATGTTTCGACGACTCTGAGCGCGTTGACGCGAATTTATTTGGTAGAAACACCAATTCAAACATTCGGTCCTCGTCTCTGCACTCTCGCCCATTTTCGGTGGCGTTTTCGTGTGACGTGAGGGGGAGGTAACTTGGCAATTGGCTGCGCTACTGCACGGCTCGCCGACCTTCCGAGAGTCAGTCGGCCCAGCGTTTAGTCTGGAGGCCGCCGACAAGTCGTCGCAATTTGTTCACTCAGTTGGAACTAAGCCACAATCCGCTTGTGAATGGAAGAATATGCCTTTCTTTACTTCGTTAGCTTGCACACTGTATCAAGCTCCGAGTCCGGGTCGCTCTGCACAAGCGGTGCACAACTGTCCATGTGACGCTTCGCTGACTGGTACGCTAGTAGGAAAATCTAAGGTGACTTGAAGGCGGGAGAAGGCTCAGCGAAGTCAATATAGGTACCAAGGAAATAAAATCAAATGAAACCTTTAGCATACAGGCCAAAACAAGGGAGCAAGAAGCACGTTTTTGCGCTGGGTGAACAAGCACAGCGGACAGTAGCACGACAACACATCTGCGAACCCTTTTTCGTCTAAGAAATGCAATTACTAGACGTGAGATATTGTTACAAGGCAGATGCGAATAAGCTGTCTATTTACAGATAATTACAGCTGAAGGCCAAGAGACCAAAGCCAAGGAATCTAATGCAGCTCGTGCCAGTCCGTTTCTGCTCGATCTCTTCTTCGTCTCTCGGCTTGCTGTACGCGCCCACTGATGAGTCACATACCCATAGGTGAAGTGTACGATGGATTGACCACCTGGTGGTCCAGTCCAATGCTATGTGAAATGTTCCGGGTGTTACGTATCATGACCCCCCCCCCTCCGGCGGGGTAAGCACCGTCTCGGTGCACATTTGAAATTAAGCTCAGGGAGCAGGTGCGGCCGTTGAGAAATAGGGCTTGAGGCGGGCGACGTGGACTAGTTGAGATGCAGGGTCCAGGGACGTTGAGGACGAAGCAACAGGAACGATTTCTTAGGTGACCGGTGTGACCATGCGCTTAATGCGATAGGGGCCTTTGAAGCGAGGCTGCAGTTTTTCGGAAAGTCCAATTCGGCGGCATGGCGTACTGACCAGGACCAAGGAGCCGGGCGTAAAATGGGCGGTGCGATGTTGCTGGTCATAGCGGTGCTTCTGAGCGGACTGGGAAGCCGAGACCTTGGTACGGGCAACCTGGCGGGCCACATCAGCGTGAGCGACAGCATCACGACCATATTCTGTAGCTAGAGGTATCGCATCAGGAAGGAGGTTATCCAATGGAAGAGTGGGTTCGCGGCCGTAGAGAAGAAAGAATGCAGAATAGCCGGCGGTGTCATGGCGGGATGAGTTATACGCGAACGTAACAAATGGCAAAGTGACGTCCCAATCCAGATGATCCGCAGAGACGTACATTGCGAGCATGTCAGTGATGGTCTTGTTCAATCTTTCATTCAATCCATTAGTCTGAGGATGGTAGGCGGTGGTTAGCTTGTGCTTTGTGCGACAAGAGCGAAGGAGGTCGTCAACAACCCGAGAACGGAAGTACCGGCCACGGTCGGTGAGGAGCTGACGAGGAGCACCGTGGTGTAGGATAACGTCTTGAAGCAGGAAATCAGCAATGTCTGTGGCACAACTGGTGGGAAGGGCACGCGTAATAGCGTAGCGGGTCGCATAATCGGTCGCAACAGCAATCCAGCGATTTCCTGAACGGGACAGAAGAAAAGGACCGAGTAGGTCCAAACCCACACGAAAGAAAGGTTCAGAACGAATCTCTATGGGTTGGAGCGGTCCGGCTGGGCACAAACAAGGAAGGGCGTTTCCGGCGCTGGCACAGGTCACACGCCGTGACGTAGCGGCGGACTGAGCGGTAGAGTGCAGGCCAATAAAAGCGCTTACGCACACGGTCATAAATTCGAGTGATGCCAAGGTGGCCCGCCGTCGGTTCGTCGTGCAGCTGGTGAAGGATGTCAGGCCGAAGGTGCTCAGAAACAACGAGAAGCTCGGCAGGGCCATCTGCGCGAAAGTTGCGGCGGAATAGTACGCCGTCACGGAGCAAAAATGCGTTTAATGCAGGGTCTGACGGGATGTTAGTGAGACGGTCAATGATCGACCGCAATGGTTTGTCGCGGCGCTGGTGGTCGGCGATGTTGGTAAAGTCGGATAGAGCAAGGACGCAAGAATCGATGTCGTGGTCAGCTGTGTCCGGTTGGTCGACTGGTTGACGTGACAGGCAGTCGGCGTCGCTGTGGAGCCTGCCAGACTTGTAGGCCACGGATTAGTCATACTTCTGAAGGCGCAAAGCCCAGCGACCAAGACGGCCTGTAGGATCTTTTAAGGAGGCCAGCCAGCATAGGGCATGGTGGTCAGTGACCGCGGAAAAAGGACGTCCGTATAAATATGGGTGAAATTTGTTGACGGCCCATACAAGAGCCAGGCATTCCCGTTCGGTAATTGAATAGTTCCGCTCGGAAGGTGACAAAAGGCGACTGGCGTACGCTATTACTCGTTCAAGGCCAGCGTGCTTCTGAACCAGTACGGCACCGATGCCGTGGCCACTCGCGTCTGTGTGGACTTCGGTAGGAGCGGAACCGTCAAAGTGCGCCAGAATAGGTGGATTTGTGAGACGGTCGACGAGGGTTGAAAAAGCGGCAGCTTGATCAGGGCCCCAAGAAAACAGGGTATCGTGCTTAAGCAAATCCGTGAGTGGTCTGGCAATCGCAGCGAAGTTCTTGACGAAGCGGCGAAAGTAGGAGCAGAGCCCTACAAAGCTGCGAACGTCTTTCACAGATCGAGGAACAGGGAATTCTTTTACCGCGCGGATTTTGTCTGGATCAGGTTGAACTCTCGACGAGGTGCCCAAGGATCTTGATTTGACGGCAGCCGAAGTGGCATTTTGACGAATTGAGCTGAAGTCAAGCTCTGCGAAAAACTGCCAGGACGTCACTGAGGCGATGTAGGTGGGTCTCAAACGTAGGAGAAAAGACGATAACGTCGTCCAGATAGCATAGGCAAGTCGTCCATTTAAATCCATGAAGAAACGAGTCCATCATTCTTTCGAATGTGGCTGGTGCATTGCACAGACCAAACGGCATGACCTTAAATTGGTACAGTCCGTCTGGTGTGACAAAAGCGGTCTTTTCTCGGTCCATGGGGTCGACTGCAATTTGCCAGTATCCGGATCTAAGGTCAATGGACGAAAAATATGACGCGCCATGCAGGCAATCGAGGGCGTCTTCAATGCGAGGAAGTGGGTAAACGTCCTTTTTGGCTATTTTGTTCAAATGTCTGTAATCGACGCAAAATCGCCATGAGCCGTCTTTCTTTTTAACCAGTACGACTGGTGACACCCACGGACTCGAAGATGGCTCAATAACATCTTTTTTCAACATCTTCTCTACTTCCTGCTGAATGACGGTACGTTCGGCGCGGGACACACGATATGGACGTCGGCGAATAGGGGTCGCGTCACCAGTGTTAATGCGATGTGTCACACTAGACGTCTGGCCCAAAGGAGGGTTGTCCAAGTCGAAAATGTCCTGATAGGACGCTAAAAGACATTGGAGCTCATGGGCGTGCGTATGTGGAAGGTCCGATGCTATCATCTTCATAAAATCACTGGTAGTCGGTGAAATGTCCCGTTGGCCGTCCCGTTCACCGTCAGAGGCGTCAGTGGTAACAGCGGAAAGCTCGCATTCGGCCAGGGGGGTGAGTGTAGCCAGCGACATTCCCCGGGGAAGAACTTGCGTGGAGAAACCGAAGTTCAAAAATGGGAGGCCTATTTGGTTCGTCTCGACCGTCACAACTGTGTAAGGAAGAGCCACGTTACGTTCCAGGAGTACATCGGTGACGGGAGAGACGAGGTATTCACCATCTGGGACTGGCGGGCGCGACGATAAAGGTACGTAGGTCATGGTCTTCGGTGTTAATCGATCATGCTCAGTGCAGCAAAGCCGGTAAACAGGCTTGGTCTCAGGCTTGGTCTCAACATCTTGTATGTACGTGATGTAGGATTCGGTTGTCGACTGGGCACGGGATGCGAGCTGTTGCTTTGCGGCGAGCTGGAGTTCGACGGGTCGGCCGAATACTTCGCGCAACTTCGCTTTGCACACGTCCCAGGTGGTCAATGTGTGCTCATTTGTCTCAAACCAGGTGTTGGCCGTCGTTCTCAGAAGATAAGGCAGATTAGCCAGCATTATTGTGTCATCCCACCTGTTATGGGCGCTGGCACGTTCAAACATGCGGATCCATTCTTCCACGTCGGCACCATCCTCACCGGTAAAAAACCCTGGGTCACGGGGCAGGGAAACGATGATGACTGGCGCGGTGGGTGACGTCTCGGGGGAGGAGACATCGTTCGTCGACGAATGTGTCGCCCACTCCGAAGCTCCGTGGTAGGGTGTAGCTGCGCTGGTGACAGGCACAGGAAGGGAAGTCCGCAACCTCCACCAAAAAGATGTTACGAGGCAGATGCGAATAAGCTGTCTATTTACAGATAATTACAGCTGAAGGCCAAGAGACCAAAGCCAAGGAATCTAATGCAGCTCGTGCCAGTCCGTTTCTGCTCGATCTCTTCTTCGTCTCTCGGCTTGCTGTACGCGCCCACTGATGAGGCACATACCCATAGGTGAAGTGTACGATGGATTGACCACCTGGTGGTCCAGTCCAATGCTATGTGAAATGTTCCGGGTGTTACGTATCAATATTGTGGAAATTTGCGGCACGGTTACTGCACGACCGCAATACAACCCATCCGACCTTGGAAATATAAGGTATATAATGTATAATCATTTTACTCTTTTATTTATTTTTAGCATTTCAAGCTGATTAAGTGACTATTAGTTGTAATGCGCTCGTGCAGTAAGCGTCCCCCAAATTTCTACAATATCTTACGTCTAGCAATTGCAGCAGCCCTCACCCGTGGACGGGAAGAAGAGGAAGAAGCCGTTCGGAACGGTTGTGTTTTTCCAATGATGCAAGCTGGAAACAGCGCATCGGCCTTTGGCCGAGGTACTTAATCGTCTGGACACGGAAGAAAACACTTATAACATCGTCCTTCCACGTCTGCCGACTGGTACCGTTGTTTTGAACCCGGTTTTTCTGCATGCTGATCTCAAAGGTCACCCGTACCGTGCTCCTGACTTCAGTGAATCTCTGGCTCGAGTTATGGATCTCAAAGACATTATTAGCATTGGTCAATACCAGATAAGCCAAGTATGGATGCTAACGTGCGTCAGTGCTCTTGCGAAGCAGAAGGTTGTAGACCCCGGAAGTTTCCCTGTGAAGTCTTTACAGTGCATGGTGTTTGACCCGGATTCGCGGGAGGTCAAGGTAAAGCTACTTTGGTTACCCCGCCACATGGAGAGCCAACGAATCGTGGAAGCGCTGGAACCGTACGGACCTGTCCAGTCTGTTAACCGGGAGATTTGGTGTTGCCCTGGAATAGAACACATGGAAACTTCTGACCGGGATGTCTGCCTAGAGTTGAAAGAAGGTGTCTCTCTGAGCAGTATCCCCCACATGCTAGATGTCTATGGGATCCAGCGCTTTTATTCATTCCGGGAAGACCACCGCTATGCCTTCGTTTTAGCAGGATTGCGCACGTGCGACGGCAGTGCCGTGTTCCCCTGTGCTACCAATGTCGACGCTATGGACATACGGTGGAAAACTGTGTAATGACGTATGCTGATAGACTGCGTCAGGGCCAGGTGAAGACTACAGATGATGAAACTTCCGAACCCCTTACGGATGCGTCGGAAGTGGTAGATGCTTCAGGAGAAGTCAGCGTCGCCCCAGGCCTGGCCACCGTTTCCCAGCAGTCTCCTTCTGCCAACTTGGAGACCCCACAGCATGACCCTGTACTCCGGGAACCAAAACCACCCGATGGTGGGTTTTCAGATTCCAGACGTGCGGGCCAGTGGGGCTTGTTTTTCTTTCAGCTGAAGATTCCGGAGACTTTTATGACGTGGGCCTGTCAAAGGAGGCCGAACTGTTTGAGAGCTCCTCTGACAGCGCATCTCTTCCCTGCAGCGGAGTGGCTAGGGGAGACAGCTCTACTTCCGCAAGCTTCACCAACGCTGAGGATGGTTCATCGGAGCCTATAGTTCGCTGTCCGCATCGTGGGCTGATACATCTTTTTCTGAAGAGATGATGGACGCTACCTGAGGGCCCCTAAAGCGGCCGGCCTCTCTTTATTCAGAGGAAACCTGTTCTGGTGCAGAGAAGTGGCAGGCGCCTGACCTTGCAGCAGTTGCAGGGGGAGATCCAGGAGCTAGCACGTCAAATGTGCGGCCACCCCACGGAGGCAGTCTCAGCGGTCGTCAAAAACTAGGGTGACTCCTTCTTTCGGTGAGGCGAGCGAATAGCGGATTCCCATGGCCAACTTCGCAGCAGTACACGTCGCCTCACTTATTGTAAGGAGATTAAGACAGAGACACATACAGTATCAGCTTGTGCAGCTTTTTCAGAGAAATTCTATAACTATTGCGGCCATCCAGCAGACCAAGCTAAGTACAGATGAGTACACGTAGGCAGCTCTCCAGCCCTTTTTATCTGAATACAGTGTTTGCGTTAGCCATTAGGTTGGCCTATCAGGTGGGTGTATGCTATTGGTTAGTAAAAACCTTGGTGCGACTGTCCTTGCTTGCAAGGTGGATGATGTGGGGCGGTTTGTCTGCTGCGATGTTGACATCGGGAATTGAATGGTGCATTACTTGTTTGTATGCCCCCAACAAATTGGATGAGAGGAGGAGTTTCTTCCGCTCCTTGGCTCAGTTTTTGTGCACCGAGAGAAGTGTGCTATTGCTAGGTGATTTTAATTGTGTGTGTACTCAGGAGGATCGTTCGGCTGGTAACTGGCGCTGCTGGCGCTATGATTCCAGTGCCGCGGTTCTCAGTGACCTGATTAGTGAATACGGCCTAGTTGGCATAGGAAGCGTTATAGGGAGCACTGTACACTTTACGCATTTTCATCGTTTTCCTAGTGCCCGTCTAGACCGAATTAATGTTTCAGCGGGAAAGTCCTCTATTGTGCGTTATTATGTTGTTAGGCCAATATTTTTCATTGATCCTTGCATGGTCTCTGCACGGATCGGTCCACGGGGCTGGCGCGCTCCTCCCATCACTTGGGAACTGTGGAAACTGAACAATAGTATTCTCTGGGACGGAATTTTTCAACACACATTAGCAGCTTGCTTAAACGATACATTCGAACTTTCAAGCCTTAGTATTTTCCAGAAATGGGACCTTTTTAAACCAGAAATCAAAAACGTAGCTATAGAGGCGTCGGCTCGGTCATCCTTTTTGAAGCGCCTTCACATGCGTGAACTCCGCAGTTCCTTGATGCAATTACGTGAGGCTGAAAGAGCTGAGGCCTGGACATTTTTTGATGAAATTTGCAATGTTAAAGCTCAAATGCAAGAGCATACGACGGAAAAATATCGGGGAGCCCTTGTTCGATCAAGAACGCGTAGGTTTTTGCAGGAGCCGCCAACACGATGCGCATGTGGAGATGAAAAGTAGTCAGCACTAGAAAAATTTATAGTCGAAATTGAGTATGGGGGCCAAAGCTACTCTGATAGCCGCAGTATACTTCGAGCATTTTGTGCCCATTATGAAAACATATTTAATGGCAACACGGGTACCTGTAGTACGCTTGATTTTAATGTATTCCTCCAGACTTTTCCTCAGCTCAGTGACGATGAGCGGGCTCTTGTAGAAGGACCAATTACGCTTGAAGAAGTGGAAATTGTCATTTCAAACCTGCAAACCCATAAGTAACCTGGACCTGATGGCCTCAGTTCGGAGTTCTACCAAAAATACTCGAGTGTTCTGGCACCTGCCTTACATGAAGTATTTACAAAGGCCTATGAACTTGATGTTCCGCCTCCTACATTTTACCAAGTTTATACTGTACTAATCCCGATAAGTCACATCGCAGAAAAGTTGAAAAGCGTGGATGGCTACAGGCCGATATCTTTCTATGTAACGTTGATTACAAGATATTCGCGAACGTGCTGGCACGCAGGCTACAGATTGTAATCACAAGTCCCATAGGTTCGCACCAGACTTGCGGTATTCGGGGGCGGAGCATTCAGACCAACATCCATATTGCTCGTTCAGTGCTGGAGTGCGCATCCGATGGTGCTGGGCAGGTTGCGCTCCTTCGAATTGATCTTGCCAAAGCATTTGACACGGTTAGCCATCCTTTCCTTTTTGCTGTTCTGGAGTCAGCTGGGCTTGGGGAAGTCTTGTATAAAGGGATATCTCTCTGTTATAAAAACTGTACGACCCAGTTGATTATAAATCGCGAACTCTCTCGACCTATTCCCATTAGATCTTCCGTACGGCAAGGTTGCCCGTTGTCACCCCTTTTATTCGGTTTGTGCGTAGAGCCCCTGCGCATTAGTATTCTCCAAAGCAGTGCCATTCATGGTTTCTCACTGGAAAACTATGAAGTCAAAGTTTTAGCCTACGCAGATGACCTTGTTTTTTTTTTTTGTGCGGACAAGAAAAGTGTTTTGGACGCAATGATGCTGAGAGAGCGGTTTTGCGATGTGAGTGGTGCTAAGGTGAACTTTGAAAAAATCAAGAAGTTTTTGGAAGGGCTGGTGGGGTACGCAGCCGCGTCAATGTGGAGGCATAACATGGGACCCTGAAACAATACAGTACATTGGTGTTCCTCTACATCAGATTCGGAACAGTGGACCTCGTCTTCTGCACTTACTGTAGTGAAGCGTAAAACGCAGGCATGGGTGGGGCGGGAGCTGTCTATATTTGCGTGTGCAGAATGGTGTAATGTATTTCTTGTTTCCAAACTTGTTTATGTTCTGCAGGTCCTTAGTTGTGCACGAAATGAGGTTCAAGCATTTCATAGAGTGTTGGCTACCTTCGTATGGCCGTCTAAGTGGGAGCCCATGCGTCGCGATAACCTTTTCCTCCCGTTAAGGTCTGGTGGTGTTGGATTGGTGCATTTGTTTGTACACCAGCTCGTTTCGCGGTTCTTTTTTTTAGACGGCTGATCATCCGTTTTTAAACGTTTTTATTCAGCATAAATTGAGTGCTCCTTTGCCTTTCTTATTTGCTCGAACCAACCCCGCGAATCCTAAGCCGCTTTGGGGCTTTCTGAAAGAGGTTGCTGACACTTTCAAGTTTCTTATTGTGCGTTTTTCTCTCGAGTATTTGTACGGCCTCTCCAGGAAAGAATTGACGAGCATTTTAATTGAAAGTTTAATTCCAGTGCCCATTTACCGTCATCCATATCTGATGATTTCGGGTGACAGTGTGTTGAAACGCGTCAAGAAAATGTGCAACCAAGCGGCTGCAAAAACTTTCGTTTTAAGTGCGAATGCACTTTATAAGCGACCCCAAACCTTCCACCGCCGGCGGCGGCGGCGTCCGCAGTCCTCCTCTCCCTAGCAACGGCGTGGAGCGGAGCGGAGCGTCGGAAGCAACGGCGCGGTGACGTCACTTCACCACGTGACCGCGCTCGCTCCGCCTCCTCGCCGTGGCTGCGCGGGTGCGCGCCGCTCCCCGCACCGCTCCTCGCGCTGTGACGTCATGGTATGACGTCACAGCGCGCCTCCTCTCCCCAGCAGCTGCCGCGCGCCTCTCTCTCCACCGTGACGTCACACTCTCTCCTCTCCCCCTCGCTCGGCTGCAGCTGCCGTGCGCCGCTGTAGCTTTCCCCTTGCGCTCGCCTCCTCTCTCAGCCACCTGGCTCGGCGCGCTCGGTGCGGCGTGCCCCCCTATATATGCAGCGATAAACTGCCAGACCTCCGTGGGTCGGCTCGCGCGCGCTCACGGGAGAATGCCAACGGATTTTAACTTTACTCCCCCTCATAGCATCACCCCGTGCATTCGCACTTATTTAAGTTGCACACATCAACGTGTCCTGTTAAAACATGGCTCAATAGTAAAGGTGTATATGTGCCTTGGTATGTTAACTGTCGTTTGTGTAAGCAGCCGGAGACAATTGATCGCTGTTTTGTTTTATGTCGGGATGCTGTGTTTTTTTTTATGTTCTGCAGCGGACTCTTAAAAAGGACATAGACCTCACCCCCTACAGCATACGATTCCTGCCAGTGATAAAGAACTGTTCCGTGCAATATGATCTTTTCGTGCTGATAGCAATGTTTAGCCTATGAAAATGTCGCATGATTGACCGCCATATCGAGGAACCTCGTGGAACTACGTAAATTTTTCGCGAACAATGTGCGCTTCTGTACAGTGTCTATGCGGCGCAATCGCAGCCGCCGGATTGGTTGCATCTTCTTGAGGCGTGTGTGTTCCTGCCTGACTTTGAAAATGTGTTAGTTAATGTACCGTTATTGTAGTTAGGGTGGGACTTTAAGCTATTCGGGCTAGATGTCCAGGCAATAAAGAAAAAAAATCGCCCGTGGCCGAGTGGTCTGGAGCGCTAGGTATGTTATTGTGATTATTTTGCAAGTCACGTGTTCGAAACCCCGATGGTAGACACTTTTTTTCTTTTCATAAGTTGACTTTTTCGTTTTCGGCCGATGTTTTCTATACGGAGTTCACCATTTTTGGGTAGTAACGTAAACTGCTCCACGAGCTAGTTCACAGAACGCGCGCAGGCTGACACTGACGCGTAAGCGAGTTCTCGTTGGCGTGCTGTTGCCATAAGCACCGACTGCTTGCGGGCAGTGGGTACAGGCCAGAATCAAGAGACCCTTGGCCTGGTGCGAACACGCTTTCTACGATACAGGCATGGGTGAGGCAAGCTCCAAATACGGTGGAAAAGCGCATGGCATTTGAGCGTCTGCGGGGACGCGGAGGGCGTTCATCCACTGCGTAGGTCTCGGGTAGTGATTGCTACGATTCCAAGCCGTCCTGGGAGGCTTATCTTATGCATTTTACAGCCGACAACATGGCAGAAGCGCGGTACGATGAATACTGAGGTATCAAGAATGCCCATCTAACAAGGCCGTCGGATGTCAAGCATGTTGTTTTACAGAACCGAAACCGAAACTTGTTTGAGTGCTAACCTTAGATATCGTCCAATCACGGTGCGTCTCCTCCCGTCGTCACAGCCTTTAGTTGTTGCGGTCGCCGCAAACCGCGCATGGTAATTTTTTACCTTTCGCACTTTGTAAAATAATTACCGACTTATCGACCGGATAAACGATGAAAAGCGTGCTAATTTGAGCCAGTCTACGCAGTGCAAGCAAAAACGGGAGCTGGAAAAATTCACTTCGGTGTCCCTTTAACACGAACGCCTGAGATCGCCTCCTTGAGAGATTTTTAACATCGTCGGGAGCATGTCGTTTCAACCTGAAACTGCAAACATACTGTAATATAGGACACAACACTAATTCAAACTTTTACTTGGGTAATGGATCTTCAGTTCTCTTTCCATGTCTTGAGTAGGGTGTGGGCACTGACCCATATGGTAGTGGCCACTTCCCCACTTCACTAACACTAACACAAATAACTAACATGTATACGTAAAGGCCCTAGCAGTTCGCCTTCCCAGAACAAGTTCAATGAAGCAAGAGTACACTGGAATACATTTACAGAGGCATCTAAACCACACTACATGTTCATAAGACTCCTACACGTTGAACAGTCAACCCAACTACTCACGGAACACATCCATTCCATTCCCCACGCTCACGGAACACATCCAGTCCATTCCCCACGCCTCTGGCGAGCAGCGAAACCAGTGGAGGACGTGGTGTAAGGAAGACTGTAGGCGGGCACGAAAAGCCCAGAACAAGTCGTGGGGTATCCTTCGTCGGTACTCCACATCGGGAAACCTCATTTTGTTCAGAAGGGCAAAGACGTTAGTAAAATTTGTCCGCCGTGAGGCAAAACTAGATAGTTGGCATTCGTTTGTAACATCAATAACCTCCTACACAGACTTACGAAAAGTATGGACACGAATCCTCAAACTCAAACGACAACAAACCCATAGGCTGCCTCTGGTCAGCACAACAGGGTACACACTTGAAGACCAGGCTAACACACTCGCACAACACTTCCAGCTCGTGTTCAGTTCAGCACACTACACAAACACTTTCATGAAACACAAACCCTCGGCAGAAATAAAGCCTTTACTAGATAACAACGGGTCACAATCACCTTATAACTCAGAGTTTTCACTGCATGAGATAAGGGCTGCTCTCAGCACGTGTAAACCCCCAGCTGCATACCCAGATAACATGACATATACAATGATAGAGCACCCGCACGAAGGCACACCTGAAACACTAGTACATCTATATAATAAAGTATGGCTTTTAGGCCACATTCCACACCCTTGAAGGGAGGGAATTGTAGTGGCTTTCTTGAAAGGGGGAAAGACCCGTCGTCTCCCTCAAAGTACGTTACCATAGCCCTGAGGCCTGAGGCCATAACCCTGAAAGCCTGTGCAAGCTTTCCGACAAGGGCATAAACCGCAGGCTCGTGTACATCGTTGAGTGCAATGGTCTTCGCGAGAGGTGCCAGGCAGGCTTCAGGGTGGGGCGATCGACGAGCGATCAACTGTTCGCAATTCACTCGTACATCAAGGATGCCTTCATGCATAAACAGTATTGTGCAACTGTGTTTTTCGACCTCTTGAGGGCCTACGACACCGCTTGGCGTTACGGGACCCTTAGTGACCTGAAGTCATTGGGTCATTCGGGGAGCATGTTAAACACATTTGTTAGTTACTTGTCAGAGAGAACGGTTCGAGTGAGAGTTAGTTGTGCACTCATAAAGGTTCACGTGCAAGAAAATGGTGTGCTGTAATGTGGCGTGTTGAGCTGCACTCTTTTCATAGTCAAGATCACCTCTCTTTGGAAGGAATTGCCACCTACAGTTTCTTAATTCATGTATGTAGACGACGTGCAAATATCTTTTAAATCATGTAACAAGTCAATCTGGGAACGTCAAGTCCAGCATGGGGTCACGAAACTTGCCGGGTGGGCGGACAAGAATGGTTTCAAGCTGAATACTGCAAAAAGCTCTTGTGTTGTGCTCTCCAGGAAGGGGGGTTCATGCGGACCCATACATTACTCTCGCCCAGACTCACACAACAGACACACGGAGTCGCCTTGGCGACTCTACGGATGGGGCACGCACATGCAACACACTCCTATCTACTCACGGGATCTTCAAGACCCCAGTGCATCAGGCACGGAGAGCCCTTATCCATAGTTCACGTACTCATTCAATGAAATACGCTCGACACAACACAACGCAAACATTTTCCTGGACTGTACAGACAACACATCCCTATATACACATAACACTTCTTGCCCGACAACCCGTGTTTTTCATCAAGCGCGTTTTTCAGTTTTTATCGGTCGTCAAGTTTTTACAGCTTTTTTCATATCAAGCATAATCATCATAGCGATATACATCATCCATCTTCGTGGATTCGCTCCACTTTTGATTGATTGTAGGGTTTAACGCGCCGACGCAACGCAGGCGATGAGGCACGCCGTAGTGGAGGGCTCCGGATTAATTTTGACCAACTGGGGATCTTTAACGTGCGCCGAAATCTCGTACACACGGGCGTTTTTTATTTTGGCCTCCAACAGAAAAGCGGCTGCCGCGGCTGGGAATCGAACCCGCGACCTCGTTTCGCTTTTGTTTTTACTGGGAGAACTGAGTATTTAATTGTACATCTGTGTCATCAAATAACTGCCTTTGGCGCTCTTTGCCCTTGTTTCTTTCGCAATTAAACTGAAACCATCCTCATGAACGCGTACTAGAAAACTCCAGGACACTGGTTTATGCCTCCCCCTAGAACGCTTCGTAACGCCTACTAACAAATTATCGGGACCCTCATTTACACCTCATGGAAGAACGCTTGGGGCTTAAAGACGCGAGACTTTTACTGCAAAGTTGTATACCTCTACCCCCCAGGGGTTTCATCTCCGTTTGCAAAAAACTCCAACTGTGCATGCATTGCCCCTCCAAAGGTTTCACATTGGTAGAGCTCCCCAGAAGTTTTTATTTTCATCTTAAAGACTGTAAAGAAAACTAGCGTTCAAAAAGTCTGCGATAACAGCTACCCCACTACTGGTCCAGTGATGGGTATATTACGAGCATGCTGTTGAAATAAAATACTGAAAAAAACTGCGCCAGCTATTTCGCTTGGGAAAAGAGAACAAAATAAACAGTTATGCTGAAAATGCGTAAAGTGCTATTAAAAAGCCATGCGGTGTTCCAATCCTTTCAAGCCCTGTCTACACAGCCCGACCAGTGAGAGCTCTTCTGGAGGACCACGTGGTGTGTCAGCTATGGTGGCCTCCGTGCGAGGCAAACCTGAACCTCATTAATAATGTCTGGGGGATAATAAAAATGCTCCTCCCCAAAAGAAATGGCTGTGGCCAACGGCTGGCGATTTGTGGAGGTCAGTCAGAGAGGAATTGGAACGCCTTCCCTTCCATGCAGAATTCGTAAAGTCTCTTGACGAGTCGCTTCCCCGACGCATTCGTGAGCTAATCGTAAATTACGGCAACTTTTCACTCACCCGCTTTTTGTATATCACTCGCTCGTCGCGTATATTCTTTTCGGAAGCGAATAAACCACCGTGGTTGTTTTCAGTGCTTCATTTCACTGCACGTTCGTCACATAACCACCAGCACTGGTTCCTTATCGCAGACTTGCCTAAATTCCAATTTTGTACACGCAATAACATGAATATAAAAACAGCACCTTACAACATATCGCACAGGTGCATGAACGGCACTGTTTCCCGCGTTAAGCGCATGCCACGAGCTTCGGCCCTGTCACAAATCGTCCGCTTGCTCGTAGCACCGCACAAGGCACCATGGGCTGCCACATAGGAGAGAAACGAAGCGCTGCGGCCGAGATCGAGAAAACTGACATGCATTGACGAGACTAGAACGCGCATGTGCCCTCAACTATCTCGAGAGCAGGCGGTCGTCGGAAGAAGTCGCACCTATAGTTATTGTGCACCGCTCCCTTGGTCCGATTTATTTTTTACCAAACAGTATATGCCATAGCACTACGAGGTTCTTTTCATCTATTTCTTTCCCTTTCCGCTTGCCATTAAGTTGGTTTGATTCATTTGTCGGCCACAGAAATAAACACCTGCTTGGTGTATCCGGTGGACCTTAGGAGTTCAGTTTGCACTACAAAACCTTCCGAAGCGCACTGTGGGTACGATTTGTTCGCCGGTAGCAAGGCTTCATTTTGTAAGCTTCGAATGACATTAGTCAAATGGTAGCCCACCGTTCTTACTTCTGGCTTTATGGTCCCAGAATGTATATCGTCTTGAAATTGCAGTTCCTGGTCTAGCTAGGTACTGGAAGTGACTTTCCTTTGGTATTTCGGCAGTCAACTGTAAGCCTTTGTATGCCCCTGCAAGTGTTTCTAGAGCTTGTTATTCCCTCTTTCTTGAATGCGCTGTGCACGGGAAGTATACTATGTAATCATCCACGCACCGGAAGTACAGAGACACGCCTACTAAGCTGAGCTCTGGCTTCAGTCTACGATCCCCTCCAGCCATGTAGATGTCACTCAGCACATTGGCTATTGGCGAACCAATACACAAGGCTTCTCTCTAAAAATATATCTTCCCTTTTAGCCTATAAAAAGTGACTCCAGGTAGAGGTTCAAAAGTACCAAAAATCACAGAAGCTCATGGCGCACTGGTTTTGGAATTTTAGTTGTCCGAACCTGTCAATGGAGCCTTCGAGAGAACGGCTTTCCGGGCAGTTCATACATCAAATCGTTGACGTCTACTGACATTCACACAACATGCTTGTCTTTCGCGATATACTTCCTCTGCATAGCTGCTCACAAAGAAGAGATCATCTATAGGGAGGGTTTTGGAGATGCCCTGAAGGTATGTAGCTAGAGGATTTTATCGTGTTTCCCGTCCTGAAACAATGACTCGCAATGACTTCGGTTCATTGTTTGTCTTAGTGGTAGATTGGTTTTGGCATGCCTTTTTACATCTCTTCAGCTACCTTGCAACCTTTTCCAAGCCAGTGCGTTCGCAGAGCTGAGCTACACAAGACCTGTTCGCCTTGCGACGCTTTTCTGCAGCTACACCGGCTAGTGTGACATTATTCTGAATGGCTTCAAACCCCATTGCATTATACTGCTCTTTCTCCTTAACAACGAGACACCTGTCTTGGAGCATGCGACCTTACATCACTATCCTTTAACCAATCAACTTTCCGGTGGGCATCTTTTCTCCTGAGAGCGCCTTGGTTCGAACACCTGTCAATAGATTCCCTTCTAGCTACATCGTGCACCATGGATATTAGTTTCTCAGTCTGCATCTTAGGCTGCTCGGTATACTTTGGCGCCTTGATCAAAACCTTGGTGAAGTGGTATGTTATGGCAAATTTTGAAAGGTTTCTCATCGCCCCTCCGTCTTCGTATTGCTTCTTTTGTCTCGCCAGCATTCATGTCCCTTTTCGTGAGAGACTTTCAGAAAATACCTGTACATTTGCTTCGTAGCTCGTTCCTTACAGTAGGTAGAGTAGGTGGCCGATATGTCCAACCGGAACAGTCGAAGATGCCGCCATGTCTCCGTTCAGATGAAGCTGCACAATCTTTTTGCCGTGGCCTCGAAGGGTCTATGCTCCCGAACAGTGCCGCTAACACTGGCGCTTTTATTCCTTGCTCAGGGCATAAGTAAAAACTCTGGTCTTGCACCTTGCTTCAGCAATTTAGATCATGAAAACATGAAGACGGAGAAGAGGTGCCAAATGAAGAATGTTCATGCCCGAAGTATTCCAAATCAAGCGAACAAATGCTTGTTAAGCGCCTCTTTCGTATAGTGTTGAATTCAATATTAATGAGCTTTCCATATTTGGACTATAGCACTGTACGGGGCCGGGCTGGCCCCAAAGCCCGGGCCCGACCCGGCCCGCTGGCCGGGCCGGGCCATCCGAAGTCGATTATCAGCGGGCCCGGGCTCAGTACCGCGGGCCCGGGCCGGGCTCGGGCTCGACGCCACGGGCCCGGGCTGGGCTCGGGCTTGAATTCATAGGCCCGGCCCTTAATTGTTCCGATGTGAAGTGTAGAAAAGAGCATAAAAATGAATATTCTGAGTTTACTTTTGCGCGCTTCTTGATGTTAGTTGTACACATTGTTTTAAAAATGTGTTTTGCGAGGTCTGATAGTCACATACTGTAATTTTAATAACATTGTACTGCATCAAGATTTCATATTTTGGTGTATACCATATAAAAGATATTACAAGGAATGCCCTAGCAGGGAAGGAATTAAGACACCCTGGAGCTGTGCACCTATGTCTTTATGTACGTGTGTTTTAGATGTCGAACCAATCTAAATGCGGCTGCCGTGGCTGGAAATCAAACTCGCGTGCCAGAGAAGCGCCACCGCTTAACAACCACTGCAAGGAAAATATTTCAACGCACGCACATACTCGTGGATTCAAATGGGGAACAAGACTTTTCAGCCATACCAACTTGTGACCAAGACAACCACGTGAAGTTGCGAAGAGTCTGGTCCTCAAAGGCAATGGTGTCTCTCGTTTAAGAACACAAGCTATTATTACGCCGATGTGGCGTGAACTGCAGACTGGGGGAGGTAAACTACGTGCACTTTTAAACGGATATTTTTTGCGTTTAAATTCAGGACCTGCTTGTACAGACTAGATGCTCTGTCTCATTTCCCGCTACGAAGACAATGGGCCAGATATAATAAACATACTTTCTTCAGCGTCTAAGACCGGGCCTGGTCTCAAACACGCGGGCCTTCCCTAGGCTGAAAAATAAATGACCGGGCCCGGGCCGGGCGTGGGCTTGAGACGACGGGCCCGGGCCGGGCCCGGGATAGGCTCATTTATGAATGCCCGGGCCCGGGTCGGGCTCGGGGTTCACAAAGAGGGCTCGGGCCGGGCTCGGGCCTCAAAATCAGGCCCGTGCAGTGCTATAATTTTGGCGAGGGACAGGGACGGGGAAAATACGACGTTTTTCTTTATAAACCCGTGATGGTGACTGTTCATGCATAGATTGAACATATCGTCGTGCGCTTGCGCTCATGGCCATTAGACTTTGATTTCTTCATTTTATCTCCATTTCTATGGCGGCTAATTTGAGCACGCTGGTACATTTTTCAGGTTCCACAGACAGCATACGGAAGCCCTGAGTCTCTTCCCGAACCTTTCGGTGTTCTGAGCGTAGTAGCACATTTGCTTGTTTGAGCTTTCATTTGCAAGCAAATGTTCTATCATGCTCAAAAGACCTAAGGATTTGGAAAATGACTGAAGCCTTCCGTATGCTCTCCGTGGAACAAGAAAAATGTATCAGCTTGCCCACAATAACCCTAACAGAATACGAGATAAAAAGTTGAAGAATGAAACTTCCAATAGTACATGAGCCCACGCGCGTGAAGATATCATGTTTAATGTGTGAAGTTACACTTACCATCCCATGCTTCTAAAAAATCATACTCTTTTCAATAAGCCAGTTGCTACTTTTTGCACCATCCTTTGGTTTTTCTTTTCATTGTCCCTGTCCCTTGTCAAAATATGGAGCGCACGTTAATATTGAATTCTAGGCTAAACCAACTAGCCCCTCAACCAGCCTTTGTTAACTTCATTTCGAATACTTCGGGCGTTGACGGACTTCAAATGGGACTCCTCCTCGTGTTCGTATTTTCACGAACAACATTGCTGAAGTTAGGTGCAGGACCAGAGTTATCACTCATGCCCTGACGCAAGGACTAACAGCGCTAGTGTTAGCTGTGCTGGTCGAGAGCTGCTTGGTGAGCTACAATTGAATAAAAATGTAAACTCGCGATATTTAATGTATAATTTATACTTGCGCCATTGCCAGCTCTGGCTCATGGACGAGTGGTCTGCAGCACTAGGACAACATTTTGCAGTTCGCAAGTTCAATTACCAGAAATCACTTTTCAAGTGATTTATTTATTTTTGGGCAATGTTTTCTATCTGAATTCACCATTATTGCATTGTAATGTTCATTGCTCCACGAGCGAGATCATAGAACGTGTGCAGAAATGGGGAAAGAATGGGGAAAAATTGCATCATATTTGAGCGTCTCCGGAGACGCAGACAGCATTCATTCAGTGCGTGCGCTTTGGCTAGTGATTTTTACGGTTCCAAGCTGTGATGGCAGGCTTATCTGACGCTTTTTACGGCCGACCTAGAAGCTTGATATGCCGAATACTGGGATTTCGAAAATTCCAAGCCAACGATAACGTCGGATGCTAACCAGCTTTCAGCGTTTACCTGCGCAATTTGCGCACTTTTTTGTGAGGTGCGAATTTATGTAAAGGGCTTCTGAAAGGGGGTGAGCAAATTGCGGGGCCAGTTCACGAAAAATCCCGAGATAACGTGCAAATGGCTCTAACACAGAATATACAAATAGGAGAAACTCATGTAGGACAGCACAATAGAACGTTACTCCTTTTTTGAGTACACAGTTCAAGGTTCAAAAGTACCGAGAAAAGAAGTAGAAAGAACGAAAGTCCGAACTACCCAGCTTCAAAGTCTTCAAAAGTACACTGCACATACTTGCGACTGGTCTAGTTCAGGAGCAGTCTTGTCCAAATCGCTGGTAGCAAAGCCTCCGGTTTCTTGCCCCAGACACTGTCGTTCCAATTTTGCATCAGCGCCTCGGTCATTCACTCATTATCGTGTGCACCAATGCGAATGAGGCCCCTACTTCATTTTGGGCACCGGTTTTATCTTGGAAAGGACGAAGGGCGAGAGTTGGAAGCCATCCTCTGTCACGGCAACCATCACCGTTCAGCGTTGTTTTTCGCAGCCGGTATTCTCAATGGGCACAGACGAGACCCCTTTCTTGCTCCTCTTGCTGTTGGGCGGCGTGCCAAACGTCCGCTATATATTTTCGGGGTTCCCATCCTGGGATTTGATGAAACTCCGTTCGGGGCAATCCAATCACGAAGCTGTCAAACAACACACTTTTATCCTCGTAGTCCTGTGGCAACTGCTGGAAAAGTTCGCTCTTGGTCTGGGAGACCGCTGGTGGTGTCTCATAAAGCGCATCACCCAGCCTCTGCTCGCGTTGAATATCACCGCAGCGACCGTGGTCAAGGGACGTAGACACCGCACCCCCGCATCCACCATATCACGGTCCTGTTTCGTAAAAGCACTAACATGAAAAATGAATCGATGGATTTCCTAATGCTGGAGACTATGAAGTGGACAGCACTAACGCAGAAACGAATAGTTGCCCACTAAAGCATAGGAGCTGTGGGCACTTTTAGTGTTCTAAGGTTACCCGTAGGGGTCCTTAAGCTTTTCCTGAAGCGGCCGGAAGGCTGTTCAGGTGTGTAAAGTGTTGTTAGCTCGCCCTGCGATATTTCCTTGAGTATCCCCAAGGTTTCACTTAAAGCTTCCTAAGAATACCCGCACACCGCTCGTATCTCATAGGGACCTAACCCTGGTGCATGCAAGGCTTTATTCAGTGTGGTACAGCCATTCCTGCAACACATTCCTCTACGCAACACCCACCGCAAGATTTCCGAGAAAACCTCAATGATGCTGCACAGAGTGCCGCGCCCGTCCCGACAACAACACCGTCGTGACAATAAGGTGTCAGAGCCATTTTATAATTGCTCCTAGAAGTGAGGAGGAGGGACGTAACAAAAACTCGGGCTCAATTATTCTCCGCAATGAATGGGTAAAATTATGGAACGTACTGATTGTGTATATTGTGAGGGTGAAATTAGCATACTTGGCAACGTCAGCGGCCAACTCCCTATTTATGCTTCGTTTTAGTTTGACTTTGGGTGTCTTTACATCTAGTTTAATCATGTTTTTAATTGTGCGATCATCATCATCTTACCGTAGGCTGGAATGGTTGCTGTTCTTTTGTGGCCATGCCCTGCGCTCGCAAATAAAGCGGATCTCAAGCATTCTCAAAGAGGCCACAAAGAAAAAACACACGCTTCTATTATATGAAAGATTTCGTGTTTTATAGTGCCCCGAGCGCTTGTCCCGCAGCCAGTGATGCCGCATTAACTGAGGAATTGTTCGATTTGGGTTAAAAGTTTGATTCTGCCACCAAATCCTGTGTTTTTGTAACGTGAGCAATGAAGTCATAACTACGCGCCGTCAAACGAACTTCCATTGCGTCATTCGGCTCTGCAGCCTTGCTTGCCGTAAGCCCTCTTATATGGCGCTACTATACTTATACAAGAACCGTTGTCCGCCGTTGCTTTGTTTTTTACTGTATTTGCACCTGGCCTGTTTTCGCTATTTTAGAAAATAATGTTTTTGTTAAATATGGGGTATCCTTGACAAACAGCGTCATGTAAGACAACATCGCTTACGCGAATCGGCCAGTGTCGACTAAGAGAACTTCAAAGCGGCGGATTGTTGTGCAGCTAAAACCAGCATTGGTTGATTGTAGGGTTTTACGTGCCGACGCAACGCAGACGATGAGGCGCGCCATAGTGGAGGGCTCCAGATTAATTTTGACCACCTGGGGATCTCTATCTTCTGTATAAATTTCGTACACACGGGCGTTTTACTGCAAAGCAGTATATATCTAGCCCCCCCCCCCCCCCACACCCCCAGTTTTCATTCCGGTGTCGTCGATTTACTCGGTGCCGCTGTGGGGCTCCTCCTCACCACCATTGGCACCTCGTTCACAACAATTTTCCCTCTCGCCTTAACCGATGACCCTTTGCAAAGTTGTGCAGTTGGCAGCTAACGACGGTAGTGCGGTTATCAGATGATTGCGAAAAATAAACAGAAGCACGGATGGGCGTAAAAATTCACTGCCGATTACTACGCTACCGAATATAAAATTTGTTAGCCGCGCGAGCTGAGGTCTTCTCGGTGACGGTGCATTTCTGCTGCATCGCAGGAAGCGTTCGTGTGATCAGCGAACGTATGGCGGCGTGCGCTATTCTGCTGATACCTGTCGCTGCCGCCGGTCAGCATGTTGCAAATCCTGTTTGAACCTCCCGCGCAAATGTCGCGTGGTTCAGATTAGCACCGATAACTGGAGCAGCGATCATTTGTTGCCAATCGTGTTTGAACCTCCCGCACTCACGTGGTTGGATTAACGGAGAATGGAACACCTTCTGGGGAAAGCGTCAGGGGGAGGGCGCTCCTTGGTGGCGACGCCTGAGATATGTGTGAGGGAAAGGCAGTGAGAGAGATAACGCCGTAGCCAAACGTGTCGTACTCCACCTCAACCTTTGCTATACGCTCCTCTCCGCTTTGTTTCCTTCGTCGCCGCTGCGTTCGCTCACTCGGTTACGCGGACATAAACACACGCCGCTGCCGCGAAGCCCAGGTAACGGCTGCCAAAGGGCTTCCCCCTAAAGCAACCGAAACCCGTCGTCGCCGCTGCCGCTCAAATTCTACTTCGCCAAATAGCTGCGCATCCCTCCCGGTAGAAGAAAACCTTCCCCAGTTAGAACGGCGGCTTGAGCCCATATTTTTTTTTCAGCTTGGAAGGCCTTCCAAGCGACATTTTCACCACTGCCTTTCACGCCTAAGTATGCGCCATCACTTGTTGCAGGTTTATGCGTGCACTGTTTGCGGGTAGAAAAATGGGGTATGTACTTACAGTTAGGCTTAGTGCCGCTACCGATGAAATTCCGGTTGTGTTGGTGGGAGATTTAAATGTCGAAGTTACATGGCTCAATGTGGTTAGTTCGCTGTCCTTCCTTATTGAGTGGTTCGGGTGCGGGTGATATGTTTTACAGACATCTCACACAAACAGTAGGTGCATGCGATTGGAAAAAACACGGGCCAGCGACATGTTTTTACGCGAAAATATAGCTCAAGGGCTTCCAGGCTTTAAATCTTTATGGGATGAATGCATGCCCTTCGTTTGGAGGATGAAGAGCAAGGATTGAAGCCTTGGCCCAAACACAAGCTCGAATTGGCTCAAAAACAACGGAAAGCTGCTGGTGCCGCCGTTACCGCCTCAAGTTCATCTCGTCGAGTAGCGGCGAATCCCTCCAGGATGAACAGCAACTTCCCGCTTGGAACGCCGTGGTGAGCCCATATCACTCCTTCAGACGGCTTTCAGGTGATATTTCGACCCCGTCTGTTACTTCTAAGCACGCGGAATTGACCGGTTGCCGGTTTATGTGGAGAATAGTGGGAGGGAGGAGGAGGGGGCGTGCACGCGCGCCTATAGGTTTCATGCCCATACTGATGGACGGCATGTCCATTGTGCTCGTGCGAGGCTTAAACGCGGACGTTAACGGCCAAATGGGACCTGTCCGGAGTCATTAGTGGTAGAGCAGGTTGGGTTTGTGTGTCGGGCTATGTTCACAGTACGGACGCAAAAGCAGCATCGTTATATATGGACGTAAAAAACGGCATGTCACTCAGTTCGAATGGCTGAGACATGCAATGACGTCATTATTTAAAATTATTACTACAGTTGCGGCAACAATATTAACCCGGCCTTAAAGAAACAGTAAGATGCTTACGACGTGGCAGCTCCATGCTGCCACGCAGGCAGCTCCATGCTTATCTGGAAGAACAAACCTTGAATTCTTCAGAGGTTCATTCACCTAATTGGCTAGGAAGTATGCGCCCTCCGCACGGGGCACCTTGAGTATTCATGGTGACGGTGAGCAGCGACACCGCGGACCCCGAGCTCCCAACATAAGCCGTGTCCAACCGTGGCGAGGTGTTGAAAGGTGAAGGGTAGAACCACTAAACTGTGGCCGTCGGAGCCTTGGTCAAGCTCCGGCCGATGGGCTCCCTGCCTGTCTACCAGGCAGGGAGCTCCGGGACCTCTTTGACTACCAGGGTAAGGTCAAAGGAGAAAGTACCCCCGTCTCCCTGCTTTTATACTATGCTTTATGATATTGTCTAACCCCCCCCCCCAAACGTGATCGGCCCCCTAAAAGGGGCCGCACCGAAGTATCGTTTCCCCCATTGCCATCTTTAACATTTCCTGAACCAGATCATTACTCTTGATTTCTTGTCATGGAGTCCCTCAATCCAACCCACCCTCTTGCATCTCAGTCAGTCTTTTTGATCGCCAAGTATCTTGAAGCCATAATAGGAAAATCGTATAAGTGCAAAAACCAAAGGTCTGGTGAACTCCTCATCGAAATAAATGACAAGCAGCAGTCCACAAAGCTTCTAGCTCAGACAAAACTGGCTGATCTAGACATCAGGGTCACACCCCATCGGAGCCTCAACAGCTCGCAGGGTGTGATATCAGAGCCAGATCTCCTGAACGAAACGGATGCGGATCTCCTTGCCGGCTTGAAGGATCAGGGCGTCACTTCCGTGAGATGCATCACCATCCGCAGAGACGACAAGGAGATTCCCACCAAGCACATCATCTTGACCTTTGACCGTGCAGTTCTCCCACAACATATATATGCAGGTTTAATCCGGTGCTCAATACGTCCGTACATCCCGAACCCGCGGCGCTGTTTTCAGTGCCAGCGGGTCGGGCACGGTACGAACTCTTGCCGTGGCCGAACGACGTGTGCAAAATGCGCGGCGCACGATCATCCGATCGAGAACTGCCCATCCGAAACCCTCACTTGTGTAAACTGCGGGGGGCCGCATGCGGTACACTCCCGCAAGTGCGAAAAATTCCAACTAGAAATAAAGATCATAAACATTAAGGTCACTGAGAACATCACCTTTCCAGAGGCGAGAAACAGGTTCGCCTCTTTCCCTCTGGGGAGGTACGCCGACGCAGCTCGCCGGGGGGCGGAGCGGCGTCTGGTGTCCACAGGGACCCAGTTCAGCGAGTCTGACCTGGTCCCGCCCCCGCCTCCCGCTGGGTTGCCTCACGCAGCCCAAACCAGCACCACGCCGCTCGCTGAGGTAGCAGCGGTTGTGTTGCAAACAACTTCTGTCGGGACCGGTGCCGCTCCGCCCCTGTCTCCCCGTCCTCCAGTGCGTTGGAGGGTACCCAGGTCATGGACACCACGGGCCCCGCACCGGCTCCCACCGCCACCGCACCGCCCGGGCCACCTCTGGTGCCACGGACGCCCTCGGCGGTGGCGGCTCGAACGAAGGGCTCCCGAGGGGGGGCCAAGTCCGGGGGGCCCGGTCCGTCGGGCACCCCTCGGACATCCGACGACAAGATGGATATCGGGCCGTTCCTGCCTGCAACGCAGCGCAAGGAGCGGCCACCGACTTCCAAGCATACAGACAGGCCTAAAAAGCCCAATCCCATAGTAACAGTCCAGAAAGACGACACATGAACACACACACACTCCAGTCATTCTTAAATGTAAATAATGGGAACAGACAACATCATTCAATGGAACTGTAGAGGCCTTATCAACAATCTAGATGATGTGTACGAGATACTTCATTCACATCAGCCAAGTCTCATGTCTCTTCAGGAAACACACCTAAATAGTAAACATACTAACTTCTGGAATAGCTACTTGGTTTTTCGAAAAGACAGGCACACTTCCACTTATTCTTCAGGTGGTGTGGCCATAGTAGCCCGAAAATCCTTAGCGTGTCACACCATCCACCTAAACACCATGCTTGAAGCTGTTGCGATTCGAACAATTATTTATGATAGTGTAATAACGGTATTCTCCCTCCACATCCCTCCGGATTACCAACTATCGAACACTGATTTTGAGGCCCTGATAGGTCAACTACCTGAACCGTACTTAGTCTTAGGCGACATCAATGCACATAATTCAATCTGGGGCTCTTCCGGCACACATGCCCGAGGTCGCCTAATTAAAAAATTTCTAACATCATTGGGAGCATGCCTTTTTAACAAAAACCAAGCTACATATTATAACACAGGACAAAACAGTTATTCACATCTTGAGTTGGCTCTTGGCTCTGCAGTTCTTTTCCCATTTCTTGAGTGGCATGTGGACGCAAACCTATATAGTAGTGACCACTTCCCCACCAAATTGGCATACAGAGGCATAGGCACAAACACTTCCTCCTCTCATGAAAGGTTCCATGAGGGAAGAGCAAACTGGAGTACATTCACAGAAACATCTAAACTGCACTACACATAAAACACTTACACGTAGAAGAGGCGACCCAACTGCTCACGGCGCACATCCTCGACGCCGCCGCAAAGTCCATTCCCCAGGCCTCCAGTGCCCCATGCAACCCAAGGAGGCCCTGGTGGAACGAGGACTGCAGGCGAGCGCGAGTGGCCCAGAACAAGGCGTGTGGTGTCCTTCGCCGGTACCCCACATAGGCTAACTTAATTTCTTTTAAAAGACCAAAGCCTTGGGAAAGCGCGTTCGCCGAGAGGCAAAACGGGATAGTTGGCGCTCCTTCATAACATCCGTAAATTCATACACAGACACACGCAAGGTATGGACACGAATACGTAAAAATAAAGGACAACATACACATAGCCGGCCCTTGGTCAGCACGACTGGGGACACACTAGAAGATCAGGCTCACACTTGCACAACACTTTCAACACGTGTCAAGCTCTGCACACTACACAAACACTTTTCTGAGACATAAAGCTTCTTGTGAAAAGAAGTCCCTACGCGACAACAACAAATCACAGACTTCTTACAACTCACTGTTTTCACTACATGAGCTGAGGGCTGCTCTAAGCACGTGTAAACCCTCAGCTCCCGGCCCAGACAACATTACATATACAATGATACAGCACTTAAACACACAGACACTCTGGTGACACTCCTTCACCTTTACAACAAGATATTTCTTTCGGGGCACATTCCAAAGTCTTGGAGGGAGGCCATAGTTGTAGCATTCTTGAAAGAAGGGAAGACCCTTCCTCTCCTGCTAGCTATCAACCCATTGACCTGACCAGCTGCCTGTGCAAGCTTTTCGAGAAGATGATAAATCGCAGGCTCGTGTACTTCCATGAGTACAACGGTCTTCTCGAGAGCTGCCAGGCAGGCTTCAGGGCGGCGCGATCAACGAACGATCAACTCATAGCTCTTGAAACATATATAAAGGATGCCTTTGTGCATAAACAATTTGGTCTTACGGTGTTTTTTGACATGGGGAAAGCCTATGACACCGCTTGGCGGTACGGTATCCTCAGTGACCTAAAGTCAATCGGTGTTGCGGGCAACATGTTGAACATCCTTTGTAGTTATATGTCGGAGTGAACCTTCGCGTCAGAGTTGGTTGTGCACTTTCAAATGTTCACGTGCAAGAAAATGGCGTGCCGCAAGGTGGAGTGTTGAGCTGCACTCTCTTCATGGTAAAAATGAACTCTCTTGGAAAGGCACTGCCACCTACAATCTCTTATGCCATGTATGTAGATGACGTGCAGATATCCTTTAAATCGTGTACCCTGTCCATCTGCGAACGTCAAGTCCAGCTCGGCGTCAAGAAACTTGCCGGCTGGGCTGACAAGAATGGCTTTAGTCTTAATCCCGCGAAGAGCTCTTGGAGTCTGTTCTCCAGGAGGCGTGGCGTCCACCCGGACCCAGACATCGCTCTTGCGAATGTGCCAATTCCTGTGAACAAGGAGCACAAGTTTTTAGTTATTTTATTTGACGAAAAACTTACATTCATCCCACATTTCAGACAGCTCAAATGAAAATGCTTAAAAACAATGAATATTCTTAAGGTCCTCTCACATCAATCTTATGGGGCCGACAAACAACTCCTGCTGCGCCTGTACACAGCGTTGGTGGGGTCTCGGCTCCACTACGGCAGTGTCGTGTGTGGGTCGGCTACAAAAACACCACTAAAAATGCTCGACCCAGTGCTGCATCTTGGCCTTCGCCTCTCATGTGGCGCATTCCGCACTAGCCCTGTTGAAAGTCTTTATGTCGAGTGCGACAAATGGTGCCTAGGGCATCATCGGGAGTATGTTGACCTGTTGTATGCATCCAAGATCGTGTCTCTGACCAACCATCCTTTTAATCCCATCATGAACGATCCATCAAATTTACAACTCTTTTAAACAGGCCATCTATTCCCTTACCGTTCCCTGTCAGAGTTAGGGAGGAAGCTTCTGCACTCAATGTCCCCCTTTCAGACACGCACAAGACACCCATTCATAATTTCATCGCACCATGGCATCTTCGTCCTGTATCATGCGACCTGTCATTCACTCTTGTAGAAAAAATAGGGTACTCAGGAATGCAATTCTGCAGCACTTCCTGTTCCTGCAGGACAAGTACAGGTGCGCAGAATTCTATAGCGACACGTCCAAAACTGGTTCTACTGTCTCTTGTGCAGCGCATGGACCAAATTTTAGAGTTATCAAAACAATGAATTTTCACAGCAGTATTTACACGGCAGAAGCGTATGGCATTTTACTCGTTTCAAATCACATCCTCGAACATAAGATTTCAAAGTCCATCGTCTACACAGATTCTCTAAGCGTTGTGCAGGCATTGTCATCAGGAAGGTCGTCAAAAAACTATGTAATCAATGTACTTTTAAAGGTCATGATGACTGCATATATTTCAGATTTAGAAATAACCATATGCTGGGTACCAGGTCACTGTGGGATTCCTGGCAATTAGACCGCTGATCAAATGGCTGGTGCTGCTGCTCTCATGACCACAATTGACATAACAACAGTACCTTACACCGACCTAAAGGCACACATCAGACGACAGCTTCGTTACACATGGCAACTACACTGGAGTCAACAAACAGACAACAAACTACACGTAATAAAACCACAACTGGGACGCTACATAACTGACTCACACAACAGATACACTGAAGTCGCCTTGGGTAGGCTACGAATAGGGCACACCCATGCAACGCACTCGTATCTGCTGACGGGATCTTCTAGACCCCGGTGCAGCAGGTGCGGAGAGGCCCTATCCGTAGTGCACATACTAATCACATGCAAGGCACTTCACACAACACGACACAAACACTTCAGAGAACTCTTCAGACAACATATTCCCCCACATCCATCGTTTTTTCTAGGTGACGACGGCATTGTTTCCTTGAAACGTGTGTTTGAGTATTTGTCAGACGTCAAGTTTTTAAACCTCATTTCCTATCACGCATAATGAAATCTGGCCCTATACACCAGCCATGCTCACTGCCGTTTTGTGATTTTACGTTCGTTTTTGCTGACTTTACTTAGTGTTTAAGGTTTCACCCCTCATATATGACTATTGTTTTGGCTCTCTTTGCCCCAGTTGGCCTTGCGCCATAAACATCCAACCATCATTATTAAGTATCCGCCATCGCAAATTACAATAAACGTGTTTTCTTTCGTGCGCTCCGTGGACTGCATCCAGCTTTGCAGGACATCCTTCTTCACAGAGTGGAAGGGCACCAATTTTTTGTCTAGTTCTTTCACTTTGGTGTTTTCATTAGGCTGGTTCAAGGCATTTCTCGGCCACAGAAAGGAACACCAGCTTGGTGTATCCGGTAGACCGTAGGCTTTCAGTTTGCACTAACAAAGCTTCGGAACCGCAATGTGGGCCCAATTTTTTCTCAGGTTGCATCATGCTTGAGGTGGCAACACCTATTTTTGTAAGGTTTGAATGACAAGAGTGAAATGGCAGCACACCCTTCTCACTTCTCGTTTTATTGGCGCAGAATACATAGCCATCTTGAAATCAGAGTTCCTGGTCTGGGTACTGGAAGCGACTTCGCTTTGCTATTTCGGCAGTCAACTGTAGGCTTCTGTATGCCGCTGCAAATGTTTCTAGAGCTTGTCCTTCCCTCCTACTTGAACGCGCTGTACGCGGAAAGTATACTAGGCTATTATCCACGTACCAAAAGTACAGACACACACCTACGTACCTGAGCTATTGCTTCAGTCTGCAATTCCCACCAGCCATGTAGATTTCCCTCAGCACATTGGTTATCCATATCAAAAAATTTTGGTTAATGGGTCCTGTTATAGAGGATTATGAAACAGGATCCCGTTCAAACAGAGTCCCGTTCAAACAGGGCCCTGTTCAGGCGGGGCCCCGTTCGGACGGCGGCTTGTTTAGACGGGGGCCTGTTCTGACGGGGGCTCGTTCGTACCCGGACCTGTAAAGACAAGACCCAGTTTCAGCCTGAACCGCTTAAGCTGAACCTGTATGACTCTCATGTAAAGAATAGTCTCATTCACAGGTAGATAGTTTTTGCTCGTCTTGCATTAGCCACTTTGTATATATAGCCGACAGCAATCTCGTGAATGTGCTCATGTTTACAGGCAGAACACTTGAACGATAGCGCTTTTATGTCTTTGAGAAAGGCAACACGCTTGCCCCTTTATTTTCTTCTAATGTGTACAACCATGCTAGGTAGAGTTAAGCTTGTTTACAGTCTTTTGGTGCCATCTTGTCCACTGAATCTACCATGACGTAAAGGTCAAACATCCTTGCGAACAAAATATGGTATAGTTAGTGTCATCTTTAAGTAGCACATAACATACTACAATTGAATCTCCTTAATTCGACCCCACCTAATTCAAACTTCTGGTTGACGCTGCATATACCAATAAAGTTAGCGTATTTCAGTGACAAAAAACTCCCGGTAATTCAAACGCGCATGTATCTGCGGCAATTCGAACATGTCGCGTTCTGAAAATGGCTCCAATCAGTGACGGTTTTCTGCGTTGATAGGGCATGGCCGGACTAGTCTCTATCTTGCCTCGCCTCCCAGAAGAGAGTCCCGTGTGGGCGTTACTTTTCCATTTTGGTGCTCTTCCATTTCCTTCTGCCGTAACTAACCAGCACAAACCAACCCATCAACCAATCACGTTTTTACCCCTACCTTTCTCGTCTGGCTGTGGAAAAAAAGCATTTGAATAAAAAGCCACGGCAGAGGAGAGGCATCATTCTTTGTGCATGTTTGTGCAGTGAGCCTTGTTCAGAGTGTGCCTGTCATATTGTTACGATGGCAAGCCGGGGCCCATATCGCCCGTTAAAGGACCTGACAACAAAGATGAAAATTCTGGACGACGTTGACAGAGGCGTTCTCAGCAAGATGGAGGCTATAAAAATATGACATAAAGTCTGTCATAACCACCTGTCATAACGACATAACCACCCTGTCCACTTACTTAAAGAACAGGGAATCTTTCAGAGCTAAATAACAAAAGCAGAACGTCCAGCCATCCAGAAAGCGGATGTGGACATCAGTTTATCCCTAACTTCATAACGCCCTTCTAATGCAGCCAAAGCACGTTCGTAGCCGTAACCTTCCACTGGGCCGGCTGATAATTGCAGCCAAAGCAAGCTAGTTCGCAAACAAGATGACCACCAAAGAATTTATGACACCAATCGGGTGGCTGTTGAATTTCAAGGAATACCACGGGCTGACTTCGAATACTGTCTGTGGCGAGAAAGCGGACGTGAACGCAGCCGCATGCGAAGAGTGGGTTTCTGACAAGTCAAATGATCCCCTTGCTTCGGACCCGCTTGATGAAGTCGAACTGCTCCCATAAAGACAATCAATTTTCAAGGCAACCATTGCACCGGCAGCAAGCAAAGTAAGGAAAGGCTCACGGTGATTGTGTGCGCAAATTGAAAGGGCACGGAGCGTTGCCGGTAACCAGCCAATGGACCTCTCCCGGGGTACGTCACGCAGCGGCCCTGACGTCACGGAAAGCGCACGTGCTGGGTGTGGCCGGGAGGGTGGTTGGCAAAACATTCGGACCGGCGCGCGGGGCGTATGCAGTGAGGCTGCATTCGACGCACGCAAAAGTGGAATTTTTGTTTACGTGTTGGCTTTTCTGATGCCGGTGGGCTGCTGTGCTCTCGGCTACGCAAATCTTGCGAGCAAAAACAGCGGCATCAGACTTTTCGGGTCCCCAAAGAGGTAAATTCGGCGTGTATTGTGGATGCGCGCAATGTGCCGAAGAGGCTGGCAGCCAAAGCAGCGACATGGTCTGCTCTTACTCGTAGCAACGTTTCCCATTCTCGAACTTCTGCTGCCCGTGTGTACGAGGTTTTGGCGCACGTTAAAGATCCCCAGGTGGTCAAAATTAATCCGGAGCCCTCCACTACGCCGCGCCTCATCGCCTGCGTTGCGTCGGCGCGTTAAAGCCCTACAATCAGTCAATGAATGAATTGAACTTCTGCTGTTCTCCAAAGCGCAGTAATACCGTCTACATTGGCAGTCCGCGCTGATTCGTGCCATGAAATGATGCTGTTTATCAACCATCTGCTATCATGCAGCACCAGCAGAAATTTGGTCAAGTGAAATAGTGCCGGGGGTAGGGGGCTCACGGAAATTTTCTTGCTGCGAAATATTGTCATGTTTTGAGGAGGTAGAGCACAGTAATAAAACACAATGAATGCCTAACCTGCTTACGCGACGCGAAATAAATGTTTCGACGAGGGATCGCGATAGCCGCCTGCCGCCAGATCGACAACGACAAGTTTGGTCTTATGGGGGGATCTGTTCAAGACGAACGAAATTCATTGCTTGTAAGTGCAATAAATTTTTACCTTGAACAATTATATTCTGCCTTGAGGATGCGGCAAAACAGAGATGCTGACCGTGCTGACATGTAGCATCGTGCCTTTGGCGCGAGATGGGCCGCTCACGCGACTCGAAAAAACTCGAAAA
This sequence comes from Haemaphysalis longicornis, assembly GCF_048455015.1. NCBI lineage: Eukaryota > Metazoa > Arthropoda > Arachnida > Ixodida > Ixodidae > Haemaphysalis > Haemaphysalis longicornis. The sequence continues at coordinate 1,418,007 of NW_027526397.1, read as the reverse complement.
ATGTGTTTGCCCTAAGCGAACAGACTCAGTGAATGTATTCTTTTGTTGCGGTCTCCCTACGCTTTCGTATTCAGCGGGCGTACAAGGACACTAACTTTAACTATCATGAAATAATGACTACAGAAAATTATTTCAGTGCACTGTCGCAAGCTATGCGCACTAACCATATGTGGCTGCTATGTTACTCACACAATGACGATGAACCGTTTCGCGATTTCACTGGGGGAAAAGGTAGCAAAACAATCGTTCAATCACGTAGAGAACGACATCATCGCAATATTTTTATTGGAATAATTTTTGGCTGTTGCTCTTCATATTTTTGTTTCGTTGCTGCTTATTTTACTTTTTAATCCTTTCATGCTTTACCTTTCCTTTTTCCCTCGACATGAAGTCGTGTGTACGCCACTGTCTCCGGGCGACGCAAAGAGACCAAGAACGGGGATCGTATACGTACGCTGCTTGAGGCACCGTGCTTATATAGCTTAAGCAGACCTCGAAATCAACAATGAATTAGCTTTCCTCGGAATCTATCCGAACACAAAGAATCTTAAAAAAACATTCTTGGAATGCGTAGCAACAGCACCAACCTTCAGAATGACTCGTTTAGGCTGTCGCGCACAGATTAACCGAAAGCGCCGCCCTTCAGTTGACCGTACGGTAAACGAAACTGTTGCGGAGGTTGTAGACGCGGAAAGCTACATGGAGGTGCGACGGGCATAGCTAGGATAGCTAGACCGCCACCTGCAATGTGGGCGGCCAGTGACGGCCCGAACCAACGGCACATCGTTCCTTTCGGGCGCCGCGCGGCCAGGCCAGGTCGTCGGAGCAGGCGCGTTCTGCCAACCGCCACCGCACTTCGCCGCCGCGAGCGGCGCCACCCGTCGCGCACGTGCGCTTCGTGACGTCACGTTGTTTACATACAGGGAGAGGTCCATTGGCCAACCCTCACTGTTTTGAAGGCTTGAAGACCTTGCCACTCGATTACATTGCTAACAAGAAGTCATGGATGAATGAACATTTTTTTTAGACTGGGTGCGTACTATGGACAGAAAATTTGCCACTAAACGCCGGAACGTTCTTCTCTTCATCAATAACTGCCCGGCTCACTGCGACGTCAAAAGGCCTATGGGCAATTCGGTTGTTTTTCCTGCTAAAAAACACAACGGCTGTGCTCGAGCCCATGGATATGTCCAACATCGAAATTTGAAAACTCTTTAGAGGCACCATATCGTGGAATGGACGGTGTGTTGCCCCGACAGTGAGAAAGCGTATGCCGCCCACCTCCTCGGCGGTATACAAATCCTTGCCACCGCATGGGCCTCCATTAAGCCGGACACCATCAGCATTTGTTTCCGGCGATGTGGTTTCAGCAAACCAGCGGCCACAAGTGATGCAGATCACGCCAATAATCAGGCGGTGCAGACTTTGTCGGGCGATAACTTTATGTCTGAAAAGGGCGGCAGTGTTCTTCCGCACGGCGTGACCTTCGAGAGTAATGTGAATGGACGTGGGTGTACAAAACTGTGGTGTCGTCACCAACGCCCATATCAACACGGTACGTATCCTTGACAGGGTATTTCTGAGGAACCTTCTGCTCTCAGTGGCGAGGACTCTGAAAAATCTATGAAGTGCGCCTTGCCCCCTCGACTCCACTGCGTGCAACTGAAGTAGCATCGGCGCTGGACTTACCCGCGAACTTCTCCTTCCAGCAAAATGCAATCGCTGGTTTGCAACTTGTTACGGCGCTTCAAGCCATGTTCATCCATTCATTGAGGGAAAAACGAGATGTGTGGAGACGCGCATATCAGTCTTTTTTTCCTACTGATGGGTATGTCGTTGTTTGGAATAAAAATACGCACGAATACATCTTTATGTACTTCCCACTTGTGTCTTAGCTGATTGCACATGTGGCGCTGCAGGTAAGTTCTCGGTTCAATAAATGTAGTTAAGTAAAACGTTTTCATATTGGATACATTTTTTGGGTCCCTTCGTGTTCGAATTAATGAGATTTAACTGTATATAAATTCAGTCCGAAACACTGATAATGCTGCCCTTACAGCTAAGTGCTTGCACTTTGGTGGTTGTCATTGCGTCCTTGGTCATACTTCTGTAGCCGGATATTTTGATGATGCAGGGGCAGGACTGAGCCATCACGCTCTGGCGCCAAAGGTTGGCGCCGTTCAAAGGCACCATGCCCTTCTTTGAAAAAACTTAAGCTCGGTAATATAGTCCAGGGGCCTCCAATCATATGCTCGAAAGCACAGCCCACTGCTGAAGTGAACCTGCGTACGAAAAGAACAAGACTGCAGCAATTTACTGACTACTAAAGGACTAAGAACACAAAGTAAATAATCATATACCACAATGCAATGCACAAGGGTTATAAACCTTTGCATAGACACAATACAATTTAAGCAATTGGTACATAAGAAACAGCATTGATTTTTTTTATTTTTTGGCAACCTATTGCAACATCGAGAAATTTTTTTTTTTTGAGAAGGCAGTAAAAACTAAACTTCGTCAGGGTTGGCATGAAAATACAGAAGAGGAAGAGAATGTAGCCCATGCACTGACATAAGTGCGACATCAATACGTTTTGCTGCCCGTAACTTTATTGCAAGCAAAATAATGCGACAAGTTTGTATGAACTTTGGTGACTGACTTTTAAAAGGTCATGAAGAGATTTTGTAAGGTTTCTGTTGAGTGGGTTTTTGGGATCGTGGACCCTTGACATACAAACTATCACTATTTTATAGCCACTCATTGTGCAGCATCCATAGACAGGTAAAAAAGGTAAAAAAGGTAAAAAAATGTAGTTACGTTTTCCCTGGGGTTTATTTTCTCCAGTCGTGAAATGATATCTTGTTAAGAAGCCAATCATTGCTGTCCCGACAGCTCAACATGTCGGCGTAGAGCAGGCTTTTAAGATACTGCTACAACATGGTGCCATGACAAAATTCGCACGTAGCTGAATGAGCAACGTCTGACCTCTGATACCACTGCCAATATGGCCGAACTCCCAATAACAACGCTTCCATGCCTAGGCAATCTGCACAAGCACAAGTAACCATGCTGAACGTAAATTGTATATTTGTAAACGTTTTTCCTGTCTTGTTCTAGCGTAACTGTCATCCTCCTATGCATAGATAGCGTAGATGCATAGGCTCAATGCATAGATAGCGTGGAGTGCCGTTGAAAACATCGAATTAAAAAAATAATCGTGAGGTATTTTCATTATCACTTGAATGCTGAGAATATTTTTGTAATCCCAGACTTGTAGAGCAACGGCAAAAGTTGCGCAAAGCGAGGTGACAGCCGCAGCACCCCACCAGTTCTCCCATTTCAATTACCAAGGTGCACGTTCACTACGATGGTAAGTTGAGTAACGTTGGTATGTTTAGCCACCTCCTTTTGGCATTACATTTCACCTCAGATAGATGAAGCATTATTACTTGCGTGCAATAATAGCCCGTCCCACTATCGGACACTGCTTGAACATTTTGCGGTGACGTAGCGTGCGCCACCCCTTCTGCAATGTCGATCATCCTATTCCCTCCGCTCGCAAGCTCGCTGTCACAGGAAGAAATAACTCGGCGTTTCAAAACGCCGCAATCAATCCCAAATTTCACTTCAAGCACACACTGCATCTCACACTCAACGCCGGAACCCTCGCGGGCACCACATTGTTTTTGATTGTCTTTGGAGTCGCGCAACTTCCCGCAACAGATCAAACGACTAAATGTAAACGCAGCCACCCCCATAACCAAAACCACGGTAGAAATTGGCGAAGAGCACTCTGCGTCAACCACGAGCAACCGCTTTGCTCGGCGGCCATGTTTCCCAATCTTCACCACAACAAGATGGCGGCGCCCAGTAATGTCGTCCCCAATACCGCGCAACGAAAATTGCCGTTTTTTTATCAACTTGCACAAGTAGTTTGACGCCTCAGTACACATTAGCATTTTTTTCTAGAGAACTCCGCAATGATTTTCGGTGGGAAAACGTTTTCTATTGAGTGATCAATCAATTAAACCTTTACAAACACATTCACCTTGGAGATGCCGGAAAATTATGCCATCAGTAAGCATTTTTCCCCACTGACACTGACGGGAGCGTTAAAATCCTTGGCTTTAAGACTGTTTTGTAGCAGTTTGGTGCAATTTCTGCAATTTTCAAGCTTTTGGGGCAGCCTGGCGCAGGAAAACAAATTTGTGCCTAAAATACGCAGGAACATGCGCAGCCGTATCACCCTTGCACTCATCGTGTATGGCTTTGAAACAAACGTCACTGCCTGTGCTTCAGACCATAAAAAATCCCAGCCAGACAGACTGTTCCCATGCAGGACGGTACTGCTCAATAGTGTCGTTCCACATGTACGAGGAAGCAGTCAGTCTTAATTTCACACGGTTGGCCGAACCGCTTCCGCTCACCAGCCAGACTCACTATTAGTGATCCTGACTTGTCGGTGACCGGAAGCGGTTTACCCGTTGGGTACATATCAAGCACTGTGGTCTCATACAAGTTGATGACATAAACTGTATGCGCATACAAGACGGTTGCCATTATGAGACGATTAGACCGCTACCGAACGGCTGCTTGCGGACCTTAAGATCGTTCAAGCTATGGTCATAATTTGTTCCGGTACTCCTTGCGCCACGTAAACAAGCACACATGTAGTGAACCCCGCACGGGGCACCTTGAGCAATCTTGGTGACGGTACTGGCGATAGCGCGGACCCCGAGCCCCCAAACATAAGCTGGATCCAACCGTGGCGATGTGTTTATAGGTGGAGGGTTAGAAACCATGAACGGTGGTAGTCGGAGCCCAGGTCAAGCTCCGGCGGATGGGCTCCCTGTCTGTTCACCAGGCAGGGAGCTCCGGGACCTCTTTGACCATCAGGGTAAAGTCAAAGAAGAAAGTACCCCCGTCCCCTGCTTCTATACTATGATATATGGCATTTTCTAAACACCCCCCCAGACGTGATCGGCCCCCGAAAAGGGGCCGCACCGAAGTTTCATTCCCACCTCTTGCAACAACTGTCTTTTCAACAAACGTGAATAACTATTCTCGTTTTCTTGTGATCGAGTCTGCTGACCCAACGAGACCCGTCGCTTCACTGTCGGTATTCCTCGTCTCGAAATTTCTGCAAAGCACATTAGGTGAAAAGTATGAGGCCAAAAAGCTCAGGACAGGAGAAATCCTTGTCGAACTCAACACTGAAAAACAATCCCGCACACTTCTTGCCCAAACTCGCATCCATGACCTGGACATCAGGATCACGCCCCACCGGAGCCTGAACAGCTCCCAGGGTGTGATTTCAGAGTCGGATCTCCTCTCAGAAACAGATTCCGACCTTCTTGAAGGGTTAAAGGACCAGAGCATCACAGCCGTGCGCCACATCACGATGCGCAGGGACGATAAGATAATCCCCACCAAGCACATTATCCTGACCTTCGACCGATCGACACTTCCGCAATATATAAATGCAGGCTACATCCGATGCTCTATTCGCCCGTACATACCGAACCCGCGCCGCTGCTTTAAGTGCCAGCGGTTCGGGCACAGTACAACCTCTTGCCGCGGCAAAACAACCTGTGCGAAATGCGCAGCGCGGGACCACCCCACCGACAATTGCAACTCTGATAACATCACTTGCGCAAACTGCAGGGGCCCACATGCGGCCTACTCCAGGAAGTGCGAGAAATTTCATCTTGAAAAGAAAATAATCAACGTGAAAGTGACAGAGAACATCACCTACCCAGAGGCGCGGAAGAGGGTCGCCTCTTTCCCTCTGGGGAGGTACGCCGACGCAGCTCGCCGGGGGGCGGAGCAGCGTCTGGTTTCGGCGGGGACCCAGTACCGCGAGTCGGACTTGGTCCCGCCCCCGCCCCCCCCCCCCCTGGGTTGCCTCAGGCAGCCCAACCCGCCTCCGCACCGCTCGCTGAGCAAGCAGCGGCTGTGGGGGCAACCACGTCTGCTGGGAGCGATGCTGCATCCTCCACTTCCGCTCCAGCGTCCCAAACCACAGGCGACGGCGCAGACGCGATGGAGACGGAGGAACCAGCGGCAGCTCCCACCCCCACCGCACCACCTACGCCATCCGAGGCATTCCTTAAACCCTCGGTGGTTGTGGGTCAGTCAAAGTGCGCCCAAAAGGGTGCGCGGTCCAAGGGGCCTGATCAGTCAGGCACTGCGAGGACATCAGACGACGAAACGGATGTCGGACCGTTCTTGTCTGCGGTGCACCGCACGGAACGTGTCCCGACGCCAAAGCCTCCCGACAAGCCCAAAAAGACGAGAGTCACAGCCCCGAAAGACGACACATAAACATACACACTCCAGTAGCTCTCACACTAAATAATAGGAAGAGAAAACATAATTCAATGGAACTGTAGAGGCCTCCTTAAAAATCTTGACGATGTGTTCGAAATACTGCACTCCAATCAGCCAAGTGTCATGTGTATACAAGAAACACATTTAAATTCTAAACATACAAACTTTTTGAATAGTTAACTGGTAATTAGGAAGGACAGGGAAGGTGGTGCTACATCTTCCGGTGGTGTGGCCATCGTTGCCCGAAAGTCCCTGGCGTGTCACACTATCCAATTACAGACCGTCCTTGAGGCTGTTGCCATTCGTACCATAATCTTCAATAGGCTAATAACACTAATATCCGTTTACATCCCCCCTGATTTCCAGCTCTCGAGCTCGGATTTCGAGGGCCTTGTAGATCAGCTACCTGCACCATTTATCCTTTTAGGCGACCTCAATGCACAGAATGTACTCTGGGGCTCTTCTCGCACGGATGCCCGAGGTCGCCTCATAGAAAAATTTCTAACATCCTCAGGAGCATGCCTATTCAATAAAAACAAGCCTACATACTATAATATAGGACACAACACATATTCACACCTCGACTTGGCTATTGGTTCCGCAGTTCTCTTTCCATCTCTGGAGTGGGATGTTGGCACTAACCCATATGGTAGTGACCACTTCCCAACCACATTAACATACATAGGTAAAGGCCCGAACAGTTCACCTTCCTTTAACAGGTTCAATGAAGCCAGAGCAAACTGGAGTACATTTACAGAGACATCGAAACTACACCACACAACCATTAGACACCTACACGTTGAAGAAGCTTCCCAACTACTCACGGCGCACATCCTCGACGACGCCGATAAGTCCATTCCCCACGCCTGTGGTGCCCCGCGCAACCAGTGGAGGCCGTGGTGGAATGATGACTGTAGGCGGGCGCGGGAGGCCCAGAACAAGGCGTGGGGTATCCTTCGTCGGTACCCCACGTCGGGAAACCTCTTCTTGTTCAAACGGGCCAAGGCGTTAGGAAAACGTGTGCGCCGTGAGGCAAAACGAGAGAGTTGGCGTTCCTTCATAACATCAATAAACTCATACACAGACACACGGAAAGTATGGACGAGAATACGCAAACTCAAAGGACAACAAGCACACAGCCTGCCTCTGGTCAGCACAACAGGGGACACACTCGAAGACCAGGCTGACACACTCGCACAACACTTTCAATACGTTTCTAGTTCAGCCCACTACACAAACACTTTCATGAAACACAAACAAACGGCCGAAAAGAAGCCTATACTAGATAACAATAGGTCATCATCTTCCTATAACTCAGAGTTTTCACTGCATGAGCTGAGGGCTGCTTTGAGCACGTGTAAACCCTCAGCTCCAGGCCCAGACAACATCACATACACAATGATACAACACCTGCACGCAGACACTCTTCTAACACTCTTACACCTATATAACAAGATATGGCTTTCAGGGCACGTTCCACAATCTTGGAGGGAGGCCATTGTAGTGGCTTTCTTGAAGGAGGGAAAGGACCCGTCGTCCCCCTCAAGTTATCGTCCTATTGGCCTGACGAGCTGCCTGTGCAAGCTCTTCGAGAAGATGATAAATCGCAGGCTCGTGTACTTCCTTGAGCACAACGGTCTTCTCGAGAGCTGCCAGGCAGGCTTCAGGGTGGGGCGATCGACGAACGATCAACTGTTAGCTCTTGATTCGTACATCAAGGATGCCTTCGCGCACAAGCAGTATTGTTTAACTGTGTTTTTCGACCTTGAGAAGGCATACGACACCGCTTGGCGTTATGGGATCCTTCGGGACATCAAGTCATTCGGTGTGTCGGGTAACATGTTGAACGCTCTTGTCAGTTACTTGTCAGACAGAACGTTCCGAGTAAGAGTCGGTGGTGCACTCTCAAAGGTTCACGTGCAAGAAAATGGCGTGCCACAAGGTGCCGTGTTGAGCTGCACTGTCTTCATAGTAAAAATTAACTCTCTTGGTAAGGCACTGCCACCTACAATCTCTTATTCCATGTATGTAGATGACGTCCAGATATCCTATAAAGCATGCAATATGTTAATCTCGAACGTCAAGTCCAGCTTGGTGTAAAGAAACTTGCCGGCTGGGCAGACAAGAATGGTTTTAAATTGAATCCTGTAAAAAGCTCCTGCGTTGTGTTCTCCAGGAAGTGCGGGGTCCATCCGGACCCAGATATTCATCTTAATGGCGTGTCGCTTCCTGTGAACAAGGAGCACAAGTTCTTAGGTGTTGCGTTTGATCACAAACTCACATTCATTCCCCACATCAAGGAACTTAAAAATAAATGTCTCAAAACAATGAATATACTTAAGGTTCTCTCCCACCAATCCTACGGTTCCGACAAAGAACTCCTGCTTCGCTTGTATGCTGCTTTGGTTGGGTCTCGTTTAGACTATGGCAGTTTGGTGTATGGGTCGGCGACTAAGAGAGCCTTGCGAATTCTTGACCCAGTGCTACACTTGGGCCTTCGTCTTGCTTCGGGTGCTTTTCGCACTAGCCCTGCCGAGAGTCTTTATGTCTAGTGTGATAAGTGGAGCCTTGAGAACCAACGAACGTACATGGACTTGCTTTATGCTTTTAAAATTTTGTCGCTGAATAATTATCCTTTTTATCCTGTTTTTAACGATACATCAACATCTCTGCTCCTTGTAAATCGCCCACCCGTTCCTCTGCCCTTTTCACTTAGAGTGAGAGAGCGATCCTCGGATCTTAGTGCTTTGTTTTCAGATGTGTACAGGTCATCCTTTTCTAACAGTTTACCGCCTTGGCAAGTTTGCCCTGTGTCGTGCGACCTCTCTTTTATGAGACTTGACAAAAATCGTGTACCACGAGCTGAAATACTGCAGCACTTTCTGTCTTTGCAGTTTAAGTACACATGTGCAGAATTTTATAGTGACGCTTCTAAAACCTCCACTCCAAATTTCCAAATTTCAAATTTCAAATTTCAAATTTGAAATTTCAATGCAGCCAGAACCATGAGCCAAATTTCAATGCAGCCAGAACCATGAGCGTGCACACAACAATTTTTTCAGCAGAAGCGTATGGAATTTTACTGATTGTACGACACATTCTTGAAACTAAAATTCCCAATTCCATCATCTATACAGATTCTTTGAGTGTTGTTCGCGCACTGTCATCGCACAAGCCCCCCAAAAACCACATAGTTAATCTTGTATTCAACACTATCATGTCCGTGTATGCACAAAAGCATGAGCTGGTCCTCTGCTGGGTCCCAGGACACGCAGGGATCGCTGGGAATGAGTTGGCAGACGAGAGGGCCACTGCTGCTGCACTCAGGAACACTGTAGACATTACAACGATACCCTACACAGACCTCAAGCTACACATAAGACAACACCTGCGCAGAACATGGCAAACACACTGGGACGAACAGACTGACAACTAACTACATGTTATAAAGCCACACTTGGGACGGTACACATCTGACTCACACAACAGACACACGGAAGTCGCCTTGGGTAGGCTACGGATAGGGCACACGCATGCAACTCACTCGTATCTGCTGACGGGATCTCCTAGGCCCCAGTGCAGCGGGTGCGGAGAGGCCCTATCCGTAGTACACGTACTAATAACATGCAAGGCACTTCACACAACACGACATAAACACTTCAGTGAACTCTACAGACAACATATCCCCCTACATCCATCGCTGTTTCTTGGTGACGATGCCATGGTTTCTGTGAAACGTGTTTTTGAGTATTTGTCAGACATTAAGTTGTTAAACCTCATTTCTTATCATGCATAATCAAAACTGGCCCTATACACCAGCCATGCTCATTCTCGTCTTGTGATTGTACTTTTGTTTTTGCTGAATTTACTTAGTGTTTAAGGTTTCACCCCTCATATATGACTATTGTTTTGGCGCTCTTTGCCCCAGTTGGCCTTGCGCCATAAACATACAACCATCATCATCATCACACATGTAGTGAAGCAGCTTGCATTCTCACAAACTACACGTTCCTAATTGAAAAAAAATTATACCATCTTCCCGTGGAGAACCCTGATGAGGATGCGAAGCATCGTGGCGGTTCCGTGTGGTTTCATTGTGTTTCTGTTATGTTGACTGATCTGATTTTACTAGCGCCAGAGTGAATTCCGCGTCCGGGTCCACACCGGTGGCAAAGGCACGCAAGTACTGTTGTGTTACGGTGAGTAGGCGGTGGTTCTCGAGGCGCCGAAATTCGTTCATCATGTTCTTGTCGATGTTGTCTCTGTGGTAGAATCGGTAGTCTCCGTCAGCGTTGGTGAGGTAAAGGTTGTTGACATTGGTGCACCGGCTGAGAGCAATGTACACACCCTCCTCTTCGCAGCTTTGTCTTCTCCTTCTTCTTCTTCGGCGGTTCCCCTACGGGAAGACGACGACGGTGGTTGAACGCGAACCTATCTCGTGATGGATTCTTTGGTTGGCCAATCCCTAGGGGCATCCTGCCACAGTCAGCATCAGAGGCGCTGCGGACGGGGCTGGTTGAGCTGCAAGGCGCGTGGCGCTTCCCGCCACAGCTTTCCCACTGGAAATGTAACATCCTCCTCTAAAGTTTTCAGTTCGTCGTTTCCGTTGACGTTCAGCTTCGCGTGCCTTCGTTGTATCAGTAGCTTCTTGAATGAGTCAGAATGAGTCAAGGACATAGGCGCGTTCGTAGCACTTGCTCCTGTCCCGGATTTGTAGCGTAGTGAGAAGATCACCGCGTACCTCCCTTTGCGGCCAGAGAGTCATGGGATCGAAACCGGGCGCCGCTAACTATTTCTTTTTTTTATAGTGTAGTATCCCGCAGCTGTGGGTGTAAGGTGGAGAGTTGCGCATGCGCAGTGTGAGTTCGAACGCCGACGCGGGACATGTCGAGACCATAAGATGTTTTCGCATCTAATATGCTTGCCTTTCATTGTATACCTACCCCCTCGGTACTTCCTAGTGCAAAGTTTCACGCTTTACACACAACACAACAAGACCTTACTTAAACTGCGAGTAAAATAACGTCGAAGGAAAATCTCGCGCTAGCAACGCTGCGGCGCTCAAGTGATCGAAGCAAGGAGCAACGATTGAATGCATAGTCGAGCAAACACTGCATAAAGTAAAGGCAAAACCGCAGGTCGATCACCCCGTGTCAGAATCAAGTAATTACTCATCAAAAATGGATACGTACCTGAACGTTTGAAGAAACCAAACCGAAAAACTTCTCCGCGGGCCGTTACAGCATGCAGCGCGGTAAAAGAAAAATATAAAGAGGGACAGCGAGACCCAGGGTGGCGAGACGAGGCTGGAGCAGCCGTCGTCGTAGCTAAGCGCAAGATGTGGCGAAACTCCTAACTGTATATTACAACCATCGGTAATAAGCATTCAAATTCTGCACTAATCATCTTTAAATTGTAAAATAAACTGTTTTTACTCAAAGCTTTCTGGCTGTATTTTTCGCGCTTTGTCCGTTCAGAGTCCACTGGTCGTCAGCAGCCTATAACGATGTCCGTCCGATTGCTCTACGTTGTTCAGCGTCGCGTCTGCCATTCCTCGCTCGCTCTCGGCGACGTTATTTAGCGTTAAAGAAGTCACGACTGTTCCACCCTAAGAGTGTGGATGATCAGTGAAGCTGTAAAGTCGTTGTCACTTAGTTACAATGAACACAACATGAATTCAGGTTCGCCGCAAAATCGATTTGGCCGGATATGGGTGGCATTGCAAGACAAATGTCTCAAACATAAAATGCGTAACCAGTCTCTTTCGGTTCCGTTGTCATCGCCAAATGCGACCATAGAAGTAGGGTCATGGGATCTAAAGCCCAGGCCAAAGGCAGTGGGAGGACTCCCAAGTATCTCTGCGGGTTTCTGATACGATACCATCAATACTTGAGACCCTGTGCTTCCGCCAAGCGTTCTCGAAGGAATTCATCCTCTTACCGTTCGACACGATTGGCTTTGCGATCCTCTTCCTCCTTTCGCTTTCAGATTGCTGGGATCCTTCTCCCACGCATTGCGCTCCGTTTCAATGTTAACATTTCCCCCGCACGGGGCACCTTCAGCAATCTTGGGGACCGTGTTGGCGACACCGCGGACCCCGAGCCCCCATACTCACGCTGTAACCGACTGTGGTAATTAGTTTTAAGGTGAAGGGTAGAAACCTCAAACGGTGGCCGTCGGAGCCCAGGTCAAGCTCCGGCGGATGTGCTCCCTCTCTGTTTGCCAGGTAGGGAGCTCTGGGAACACTCTAACTCTAGCTAACAGGGTAAGGCTCGAGAAGAAAGTACGCCCGTTGCCCCCATTCCCTGCTGTATATGATAGCGTATGGTATATTTTAAACTCCCCCACCCAAAAAATAGAACACTGAAGAGGGCTCGCACCGAAGTATTGCTTTCGCACCAATTTCTGCTCAACTGTTTACAAGACCTGAACACTTCCCTCGTTTACTGATAATACAGTTCGCTGAGAAAGATGCACCAATCACCAGTAAATCAGTCTTTTGGTAACTAAGTTCGTAGAGAGTGTAGTTGGCGTAAACTACAAGGCGAAGAAGCTAGCATCAGGTGACATTCTTGTTGAAGTGCAAACCAATGAACAATCCAATAAACTATTGAGTCAGACTGAGATGCATGATGTCAAAGTATCTGTCACTCCACACCGACGCTTAAACACCTCGCAAGGTGTAATTTTTGAACCTGACCTCTCGAAAGCGATCGATTCTGAAACCCTAGATGGCATGCGTGACCAAGTGGTTACTGCACTCAGCAGAACAATGATAAGGCGTGATGGAAATGAAATACCCACGAAGCATGTGATTCTAACACTTCATCGGAACACTCTTCCCCAGTCAGCCACTGCAGGATTGTTGCATTGCGAAGCTCGACCATACATCCCCAACCCACGCCGATGCTTCAAGTGCCAACGGTATGGGCACAGTACAACCTTCTGCCGCGGACGTCTGACGTGCGCTAAGTGTGCAGCGCACGATTACCCGTCCGAAAACTCTACATCTGATCAGCTGAAATACGTCAACTGTGAACAACCGCATGGAGCCTATTCTCGAAAATGTGAAAAGTTCAAAGCAGAAAAACAAATAGTCAACCTGAAAGTAACACAAAACATCACTTACCTGGAAGCGCCGAGAAAACACGCCATGTTTCCTCCTAGATATGCCAACGCGGCTCGCCGGGGGGCAGGGCCGCGTCCGGTGTCGGTAGCGACCCAGTACAGCAGTGCTGACTTGGTCCCATCCTCGCTCCCCGCTGGCTGCCCTCGGCAGCCCAAAGCGTCGCCACACTGTCTGTGACAGCACCAGTGGCGACAAAGACTGCTGGAGATGCCGCAGCCGCTCCGGTGTCTGTTGCACCCACCCTCAGTGTTGCTGAGACGTTGGGGAACGTGGATTCGAAGGGGCCGGCTACACCCTCCACACTTGCTGTGGCGCGTTTTGCGTCTCCACCGCGCAGGGCCAACAAAGACACCAATCCTCTCGGCGCACGCCCGAAAGAGCCTGACCCATCAGCTGCCCATAGGGCGCCCGTTGAGGAAATGGACGTAACACCGCCCCCGGTGGCACCAGAGCAGTTGAGGGAGCGGCGCCCCTCAGTTGAGCGTAGAAAAGAAATAACAAGAGTAACAGATCCACCACGCAATAAATAACAAAACTGAAATAAACAAAAAAGAACAATCTCCCCATAAAACAATATCTATGCTGCAAAGTAATTTTTTATTTATTTATGTATTTATTTATTTATTTATAATGCCCTCAGGGCAAAATGGCATTACAGAGGGGAGTGGATTACATTGAATAACACATGGTATATGGTGGGGAGGAAAAAATACAGCGTTAGTACGATTACCAGCAAAAGTCAGCGTACAAACAAAAATTCATTAAGTACATCCTCCGCATACAATGTTAGCTACCGTTTCACGCAAAAGATCGTTGTCATTAATAGCAACAATTTCAGGGGGAAGCTGGTTTCATTCGCGAGATGAAAGAGGCAAGAACGACTTTGCAGCTGTATTATTACGATAGGTGTTATTCCAACCTTGTGATGGTGATCGACGCGGTGAGAAAAATACTGGGGCTGTGAAATTAGTTCGTCGCGCAAGATGGGGCGGTGATACAATTTACGAAAAGTTGATAGGCGGGATATTTTTGTTCGAAGTTACAGAGTAGGCAGGGACAGATTATTTTTTATTGCAGATATACTAGCAGTGCGATTGTAGTTCGAATGGAGCGTGTGGAATTATTCTGAACTAGCTCAAGCGATGTAATTAGGTTAAGGTGACAGGGATCCCAAACAGAAGAAGCATATTCTAGTTGAGGTCGTACTAATGTTTTCTACAGGGCCAATTTCAATGAAGATGGTGCTTTCGAAAAGTTACTGCGTAGGTACCCAAGCGTGCGATTAGCTTTGTTGATTATCTGTTCGATGTGCAGTGCCTAAGCGAGATTGGATGTTATGTGGACGCCTAAGTACTTGTACAAGGTAGTAGATTCAAGAGGTATGTCGTTTAAATAGTAAGTAAATTGACTGCACCCACTGCGGGACACGCACGTAACTCTACATTTGTTAATGTTCAGTTCCATTAACCATGTACGGCACCAGTTAGCAACAGGGTTAAGGTGTGATTGAAGAGTACAATCAAATATGTTACTTACCTCACACAAAGTAACGCAATCATCAGCAAATAAACGAATACTGGATTTATTGTGACAGAGGAGGTCATTAATATATATTGGAAATAAAAGAGGCCCAATTACCGATCCCTGAAGAACGCCGGAGTGTACTTCGGTAAAACAAGAATTATACCCGTTAGCTTAAACAAATTGTGAGCGACTTGTAACATAGCATTCAATCCATTTAAACATGTTATGATCAAGTTTTAGTTGGCTTAGTTTGTGAAGTAACAGTTTATGACAGACCTTATCGAATGCTTTAGAAAAATCCAAAAAGATGCAATCACCTTGTGATGAGTTGTCCAAAGTTCGGTGTAATGTATTATTAAATGATATCAGTTGTATATCACAGGAGTATGATTTGCGAAAGCCGTGCTGAGATGACGTGAAGAAAGAATTACTTTTTAAAACATTTACAAGGTTAGTGAATATTGTGTGTTCTAATAGCTTACAGCACGTACTGGGGAGGGAAATGGGACGATAATTAGCAGGAGAACTTTTACTACCAGATTTATAAATAGGAATCCCTTTCCCGATTTTCCATTCAGGTGGGAGAGTAGAAGTGTCGAGCGATTGTTTGAATATCTTAGCTAATATGAGGGAAGTAATTTGTTCAGTATTTCTTTAAAATTCCTATTCATCGAATCCTATGGTTGCTTAATTTGTTGATAAGAGAAGCGATACCAGAAACGTCTACTAAATTGGTGACATGGGGAGGTGATTGTAGCAAGAGGTGGAAGGAAGTGGAACATCAGATGTTTTTGTAAACTGGGCAGCAAATATGTTGTTTAGGGCTGTTGCACACTGATTGATGGGAAATATGTCACCAGATGAGTCTTGAAACAAGATGGAATCATCTTTTCGAGGATTGATAACGCCAAAACTTTTTTACATTTGTTTTTAACATTTACGGCAATACGTTAGAAACGAAGTTATCTTCATCTTGTTTGAGTGCCATGGCGTAAATACTAGATGCGGTTTTATAAGTGGCCCGTCATTCGTTATTTGGCAAACGCTTACCTGAACGATAAAGGCGTTTTTTTCTTGTTAGACAGGCGTTTGAAAGTGGTATTATACCATGGTGATTGTGAGTGAGTAGCAATGGTGTAGGTAGGTATGTTTTTTACGGTGAGGCGATGAACTTAAGCAGCAAACATATCCCAGTTAGACTGAACGGAACGGTTTTTAAAATCGGTCAGAAAATGTCCATAAACTCAGACAATTCACGATTGATAGTATCGAAGTCAGCTTCATTGTAATCGCACATAGTGTTTTTCATTCTGGTGGTTTTAGGAGGGGTTGCGTGTAAGTCAAAGGTGAGCAATGAGTGGTCACTAATACCTGATAAACAGGTAATGGTTGAAGCATAGTCTGGATGGGTGGTTAAAATCAAATCAAGGGTGTTTGTAGTAGTAAATTATTGTCTGACTCAACACGAATAACAGAGTCCCAGAACACTCAACCTGCATCGTTCAACCTCCTGATACTGCCGGGTCCTGCAAGGTATGTGGGGTCGACCGCATGCTCTTTTTCCAGTACTTCGGTGAGCTCCCTGAGCAAGAATGAAATATTCAAAATGGCATTACGCATTGCAGCTGTTTTGCCTAGTGCTTTATGCCGACATTGGCACATTTCTGAATAGCATTCCAGCGCTGTAAACGCAGCTGGCTTTCTCAGAGTTCTAGCAAACAACACGCTGGCCGAAAATTACCCATGAGACGTAGTCGACATACACGTACAATTACTGCTGTCACTGAACTTCCCTTTATTTTTGCGAAATGGCAGTGCTATGAATCAGCTGCGCATCGATCCACTTACATTTACCACGAGTTCATACGTCCAGAAATCACAGTGTGTGCTGCTGGTAAGTTTAGCTGGGTAATCACCACAAAGCATTTCCCCACTCATTTTTAATGGTTTATACTTGCCTTAATCTACCCAATATTCGCACGCAATACGCGCGAGAATATAGACGGGCTGCATGCCCTGTACGGGCTTTCTACGAATAACTAGAACGTAGTTGTATGTGAAAATACACTAGATAAAATGCCAGTTGTAGACAGCTGGTTCATGGGGAGTACCAAGGTGGGAACGTTAGGACCCATTGGGCACAGCTGGGAAGTTAACGTCACCCTGCTCACATAGAACGTTTCGACACAACGTCAATACGCGTAGCTTCCAACAAACGTTTAGGCTACATCAAGAGCGAAACAAAAGCTTACCTTTCATACTCGCACGTCTGCCTTGCGGCACCGGTTTAAACCCTGGCTTGCATATGAACTACTAAACACGATTAAGCATAAAAAGACTCTGTACGCTAACTTCGCTAAAACAAGAAATTTACCGTTACTCCGACAGCTTAGGGCATATTGCAATAAAGTGTCTGCGAAATTAGAAGGCGCAAAAAAATACCACTACAGGGTTACCTTCTGGAACAGTTCAATGCACCGCTCGGACGCAATTTGGCAAAAGCTGAACTGCTTGTACAAGCAGTTCAGCTTTGTACAAACTGCTTGTACAAACGCTCGTTCCGACGTTTTTTCTAGCATCGAACACGAAGTGAAACAGCTTTCTGGCGCTGCACTGGCTGATGCATTCAATCGTCATTTTTCTGGGCAATCAGCTAAACACAGCGACCATAACTTTCATGAGCTAGATCAATACTTGATTGGAAACGACAGTGCTCAGTCTTTGTTCTTTTCCGCTAAGAACTGCGCTGAAGTTTTTACACCTTTCAATTCCGCAAGGACATCTAAGTTTCAAGATATAAACGGAATTGATATAATGCCGGCAGAATATGTTCTTCATCTAATATATCCTGTTGCCACTATATCTACAATTTAATTTTATCTACGGGCATCTTTCCTAAAGCGCTACAAGCCGGTAGAGTAAAACTAGTGTTCAAGCAGGGTGATAAAATTATGTTTAATAATTATCGCACAATTTCTATACAGCCTACATTTTCTGAAAGTATTCAAAAAATAATGCCCAAAGGAATATTTTCCTATGTTGGTCAACATAGCTTGTTCCTCAACTTTCAACGCAGTTTCCGAAAGCAGCGTTCAACAGACACAGCCCTTATAATGCAAAAAGAGGTAATTGTAGAGGCATTTTGGTCCAAGTGTGTGGCATCAGATATTCGTATTGACTTTTCCAGGGTATTTGATGTCATACATCATTAAATATAAGTTAAATATAAATATAAATTATTAAGTTATATAAATATGGTAGGAATGAATTATCCTATGACCCACTTGAATCTTACCTTGCACAGAGAACACAATATGTAGACGTAAATGCTTCGCACTCATCTGTGCAACATATGCGAGCTGGTGTTCCCCACGGAAACATACAGAGACCACTTCTGTTTTCTATTTATGTAAATGATGCCGTACATTGCACACAATCCGCAAATTTTAGTTCATATGCAGACGATACAACGGTTTTTCTAACAGGTTGCACCAACAAAAATACACTGTCACGGCCAATTTCTGTCTACCTTGGCTCAGAAAAAATCGAGGTCATTGAATCAATAAAGTCACTAGGACCATTTTTTCCAGTAATATAAATGGGATAAAAACATAGAATACTTCGGTTTCAGAATTTCACCTGCAATTAGTGTTAATGCGCGATTGAGAAAAATTGCGGTTCCGACGAAAGTGAAAGAATTATTGCATAATTCATTAGTTGCTTCCCTTATTCATTAATACTGCAGTCTTCTATGGTGCACTACGGGAGTTACAAAGTGAAGAACAATACACATATTACAAAAAATAACCATTCGATACATTGCCAACGTACATTTTCTTCATTCCACTGCTGATCTTTTCTCCAAAATATAACATTGTTTCTATTTATTAGTCATCCAATTATAAACTTTTACTAACACACAAATATTTTGTCAAGAGCAACGATAACTTCATATCAACTTTATCTAAGTTTAGACAGAAACACCACAATCGATAAACCCGACATAAATAGATCTGGTTATTACCAACGTACGTACTATGACAAACAGTCTCTGAATTATGCCTTGCCAGCTTTCTAAAACCAATTATCCAAAGGAAATTCGACCCTTTTAAAAAATGCAGCAAGGCAATTAGGCTGTTTCTTGAGCAACATGTACATTACAGCACGAACTGATTTTTGAAAACAATTCTGGTTTGGTTATGTCCTCGCTATGTCGGCTATTATTTGTATAACTATTAAGAGTTATTATCATATCGTATTGGGCTTTTCTAGTTGTCATGTGCTTAAATACTTTCTGTAGTAGTCTGTTTAAAATAAAAAAATGTGCGAGCTGCCATGTTGTCATCTTAAAGGGGTCGAGACCCTTATCAAGCTGTTTTCACGGCTTTTTGTTCCGCCTCCTCCTTCTAATAAAATAAAAATAATGATGATGATGAAAAAATGCGGCCTACTTAAAGAAAAATGCAGAATGTGGGGCTTTTAGCTCATCAGAGGGCTCGCTGCACTCTATTCGGCGCGAAAACTGCGACTTGGCTACCAGCATAACGTCGACTATGCTGTAACTACACTGCTGTTGTTTGTTGAAAAAATTCCCCACTGCCACAGCATTTTTTTCACTGCAAACAACGATGGCTGCCCGTCTTTCGTCCACTCATATCCCGCATTGCACCCGGGAACAAAACAACGACGCGGACGTCGATGACTGGGCATTGCATTTCTTTTAAAAAAGACACTTTGCAGCTCCCTATCGCGATGTCGATCCCTCGCACCGCAAGCAGTCAAGGCAGTCGAGAGAAAGACCCTACAGCTCATGCTGCCGCAGCGCTCCTGCATACATCCGAAATCGGTTTGTGCTCGCCGCTTCACGCCCGTGCATGGAGAGCGCCGGCTGCTGAACTCACTTCTCCTATTCTAGTAGACAATACCAGCATCGTGTGGCCGGAGCTAATGAGAGCCCGAACGTATCGTCATAATGACGTCACTGTGAAAGTTTCTTTCAAAGGCACGAGGGGGCGCTAGTGGCGGTTCCGAGTACCTTGAGAGGACAGCGCGGGCGCGCTCTCTTTAAAATATTCGGAACTGCACGTCCTCGAGGCTTTGAAAGAGCTGGGGCGCTCTCCCCGAAAAATATATGAACCTGGCAGACCATGACATGTCCCCAGCGTTACCAACAGCATGTACCAGCGGATTCGCCGGTGTTAAACGTACCAGCACCAGTTTACTAAACATGTAAATTGTAATGTATAACACAACAGCAGTTGTCGTTTTTACTTCAAATTGATAAATGGTTTCTTTCACTGCTCGAACTTCTCTTGCACCAATCTAAAGTGGCTGGAGTGGGCCTGAACAGAAAGACAACTATGGAGCGAAACCAGTGGGCGGAGCGACGCCGACGACGCATCGCAAGCAAGCATCCGGCCATGTGCCTCATTTTCATATGGGCGGCGACTCCTGGCGGCCATGTTTCCAAGCTTTCGGGCATCCCATCGGACGGCGCCATCGTGCGTAGGCCCCGATACAAGCATCTCTCCTCCACTAGTTGGCCTGGCATGGGCTTCATCTAATCTCACCTCCACCCATGCAAACGATCTCTTAATATTCCATGTGAAACCATTCTAAAAAACCGAACTCCATGACATGACTGAAACCATAGACTTCTCCATTTTTTTTATTTTCCCTTCTGTGTTTCTTCACAGATACGCATAATGACCAAGGTGTTCGAAGCACTTCATATTCTAGAAAGTCAAAGATCGACCAATTTCATCGCCAAGAAACCCTTCATCTGAACCTCACACTGAAATCCAGCGGCATTCGTGTTCGGATGGTCTGGTTGCCTGGACAGGAGCAGTCGGCCGAGGGGAACTAGGCAGCCAACTCGGCTACGCGATGGTGTATTACATCTAGACCTCCGCTGCCACACGACGTTTCCACCTCCAGCGACACAATACAGCTCCTACGGTACGAAACAAACAGCTCGTCATGGCCTTTGATCCAACCGGCTTTTTATTCGTAATAACCCGGCTCTCAACGTGAGCCGAAATTCTTATAAACAAATAAGCTGCCAATGTTAGCTTTACCCCTAGAGATCTTCCGTAAATGGCGCACGCATCTCTGCCACTTCTATGTCCCTTCGGCGCCTCTCCCACACACGTCAGCCTGCAACACCTAATTTCGCACTGTCCGAAATTCGCGCGCTACAAAACTTCCAACCCTCCTTCAAATGCCTCCACCGCATACATTGAGCATCCTACTTTCAAAGCCTACTTTAATTGGACACTAACCTATAGAAGGTGGTTTAGCGTGAGCAGTATGGAGCCGCGAGTCTGCAGTCTTCACCCTACGCGGCCTCTCCCACCTTTTCAAGAGAACCACTTGCCTCACGTTTGGAACTGCCCGCCTTTAATGATGGCGTGGCCACGAACACCCCTTCTACTCGCCCTTCCCCCCCTGGATATACATTCTTCCCGCCGAAATAAAAGCTACCTCTCTCTTTCTCTCTCTCCATCTCCGTGCGAAGTAAGCGTTCCCACCTATAATTTCCACGTACCCACAAAAATGTAGGGGTGAGAGCAGCCATCGAAAGCTTATTGCCGATTCACCAATTTCTATTAACTGCGGTGTCCACATACCTGCATACCATTGTCGTGTACACATTCGAAAGAATTTGGCAAGGACAATGACATCTCGTTTATGACTGACTGACTGACTGACTGACTGACTGACTGACTGACTGACTGACTGACTGACTGACTGACTGACTGACTGACTGACTGACTGACTGACTGACTGACTGACTGACTGACTGACTGACTGACTGACTGACTGACTGACTGACTGACTGACTGACTGACTGACTGACTGACTGATCAACCTCCAGCGGTAACTGCTGGACTGAAAGACTTGGAACTTCCGGATTACATTTCTCTTACGACTTAGGGGCTCACTAATGCGGGATCTCCAGAAATGATGCCCCTAAAAGAGGAAATGGGGAAATTTGTTTTCCCCAAATTTGTAGTTACCTAGCTCACCCGTTCAGAGATCGGAGTGTTCTTGGTGATATATATGTAGCCCGTAAGAATCTCTAAAAAGTGGTTTCGTGGTGTTGCCCCAAACAGCGCTAATCCTGCGTTTCTGCATTTCGCAGGTAATTGCGTGTTTTTAGATTCCCAGAGATAACTTTCACTTCTTGGTACATCCATTTTGTTTTGGTTGATAAATGTTACTCTTACAAATACACACAACTAATTTTAAGCATTTCGCCTTGCGATTCCAGTAAAATGAAGAAAATAATTTATGGAAAAAACTGACATGATGGGCCGAAAGGCCTGACATTAGATGAGAAAGAAAAGTCAATCTAGTAGTTGTGGAAACTTCAAATTTGAGGAGCACATTTCTATTATGGTGTAGGAGCTCCATATGACAGACGTGTTCATAAAGTTCTTTCCTAACAGAGTGATAAGCACTAAAAAACGTTCTACAAACGTTTTTTCGTCTTGCAGGCCTTTGAGATATCGAAGAAGTTTTTGTTGATATAGAAAGCAACACAGATGTGTAAAAACTGTTTTACAAGACTTTTCAGCAACAGCCGTGTGATAGGATAAATGAGGAATATAGCAGCCACCTTGTTCCCCTCGGCGCTGAATTTGAGAAATTTTATTACGCCGAAGATTTGCATCATCTCCCAAAAGCGTCAAGTTCAGGCGCGTTTTCCTCGCATGCTTCCTGCACAACATCCTGAGGTCTGCGGTGTGAATTTCTATCCCGGTCGGCACTCCTCAGGGCTTAGGATTCGCCCTGTCGTGCACCGAGAGGTGGCGGTCACGATTGCGCTTTCTGGCAAAGCGTCTTCCGCAATGGGGGCAAGCGTGGCGTTCTTGTCCCCTCATGTGCACCTGCTGCTTGTGATTTGCCAATGCTCCTTGCCGCTTGAAGCGCTGACCGCAATCTGGGCACTCGTACGGCTCCTTCCCCGTGTGGATGTTGAGGTGATCTCGTAGGCCCTGCAGTCGGGTGAACCTGCTTTCGCAGATGCCGCAGATGAATGGCTTCTCGCCCGTGTGGGTCCGCTCGTGCCTTCGGAGTGCCCAGCTAGGGTCGATGGGGAAGGTGCAAAGAGAAGGTTACGCCCCTCAGGCTTCGTGCAAACAAACGAACGTGGTGCACATGTTTATGATGCAACGTATAAATATATACCGGTGTAATTCTAAGTGGTACTGTACTTGACACGACATTTATGCCATGAGCCGCAGCCCCTTGAAAGTTGCTGTAGCAAGGCAGGATTGAACGTCAACAGGTGCAGTTGCGGAGTTCCCAGTGTACTGTGTTGTTTCGGCAACATTTTTAAGTATGTTTTCCCCGCCTGAGACAATAAGGGTATAAAGTTATTGTGACGACATCCAGGAAATTCGTTGCAAATTCGATAAATGGACCGAATGTATCCTCCACCTTTCGTTTGACGTCCATTCTTTTGTTAAGCGGGGGTCGCTTTTTTAAGGGCGAAGCTCCTCAGGGGCTCGGGATGTCGGCACTGACGTCGTTGTCGTCTCATGTCGTCGTTGGTTAATGTAGTCACGTTACTAAAAGACCTGGACACTCGTTTTCCAACGCCTCGCGCTAGAACCTAATGCGACCTAACGCGCTAGAACCTAGAACCTAACTTAAAGAAGAGACCGGGACACTCCTTTTTACGCCTCCTCCTAGCACGTTTCCTCACCGCGGAAAAAATGCGTACTAAACGAATACAGCGCAATACTCGTTCTCCAACGCCTCGCGCTAGAAGCTTCGCACTTCAAAGATGCGATACTTACAGCAAAGCACTATACCTCCACCCGCAACGGTTTCATCTCTGGGGCAAAAAACGCCAGAGCTCCACACTACACTTGTACAGCACATACTTCGCCCCTCCCCAAGTTTGCCGTTACAGTTGAATCTTCGTGGGCAAGAACTCCAAGGCGACCATAATACACTTATAGACTGAATGCTTCGCCTCTCCACAGGTTTCCCGTTAGTGGAGATGCCCGGGGATTCTTTTCGCGTTGTTTACAACCGTATCACTTGGCCAATGACGCCGTTTTTCACCTGTTTTTGGTCGAGTAGGGGCAGTACGAGCATCGGTGACTCCATTCTGGCTGCGGAGCGTGCTTTTTCAGGCGGTGCTCGTCCAGGTACTCCTGGCTGGCGAAGCACTCCTTGCAAGAGTCGCAAGTGAACGTGGGAAGCGGTGACGACGCCATCCCATCTCCCCTGCAATGAACACGGTATTCGGAGAGGGCGTGGGTGGCGGCGTGGCTAGACACGTCTCCACCGACTCCACCGAGGAATTTCGGCTTCAAACTGCTCTAAGGAATCAGCTGGGGTTAAGACAAAATAAAACTTTGTTCTATTTAAAATAACTGTACTTTTTTAGCCGACTAAACTTCATTCTAGCCTCGAAATACGTTTCTTGAACACTAAAATGCAAGGCATATTGAACCACTTCTAAAAGTGTGCCAAAGTTTCGTAATATCGCAACGACAGGCGCGTAATGGGCCGGCACTTACACATATTTATCAGGCTGTTACAGAAAATTCACATTCATGTTATACGATCGAACGGAACTATGAGCCGTACTAAAATCTCCCAATGATGCTGTTTGGCGGCGGCTTTCAAGAGTTAGCGGCCGCGAATCTCGCAAACAAGATTACGTGCGTTGTATAAACAGTGCCGGGAATTGACTAACGGGTCGCGAGTAGTGAATACGACTTCTTAATTATCTCGACTTTTTGTTTTAAGTTGGCAATAACATTTGCATTGTTATTATCTGCACAAAACACACAGTTGAGCTAACTAGACTTCTAAAGGAAAGCTATACAGCTTCCTCGGAAACTTCGCAGTTGAAGAAAAATTCGTCCTGGTCCAGGATTCGAACCCGGGACCACTGTTTAACCGGAGCACCCGCCGCGGTGGCTCAGTGGCTAAGGCGTTGCGCTGCTGAGCACGAGGTCGCGGGTTCGATTCCCGGCCGCGGCGGTCGCTTTTCTGATGGAGGCGAAAAGCAAAAATGCCCGTGTGTACGAGATTTCGGCGCACGTTAAAGATCCCCCGGTGGTCAAAATTAATCCGGAGCCCTCCACTACGGCGCGCCTCATCGCCTGCGTTGCGTCGGCGCGTTAAACCCTACAATCAATCAGTTTAACCGGAGCATTTAGGTGGATGTCAAACTTTCCTTTACAGAAACTTACTCCACCTTGGGGATTTCCCCTAAATCTGGTCGGAGAATTCACAGTATTCTTGACGTTTATCACATATGTCGACGCAGGGTAAAGACCCCCTGGTGGTGAAAATTAATCCAAAGCCTACCCCATACGGCGCGCCTCAGCGCCTGTGTAGCGTTGGTGCCTTAAACCTCATAATCAGAATAGACGTTTATGACAACGCCCGCCTCTTCCGCTTCCTCGTTATTCTCATATTTCTTCTCCGCACTACACGAAATATTGTAGTGCTACATCGAAAACACGGGACCGTAGCTAGTTCGACTAGGACTCACGAATGTCCGATCATGCGCTACACAACATAAGACCGCCATCCCGGCGTAGTGGATGCATTGTCTACATTCGGGTAAAGAGGCCATTGTCCCCCAGAACGACCGTCCGCATACCTCCAATATTTTCACCCTGTCAAACACTCACACGCTCCAGCTGCTGCCACGCTACCTTTCTGGAAGTGTCCGCCGACAGCCCAAACCTCGGGAGACCCGCCCTGTGCGACAGTGGGCCGACGCGATGCGCCTGCCCGACCGCCTCCCTTGTACGCCTTTCACTTTTCACCGATGATGATACTCGCTCATATTGCTTGAGGGTGTCACGTCATTGTCTTTCATGGGTGTTGTTGGTTGCCCATACGGTGACAGAGTATAGCTGGATGCGCAATTTGCAAGCTACGAGGGCCAGTTTCAATGGCTAGCTTTAAAAGACACTAACTAAAAAAATGTGAAGAGAAAATCATCCCTGAGCATCATGTAAGCAAATATGACAGCAACCTTTCGGCTCAACAATGGCGACAAACTCCTGAGGGCGTGTGCGTGTGGATGCTTGATGTCAGACCTTTTTAGCAAAGACATGGTTGGGCGATATAAAATTAGTAGCACGGATGGTACAGCTGATGTTCGCTTTTTTTTCTATTGTCAATCGCTTCGGCAGGGTCTATACAACCCCTACATTTTCTCAAGGCTGGTGGCTTCATGAATTCCTCTTCCTAAATGAATAACGATTCTTCTTTCTTTTCGGCCATCCATATTGCAACACACGGCAATGTCGCAGGGAAGCGTGGATTGCGGCCACGAATATATGTATTGGGGTCACGAAGTATGGCCGGTATGTTGTCATTTTCGATTTTCTAGGTATGCATAAGCTTTATAGCTGTTGTGGCTGCTGATCCCAATTTTTTGGTTTCGAACGTGTGACCGAGCACTGAATGGGTACAGAGGTGTGGACGTACCGCATACAAGAACGCATGCCGCGTGCGCGTGCATCATGGCGCTGAGCGTTTTAGCGCCGGTTCTAGCCCGGACTGTGGGGGTGGTGGTGCCAGACGATACGGCTCATACCCACTCAGAGTGAGGGGCCAAGAAAGGGGCGTTCACCTAGAGAAACTATATACTCAGTAAGTAAGAATTACATTTAAAGAATGGAATTAAATCGGCGTTTGTCGGCCAGTTATAGCAATGAAATAGAATGGCTCAAGGTACATCAGACCACAATTGTAAGGTACGATACTACCATAAGACTGTTTAATTTTGCGCCCCGGAATTTTTCGAGAAGAGCCTGCTTGCGGCCGCTAAATTTCGCGAGTGAGACCGAAGGATGAAACCACAGCAACGAGCGTAGCCGTTTCACTACCGCCGCTGGAACCATTATTAAACTGAAGCTTTCTATGTCTCCCTGACGGCGTATGTCGCGTCGAAAAGGCACTGCAGGAAAGCCAACTGTCTCTGACGGCGCTGATGTTTGTGAGTGAAGTGACAAAAAAAAACGCTTGCCGTGGTCAGAATCGAAACTGTGTCCATCGCGTTTCGAAGCCGACGTCTATCTCATTGCGCATTTCTAACACGGCCAAAGCAGTTGGGATTTGGAGAGGGGTGCAGGGGCGTGTACAATTAGACAGAAAAACCCTCCACATCTCCATTCGGTATACGTCTAATTCGGCAACGATGGCTGCACATGCCAATTCTTCGTGTGAAATCAAATGGCAAAGGGTCGATGTCAAAGCCGCTGTGATCAAAAGTCTAAAATGCGTACGAGTCAAAATCAAAGCTCAACGAGTCAAAGTCCAAACTCAGACGACAACGAATCGCTCAAAAGAAAGCCTCGATCGTGTTCAATCCTCGTCGTCATCAGACGACCATTTATTTACATGATCTTTTACATGATTTTTTACGCAATGTTGAGATAGTGAGACCTCGTTCAAAAAGAGCTCCCTGCGGCGCCAGAAGCAGTGTTTGTTCCTCATCAAAACTACCGGGATATTCCCGAACGTCATTGACGGTGGGCAGAACGTAGCCGGCTGGTAGGCTGACAAGAAAAGCGAAAGCTTGAGTGAAATGCTCTACCAGCAAAAACTTGTTCCTAAGTACTTTGGGCTAGTGCGGGGGATACCTTGCTTCAGCCCCCCTCCCCCACACTAACCCAATGTATTTAGGAACAATTTTTTAGCTGGCAAAGCATTTCACTCAAGCTTTCGCTTTTCTTGGCCATGGGAGTATAAATAAACCTCAATATTTTTGCTCCTTTGTTTCAAACCGCCGCAAATGCAATGATGGGCCATAACACAAATATACTCCCTTTTTGCCTTCCCCGGGTGCATCTCGTGAGTCACATAGATTGTGTGGGTGATTATAAAGAACCTGTGCAAGGAGGAATGCAAGCGCAGTTACTTATTTTCAGCCTGATTTTATTAAAAGTAAGTTTCACGTACCCTTAATGCGGGCGAACTTTTCAAATCGTGGTATTCACGAAAATTACAGGCGCGCAAGGTAAGTTTGAAAGTACCCGAATTTGTGTCGTCTTTAAATACAATAACCCCTCGTTAACACGAAATCATAAAATCCGGAAAAAAAGTTTCGTGATAAGCGGAGTTTCGAGTTAAGCAAAATGCCGAAAATTTCTGGCCAGGTCACCGAAATAAGAACTCGTGCAGGTAACAAATGCACATGGAAGCTTTCGGAATAAAGCGAAATAATTTACAGAAAAAAATAATTTTTCATAAGGTGGTGCGGATGAAAGAACTGTGTGATGCGCGCCTGTTTCGCGCTCGGATCTGGTCCCAAAAAAGCGGTCTCGAGCTCCTCAATGCCGCAATTGTTGGTCGCCAACGCTATATTCTACCGTGCTGCGAAGCAGACAAAGCATACGTGTTTCTTGTTTCTGCCGTTGTAGACACTTCTTCAGGCTCGCCGTCGTCCACATGATCAGCTGCATCTTCCCCAGCTATCTCAACGATGTAGCCGTCGGACAGCATCCGGTGACGGCACATTGGCCTCGCACAGCGCGTACTCTAAAGAGCCATATAAGGAACCGCAACGCCTACACACCACATATTCTCACGAGTTGACGTATCTATGACAGTTACAACGGCGGGAGAATTCACAAAGACTGGTTCTCTGCTAGGTAACGTAGTTGAAATCCCGCGTCCCCAGCTGTAAAAAGATGCCGTGCCGACAGTGTTCCCGAGGCCCCCGAGTATGTGTCGAAATCGGTTGCTCGGAAGAGTAAAGAGCGTAGCGACACAATTCTGCGGTTTTTACTAGGCTTGATCGTTCATAATACGCGAAAACATACTCCTATGCAACTTCATGCTTCCGTTAAAACTCTTCGCATTCGCAGGAACCATTAAGTTTTGGCTAGTAGGTTTTGTCGACAGAAACGGATATGGTTCAGAAACTGGTAGTTAAAATGGGCGGAACTCGCCCAGAAGTAGGGGGTGGCTCCCTAAGCCGAACTGCGAAGGCAGCAGCAGGACGGAAGAGCGCCGTCCGCGCGCTGCCCATCGCGCCGGGCATGGCCGGCCGACCGCGCTCCAATTGCTCGCAGCGCCGCCGCTGCATGCATCACGGAGGAGCCCCCTTCGCGGCCGGCGGACGGCAGACTAGCAAATATTTCCAGGGACCATACTCTTAGTGAGCCTGCAAGTTTCTGCCACGTAGGTGAGTACCGGTAAGATGCAGCTGTCATACACTTTCTTCTTAAGGGACAATGGTAGGCTGCCATTCATTATCTGAGAGAGAGAGAGAGAGAGAGAGAGAGAGAGAGAGAGAGAGAAGCTCTTTATTAGAAAACAGTGTTTAGCAGGCGTACAAAATCGCCTTCGTGCTACCCTGTTAGGGAGGGGTAAAAGGAAGAAAGGCCCAAAAGAGAGGAGGGCAGAAAAGAGATGCAAGCTTCGAGGGTGCCAACGAACTTAGGTAACAAAAAGGCAAGTGAAAAAGTCTCAGAGTGAAAAGATTTAAAGTTTTTAAATTAAGCCAGTGTCACTGAAGTACGAAAAAAGAAATTTTAGGGCTAGGCGTTGCTGATAAGAAGAAGGGCAGGGCCCTAAAATGGTTTTTAAAGGCACTGGCCCTTGCGTATAACCTATGCGTGCAACGTTGTATGGCAAGGTTGATCTATAGTCCTTGTAGGCAGGACAGTAGAGAAAAAGTTACTCAATTGTTCTTCCGATCCACAGTTGTTGCACCTGGATCTGGAGATAGACCAATGCGGAAACGGTAGCTGTTGGTGTACGCTGCACTAAGTCGGAGCCGATGAAAAAATGTTTCTAGATGACGGGGAGCTGGTGAGGAAGTCTTGATGACAGCTGAGGGTCAAGGGAGTAGAGAAACTAGTGGTGGTGGGTAGGATCTGACCAGGTTCTGTTTCTCCCTGAAAAGGCGTATCGTGTGGCCAAGGTGGAAGCGTCGTAATTGGTAAAAATATTCTTCGTACATTTCGGCAGGTGTGGCCGGCAGAGGCAGCGTCATGAGCTTGGTTTCGTGTCATCACGCAGTGACCAGGCACCCACTGAAACGCAATATTGTGCCCAGCGCCTACTGCAAGGTGGTGTAGATAGAAAATATCTTGCACGGCAAGTTCATATGTAAGGTGCTTGCCGCTCTTAAGCAGGCACTGAAGGGCTGATTTAGAGTCGGTGAGTATGCTCCATTCATTGGGCTCTTGACGGAGGATATAGGAGATTGCCTCTTTGAGGGAATGTAGTTCAGCTGATGTCGAGGACGTTCGTCTTTCTAAACGGTAGAAGAGCTTACTGGTCGACGGCACGAATAATCCAGAGGAGGAACTTTGAGGCAACGAAGACGAGCCCTGGTGGAGTGCAACCTGTGCATGTAGTCCAACGCCACTTGGAGCAGTTCAGCCTGGGGCGTAATCTTAGTTGTCATCCCTGGGATACGTGAACCTATACGAGTAGACGCTTATGTCCAGGGCGGAAACTGAGATGGCATTTCTTGCGGTGGTTGCGTTGTTTTCGGAAGGAACAAAGCTCTAATAGCTCCTCCAAACCCAGAACTCTGCGCCGCAGTGATCCTGCTCAGACAGTGGGGTGTAGGTTGAACTAGATGCCTGTAATGGACACGGAGCGACTCCTGTAACATGAGTGCGTCCAGAGGCAAGCAACGACCTTCAGCGACGGTCCCGGCACCCGAAAAACCTCTGCGCAGGCTGTTCGGTCGCGCCGTTTCTAGCTTTATTTTGTAGGTAAGCGCTGCATGGTGTAGTAATAGAAGACTATTGGCGGTGAGTGCGAACACAGGCGGCGCTGCAAAGCGCGCCTCCGTGACGTCGGCTTAGGGATTCTCGCATTTGTCGTCTGCTTTACTCAGGCTCGCTTTCCCGGCTGTTTCTTAGCGCTCGGTCGACGTCTGATGATTGCCCGCCCCAGAATTTGCGTGTGCGTAACTCTTTGTCAAAATAATAGGCTTAAAAATGCATACACAGCTCAAGGTGTGAGTTTTGTTTTCGACACTGCTGCGGAAGAAACATTGCCGGTGTCACCCCATTCCTTGCGAAGCCGGTCCTGTGCGGAGCGCGAAGATTCGGAGCTAGGCGTCAGCTTCTGTATTAAGCAATATTTCTAACAAAGGGAATAGCCCGCTGCTTTAAGCGACAACAGCGAAAATACAACACCAAAACAAATTGTAGGCCTTCAGGTCTGTCGGCTTTGGCAGAAGGCATTGCGATTTCCGGGAATTATATCTAAGGTAAAACAGTTTTGGCAACCTTGCCGAACGCTCGAAAGTATTGTATCACATGTCTTTACGTTTTCATGGCATGACAGTATGCTGACATGCACTATAGTCTGCACAAACTGTAGGCCAAGTTCCAAATAACCCACCGTGTGTATAGGCTCGTTTTACATCAGGCTTCGAACCAGTATGGAGGTTTATTGAGCAAAGCGAGTCACATCTAAGGTAAAGGTAAAGTAACAATATGTTTGTTCAGACCTGGAGGGATATTTCGGTACATTTCCCATAGCTATATCTTCCCAATATTCGGATATGCGTTATAGGAAAACTGCGCTCTAGAGGAGAAGGAGTAGGAGGAGGAGGAGAAAACTTTATTTAACAATGAAATCGTGCTGGTTAGTGGGCCGGGTCCTCATTCCAGGACAAGAGCGTAAAAGAAATTTCCTTCAAATCATAGAACGCCATCCCGAATAGAATAGGATTTGTTCTTCGCGCCTGGAAGGGTTCGAAACCAATTCAGAGCTGCTTGGAAATATTCATCAGTTTCGATTGTTGTAATATATGCACGTATACTATTTATTGCGCAAGTTAACGAGTATCTCGTGCATTCGACACCGTAATTTATCATTGTTCTGGTAGAGAGTCAGGTCGTTATGATAACAATGGTTACGATAGAAATTCGGAGCACAAAAGCTGCCTTCGAGTACTCTGGACAACGGTGTCTGGGGCGCGATCCCGGTTGCGTAGCACAAACCACCTCATTATATTTGCACATGATTAAACAACACATGTTGCGGATATTTACCTACTTGGACGCAACCATATCGAAAGCCAATTTGTGAGGAAGGGAATGTATTCCATACAACCTGAAGAAAATATTCACACTATCTTTGTGAGCCTCCCAAACATACCCAAGCCTCCTAATAAGATGTTTAGGACGCTGCAGAAAAATTAATGCGTTGGACACAGAAAAAAAAACATTCATCTGATACAAGTCAACAACAACGAAAGAAATAGAGGACAGCCGTTTTATTTCGTGCTGTGCGATGCGCGTGTGTGCTTGGTAGGTAACATTAGACTGTTGAGTCTTCATAAGAGCATCTCAAAAGTACTGCAGGGAAGCCTACGCACTTTGAATACTAATGGGGGAGCTCTGAGTGCTGATCTTCGCGAATCAGCAAGAAAGGACGAGCTACACACGATCTTCTGACCGATGCTCTGAAGAAAGATGTTCTCTATCTCCTCCTGTGTTGCAAACTTGTAGGGGATACAGCTTGAAATTATTTAGATGTGTCAGAAGCTGGCAAAACATAACTGAGTTACTACAACTATGATTTTAATGCATAAAGCAACAAAGCGGGCGATTTCTAGCACAGACACTTCTGTCCCTCACAAGCGGAGTGTAGCAGACGACAGCGGCGCGAGTGCCTAAGCCATGGAGGAAAAAAAGCTTAGGAGAGGCTCCCAGCTATCCCCGCGCATTGGCAAAAGTGTGGAGGAAGTCACGTGTTTTCTGCGGCCATTTGAAGTCGCGTTAGCAACGGCGTCTTAGCAACAGCCCGCCCGCCGTTCGCCAGTCATGGAGGAAAGGCAGCGCCTGCCTTGTCGTCCGATTGCGAAGATTGCTGCTTCGCTTTGCTGCGCTGTGGTCTTGCGGAACTCGAAAAGGATGCTGCGAGTTGCGACAGCTGCGCCGATGTGAATATGTCATTAATTTCTACTTGCAAGTGCACCTTGTACCGCGTCAAGCTTTTGCTCCGGTCGCGATCACGACGCGCCTATTGAAGTGCAGATATCGTGAACGCGCCGTCCCGTCGTACGCGCGGACACCCGTCAGGTAGATTTTCGGGAAGTGATACACGGTGTGCAGTACGTAGGCGACTTGCAACCGAACGATTCGTAACTCAATTTTTTGGTTATCGCCGGTGCATGTAGTTTGCTAGGCCAACAATGCGCGGCAGTGCCTTTGCAATTCCCAGTTGATATAATTCCATCGTTCTATTACCTTAGTAGGTGTCCGTCTGTTGACTGGAAGAGTGCTGGATCTGGAATCTGGATCTTTTTGTGGTCTCGCTCTGGATTTCGCTTTTCAACGCTTCATACTGCGAGGTTAGTGTTTGAACGTTTTCAACTGATATCACCTTGAATTTATTGACACTGAGACAAGTTGAAACTTGGCGAAAAAAAGTTTATTGACGCCACCCATCCTCTCCTTTTTTGACTCAATAAAACGCTTTGCCTCCTCCTCCTCCTCCTTCGCAAAACATTCTATCGAAGGCACGCGAACAGAGAATTTGTGGTGCTGCATTGATGGTAAGCGTCCTCTGCTACTTCTCCTGTGACGTAATAAGACCATCTCAATTATTACACAGTGATGGAGCTCCCTTCACAGGCACCATTGCTCGTTCTCTCGGCTTGTGTGCGGGAGGAAGATCCGCAGCCCTCAGCTGCCTCCCGCGTCCTCCAAGCGGTTGGGCCAAGGTAGCGGTAGAAGAACTCTGCGGACGCATCTTCTGCCGAAACCAAGATCTGGCTCGGGGATTTTGAGGGGATTGACTTTGTAGTGTGGACAATTCGCAATTTTTCTAAGACTAACTACGTATTCTACAGTCCTGCAAATTCCCGTTATGGTCAAGAACAACGTTAGAGACGATGTGATATTTCTATACGCTTGCGCTACTAAGGCTCCAACTGGTGGCCTGACAATAACGACGGCAGCGACGCCGCCCTCGGCTTGACGGAGGAAGTTTGGCTTCATGCTGGATGTGGTTTCGCGCACCGCTGAGCAATTCATCCATCTCTGTCGACTT